>NC_041227.1:48289860-48361836 GCF_002837175.3 Physeter macrocephalus | reverse complement strand
GGCCAAGCTGCGTCCCACTGATCGCCTGCCTCTCCTGCAGGTGGCTGGGGGCCCGAGCCCCACGCCAGCAGGGCCGCAGGCGCTGGACATGGACAGCTGCCTGGACTCATCTGTGCTGGACAGCTCCGTACTTGCCTTCCCGGGACTCGGCGCTGAGGTGCGGGCTCCCCAGGGCCTGCCTGGATTGGGTCATGTTCTGGGCAGCCTGGAATCATGTTTCCTCTGTGCTTCTTAACAGGCCTTTGCTGGACAAATGAAACACGACTTATTTGTGGAGGATTCTAAAAGGTGGGGGTCCCTAGAGAAAACGTGAGCTGTTTCTCCTGTAGGTCAGCTGAGCCTCGCATGTGCCGCATCACGTGTCCTCGTCTGTGTGTCGTGGGGCTGTCCCGGGAGTGTTTGCTCAGCAGCCCTGCATGTCCATGTGTGATGGGACTTGGGTTGGGCATGTGTGCAGACGCGTCCCCCGGGCTCCCCTTGCTGACCTGTCGCCTGCAGCCTGGTGTGCTGGCCATCCAGCGAAGGCACCCTCAGTTGGCCAGACTTGCTGAGTGACCCGTCCCTCATGGGCAGCACCCTGCAGCGGCTGGCCCGGGGCCGGATGGGCCGCACGCCGGGCCCAGAGGATGACAGTCTCTCCCTGGTCAGCCCCTCCTCACCTGCCAAATACTTCTCAGCTTCAGGTGGGTGAGCAGGGGTGGGGAGGGTGGTGTCCCCCAGCTCCCCCCAGGAAGGCTCCAGGACTGACACATTTTGCTCCCTCCAGATGAAGACCTGATCCGGCAGATCCTGGCTGAAGGGGCTGGCAGCCTGGCCCCTACCCAGGACACTCAAGGAGAAACGGACCTGCTCACTGGCGTGTGAGTGCCCAGCTCCTGGGGGTGGGGGGCAGCAGGGAGCCCAGCCAAGTTAACCCTGCTCCCTGTCTGGGCCTGCCCTCGTGCTGTCTAGCCAGCGCGGGGCTGGGGCGAAGTTGTTAGGCCTCTGAGTCCCTCATCTGTTGAAAGACCTCGTGGGGTCACCAGGGCCCAGCCAGTGTTCCCTTTAGGGTGGCAGGAGGGAGGGATGTTTGAGTAACAAAAGGCCACCAGTGTGAGGCTGGCAGGACCTGCCGTGATGTGGGGTCGTTGCAGGCTTTTAAATAGCTAATGTTTTTCCTTTCGACACTATTTCAATTTCATGGTTTTTCTTTTCTTTTTTTTTGGCCGCACGGTGCGGCTTGTGGGATCTTAGTTCTCTGACCAGGGATTGAACCTGGGCCCTGGCAGTGAAAGTGCCAAGTCCTAACCACTGGACCACCAGGGAATTCCCTTCAGTTTTAATGTTTTTAAGAATGTCTCAACTTCTTGGCTGGTTTCCAATTTAGTAACAAAGATTCACATAGAATTACCTCATACCTCTTTCCTCATCTGTATCTATTTTAATATCCGTATTTCCATTCCTTTTAACTCTTCTAATTTTCAAGCAACCAAAAATTACTGAGATATATGAACTTTCCCAGAACACAGAGAAAAAGGTAAAGCTTCTCAATTCATTTAACAAAGACAGATAACCATGCCATGATGGAATTTTAATGAAGGAATTGCCAATCAGTTTGGAAACCTATGCTATGAGGAAGCCCTGGTAGTAATTAGCAGCTGACCACCCCACCATCTCAAGCCCAGAGCCCTCCCTGACACCCAGGTCCAGACATCCACTTGCCAGTAAGCAACTTCTCCGCATGAGTGTCCAGGGCAGCACAGACTCGCACAGCAACACGAGATGTCTCAGGAAAGGGCAGGTGTACTCTTGGACTGACCAAGACAAAACTCTTGGATTCATTCTCGACTCCTCTCTTTTCAAGTACTTCCTCACACGAGCCTTTAACAGATTCTGTCTGCTACTTTCCAGATTTGGAATCTGACCTCCTCTCCACCTGCCCTTGCACCTTCCATCCAAACATCATCCTCTGCCTGGACCATTCCGGGGCTGACTCAGCAGAGTCCTGTTCCTCCCTTACAGCTCACCTTCCTTCTCCCTGCAGCAGACCCTGCCACTGCCCTCCTGGGGTGGGGAGGGGGGCACATTGGTATGGGCTGTTGGTGGGAGAGCTCAGCTCTTCCCCATCTGGACCTCAGCACTGGGCTGCTTGAGCGTCCTCACAACATGGCGACCAAAGTGAGTGGTCCAGAAGAACGAGGTAGAAGCCATAGTGTCCTTTGTGGCCCAGCCGCTTATTCACACATGATCATTTCCACAGTATCCTCTTGGTTAGGAGGAAAGCATCACTGGGGCCATCCGCAGGTGGCCTGCTGCAACTGGGCACAGTCCTCACGATGCTCCCCCAACCACACCTGATCTGGCCCCACCCCATCCCTGTCCCTCTCCTGCCACCTCCGTCGCCCACTTCCTTTGACTATGGCTTCCCTTGCTCTTCTGTCCTCATCTTTTATATTTGCTGCTCCCTCTGCCTGGAGGGTTCTTCCCAAGACAGGAGCCTCACGTTCTACTCCCTTCAGGTCTCCTCTCAGATGCTTCCTGATCAGATCCTTCCCTCCTGCCCTGTGTAAATAATGTAAAAGGCACGGGAACGTGGGCGCGTGCTCGTGCAGGGCAGAAACAGGCCTCTGTCTCCATGTCCTTCCCTGCTTCACTCATGCTTTCTGTCTGCTTCCCCCACCAGCACGTGCACATGACATGCACACGGACTGTGCTCTTGTCTCTCAGTGCATAGAGCAGGGCCTGGCATCTAGTTAGGGGATGTCATGCTGGTTGTGACCGAAGGAATCAGAGAACCCAATCAGACATAGCTTTTGCTCTCCTGCAGCTTAGAGTCAAATGTCAAACTATGTATTCTAGCTGAACCACTGATCCTGATACAACTTGTTTCTATCTGCCTGTAAAATATAAACACGTAGAGGAAAAGGACTAGAAATAACTATTAACACTACTGTTCTTGCATGATGGAAATCTATTTTCTACAAATAGTTTATGCTACTTTTATAATCAGAAAAGTCCATTTCAGGAAAAAAGTGTGTTCTGTGTATTCATGTCTGTTCTCTCTGTGCTGTCCCACCTCCAGAAGCCATAACACCTTTTATTCCCTGGGAGTTGCACAAAACCAGAAAGGTTTGCCGCCACTCAGCAGCAGGCATGTCTGGAGGCCCATTCTCTTCAGGGCACAGCTGTGCGGACCCGCCAAGTGTGTGCACTTTGTCCCCAGTTCATGGCTGTCACCGTCTTGCTTCCCTCTTTTCTTTCTCCCCCTTCTCTCCTCTCTGCTCCGGCTCCCGTAGCTGCCCTCTCTCTGTAGCAGCTCTGGAGCCTGGAAGGTCAGGTCGGGCGGCGCTGGGAGAGACAGGCAGCTCGGCATGTGAACACATGTACGTTTCCTTGTCCAGAAGCCAGTCTTGGTTTTCGCGTGCAGGGAGGCCTGGTTTGCTGGCACAGAGATCAGGCTGGGGGACAAGGCTGGAGGCCAGATGGTGGCGCTCTGGGGGGCGATGGCTGCTGGAGCAGTGGCAGGACGGAGGGGCAACAGGTCACAGCGATGTGAGGCGAGGACCGGGTCCCGGAGGAGGTGACCTGGCCCCTCCCCAGAGTGACCAGTGGTGTTCTGGCCTCCAGCACCATCTCCACCTGGCTTGGGGCAGTGTGCTCTCTCTCCATGGACCAGGAGAAGGGAATGAATGGGCCCAGAGAGGTGGGCTAGCCGTGCCTTGGGCGGCATGTGTGGGCCGACAGGTGAGTGCTGGCTGCTCCCCTCTGCCTGTGCCTCAGGTGCAGCGCCCCTGGTGAGAGGAATCAGACGCTGATGCTGCCAGGGGAGAGGGGGCTACCCAGCCCGAGCCTGACGTGGGAGCAGCCCCAGCCGGCAGAGCTGTCCAGGACAGGTGCTCTCCCGAGTCCCCAGGTTGGCCCTCCCCACCCCTTCCTCTGCGCTGTTGGTGACCTGTCTGTGTCTGCCTCCCCAGGGCTGGTGGAGGGTCTGCGGAAGCGACTGCTGCCGGCCTGGTGTGCGCCCCTGGCCCACGGGCTCAGCCTGCTCCTGGTGGCCGTGGCCGTGGGGGTGTCAGGGTGGGTCGGCGCTGGCTTCCCCCCCAGCGTGTCTGTCATGTGGCTCCTCTCAAGCAGCTCCAGCTTCCTGGCTTCATTCCTCTGCTGGGAGCCACTCAAGGTAAGTGGGATGCAGGGGGGCCAGGCTGCCAGCCTCTGGCACCCATGGGCCCCTCTGATGCCAGCCCTGGTCCAGGTCCTGCTGGAAGCTCTGTATTTCTCGCTGGTGGCCAAGCGGCTGCACCCTGATGAGGATGATACCCTGGTGGAAAGCCCGGCTGTGACGCCCGTGAGCGAGCGTGTGCCCCGTGTGCGGCCGCCCCATGGCTTTGCGCTCTTCCTGGCAAAGGAGGAAGCCCGAAAGGTCAAGAGGCTGCACAGGATGCTGAGGGTGAGCTCAGGCCACACAGCCAGCGCCTGCCCTCGCTCTCTGGCCTCCTGGCCAGGGCAGCATCTTCCAGGAGGTCCTGCCTTTCTCAAAAACCTCACCTGCACCCTCTTTCTGACCACCAAAGGCCCTTTAGCAGGTGGTGTAGGGCTCTGCAGCTCCCGCCCCAACTCCCTCCCATCACCCCTTGGCCCATCCTCCTGCCCAACTCAAGTGGCTGCTCCTTCCTGGCCTCACTGGGCCCTGGTGCGGCTCCTTGGCCTTCACGGACCATGTCTGCCCCCAGGCCTGGCTCTTGGCACAAGGCCCCCTGGCTGTGGGCACTTTGCTGCCCAGCGTCCGGAAGCCCTGCTCTGTCACGGGTGGGGTGGGGGCAGGCTGGGTTCGGCTGATTCCAGGTCATCCCTGCCCCCCAGGGCCTTCTGGTATACATGTTCTTCCTGCTGGTGACGCTGCTGGCCAACTATGGGGATACCTCGTGCCACGACCATGCCTACCGCCTGCAGAGTGCCATCAAGCAGGAGCTGGACAGCCAGGCCTTCCTGGCCATCACCAGGTATGGACGCCCCCATATGCACACACAGGTCTGTCTTCTCGGCCAGGGTGGTGCTGATGCTGACCAGGGTCCACCTTGATCCCGCCCTTGGTCCACCCCAGCCCCTAGGGGATATTGGGAAGCACCTCGATACATTTTTGGTTGTCAGAACTGGAGTGGGTGTTGCTGACAATGGGTAGAGACCACAGATACTGCTCAACACCCTACGTGCCCAGGACAGCCCCACAATAGTGTTATTGGCTCCTGAGTGTCAGGAAGCCCATGCTGAGGAACCAGGTTGTGCCTCGTCCCCTGGGGTAGCACTGGCCGCCTCCCCCTGGCTGGGTCGGGGCTGCAGTAGCAATGCTGTCTGGGCCTCTGACCCCTGGTGGGCACTGGAAGCTGAAGGATGGAGCATGTGACTCTGTCTGGTGTGGTCAGGTCTGATGAGTTCTGGCTGTGGATGTCCCACGTGCTGCTCCCCTACATCCACGGGAACCCGTCCAGACCAGAGCTGGGGCCCCCACGACTGCGGCAGGTGCGGCTACAGGAAGGTGAGCTGGGGAGGGGCACCCTGGCACTTACCCTTCCTTTTTTCAAAAGAGAAGCCTTTGGCCAGGGTCTGGTTCCAACTCCCTTAGCTGGGTGACCTCCCTGCCTCAGTTTCTCGATGTGTAGGTGAGACAGTGACATCTATCTTCTGGGTTGCTGGGAGGGTTCGGTGAGATCCCATAGAGCTCAGCCTAGGAGGCTGGTGAACAGTCAGTGCTCCTGGTTTGGCCGGGCTCATTCCCCAGCCCTCTGCTTTCAGCGCTCTGCCCGGACCCACCTGGCTCAGGGTCCCCTACGTGCTTAGCAGCCTCAGGTGGCTTCAGCACCAGCGACTACGGCATTGGCTGGGGGAGTGCTGCCCACAACGGCTCTGAGATGTGGGCCTACTCGGCGCCAGACCTGCTGGGGTGAGCACGGAGGGCAGGTCAGGGTGCCCAGGGGACAGGGGGAGTTCCCCAGAGGAGCCCCTCGTTCCAGCCCACTCCCAGGTTCTGCATGGCGCCGGCTCTGGCACTGTCCTCCTCCCTGGCAGTGTCTGGTACTGGGGCTCCTGCGCCGTGTATGACAGCGGGGGCTACGTGCAAGAGCTGGGGCCCAGCCTGGAAGAGAGCCGCGCGCAGCTGGGCTTCCTGCAGCTGCACAACTGGATCGACAACAGGTGGGCGCCCTGCCCTCAGCCCCCTCCCGACCCCCGCCCACTGTGCACATCCGTCACATCTGCGGTCCGGCTCACTCCCACGCCCAGCTTCGCTGCTTCCGATCATCCCCTGAAGGAGCCCAGAGAGCCCGCCTGCAGCCCCGCGGCCTCCCCGGTGCACGCCTCACCCTCCCCTCAACACCTGCCCCCAAGCCTCTTCTGCGAGCGCATCGGCTTCTTCTGGCGCGTCCCCTTCCTTCCCACGCCGTCTGACTCCGGGCCCTCCGCGCAGGAGCCGTGCAGTGTTCGTGGAGCTCACGCACTACAGCCCGGCGGTGGGGCTGCACGCCGCCGTCACGCTGCGCCTGGAGTTCCCGGTGGCCGGACACGCCGTAGCGGCGCTCAGCGTCCGCCCGTTTGCGCTGCGGCGCCTTAGCGCCGGTCTCTCGCTGCCGCTGCTCACCTCGGTAGGCCCCGCCCCGGCCCCGCCCCGGCCCCGGATGGCCCCGCCCCGGCCCTGACCCCGCCCCGGCCCCGCCCCCACAGGTGAGCCTGCTGTTGTTCGCTGTGTACTTCTCCGCGGCTGAGGTGCGCGCCTGGCGCAGGGAGGGGCGTGCGCGCGCCACGCGGCCTGGGACCTGGACGCGGTGGCTGCTGGTGTCGCTGACGGCGGCCGCAGCGCTGGTGCGCCTGGCCCAGCTGGGCGCCGCTGACCGACAGTGGACCCGCTTCCTGCGCGGCCGCCCGCGCCGCTTTACCAGCTTCGAGCAGGTGGCACAGCTCAGCGCCGTGGCTCGTGGCCTGACCGCCTCGTTGCTCTTCCTGCTTTTGGTCAAGGTGAGGGTTGGGCCGGTGTGCCGGGGCGGGCCGGCGTTGGCGGGGTCGGTCGGCTGACGCCCTCTGTCCACAGGCTGCCCAGCAGCTGCGGTTTGTGCGCCAGTGGTCGGTTTTCGGCAAGACGCTGTTCCGGGCCCTGCCAGAGCTTGTGGGGGCGGCCTTAGGCCTGGTGGTGCTCGCCGTGGCCTACGCGCAACTGGCTGTCCTGGTAGGTGCCAGTGGGGCCATCGGAGAAGGGTGGCTTAGCCCAGGCAGCGCCTCACTCATGCTACCTTTCCCACAGTTGGTCTCCTCCTGCGTGGACTCACTTCGGAGCGCTGCCCGGGCCCTCCTGGTGCTGTGTCCCGGGGCTGGGGGTCCTGCCCTGTGCCCTGCGGGGTCCTGGCGCCTGTCCCCTGTGCTGTGCACGGGGCTTTGGGCCCTGCGGCTGTGGGGTGCTCTGAGGCTGGGGGCAGTCCTCCTGCGGTGGCGGTACCACACTCTGCGTGGGGAGCTGTACCGCCCAGCTTGGGAGCCGCAGGACTACGAGATGGTGGAACTGTTCTTGCGCCGGCTGCGCCTCTGGATGGGCTTCAGCAAAGTCAAGGAGGTGGGTACGGCCCAGTGGGGGGGAGAGGGACGCACCCTGGGCCCAGCTGAGCCCAGGGCGCAGCCGGACTGACCGAGCCCCTGTGCCGCCCCCAGTTCCGCCACAAAGTCCGCTTTGAAGGGATGGAGCCCCTGCCCTCCCGCTCATCCAGGGGCTCCAAGTCTTCTCCGGATGTGCCCCCACCCAGCGGAGGCTCCGATGCCTCCCGCCCCTCCACCTCCTCCAGCCAGCTGGATGGGCTGAGCGTGGGCTTGGGCCGGCCGGGGCCCCGAGGGGAGCCCGAGCCCGAGCCCTCCCGTCTCCAAGCCGTGTTTGAGGCCCTACTTGCCCAGTTTGACCGACTCAACCAGGCCACGGAGGACGTCTACCAGTTGGAGCAGCAGCTGCAGAGCCTGCATGGCCGCAGGAGCAGCGGGCCCACAGCCTCCCCTCCCCCTAGCCCCTCTCCAGGCCTGAGGCCAGTCCTGCCCAGCCGCCTTGTCCGGGTCAGTGGAGGCGTTGGCTTGGCTACAGGCCCCAGCAGGGCATCCCTGCGGGCCAAGAACAAGATCCACCCCAGCAGCACTTAGCCCCAGGGGATCTGGGCTCATGCCTCTTCTCTGGGGTGGGCCTGTGGCTTCACTCTGGCCCCTCAGAGCCAGAGCAGACACCGCTCAGTATTATTACCTTCTGCCACCCTCGAGGTTTCAGGCCAGGCAGAACAGCTGCACGCAGGTCCCCCAGAGAGCAGGCAGCACTTGTCTGTCTCTCTCTGTGGGCTTCAGCACTTTAAAGAGGCCGCGTGGCCAGCTAGGACCCAGGGTCCCCTCCCCAGTTCCCTGTGGGAGGACACAACAGTATTGGACTGAGTGCCCGGCCTCTGAGATGCTAATTTATTTCCCGAGTCCTCAGGTACAGCGGGCTGTGCCCGGCCCCACCTCCTGGGCAGACATCTCCCCCTTGCTAAGGATCCAGGCTATGGGGGATGGAACCTGCACCTCCTATCATCCTCCCCCCTAAATTATTACCTCCTCTGTCCCCCTGCTGAGTGCATTCACCTCCAGCTGCCGCTGTGTGTCTATTGTCTGTCAGTAATTTATGTGGGGTTAAAATGTATATATTTTTGTACGTCGCTTTATTTTTCAATAGGGCCAAGGAGCCTGGTGGCTGAAACAGCCTGTGCCCACTGTCACCCACCTTGAGGGGGAGCTGGGACTGCAGAGCTGGCCTCCCTCCCCAGACACCTGCCCACGTGGCTGGGGAAGCAACAGCCACTTCTCGGCTCCCATTCTGGCCCTGGGCAGGTGCTGGGCAGAGAGGGTAGTTGGAGGGGTGCAACCATCCCAGGCCATTCTTGTCACCACCATGGCCTTATTCTCCTCCCCTGCCTAGGCCTGCTGGTGGGTCTGGGTGAGGGGCAGCACCAGTGCATAGCACGGGGCCCTAGGGTGGGTAGGGGGAAAGATCTCTCCCCGGGGGCTGGCTCCCGGGCCAGGGGAGGTGAGCATGACAGTGCACGTGTGAGGCTTTCTTGAGGGCAAGGCCCCAACAGCAGCCTGGCAGGCCCCCTCCCCACTCCAGTGGGCATGGCCAAAGCTACAGCCTTGATCCCACCCAACAGACGAAGTCAAATAAATGAGTTGACTGACTATTCCAGTGTCTGTGTCCACTCCGGTGTCTGTATCCAAGTGCACAGGCCTGGGCCACACCAGCACTTTATTTGCACAAATAAATACCACCCAGGGTGCCTCATGGGGGCAGGGAAAGTCTGGCAGCATGGCTGCTCAGGTGATGGCTGGGGGAGCCCAGGCACATGCTCAGCATCTCAGAGAAGTCCCAACGGGACCGGTCACCAGCCCCCGTGCAGCCTCACACGAACTCAGTGAAGTCATCCACGGAGGAGACGAGGCGCTTCCGCTGGCCTGTCTCGTAGGTGGGCGTGGGCTCAACTGGGGCCTGCGTGGGGGCCTTGGCATGGCCAGGAGGGTGAGTCTGCATCAGGGGCAGGCTGGCGTTTGAGTAGTGGGCTTCCTCACGGATCTGAGGGAGAGGGAGCTTCGGCAGCAAGTCCAGAAGGGGTGACACACGCTCCCCAGGCTGGGTACCGGCACCCCCAGTCGGCTGTCACGTCTGAGGGAGCGCCCCCACCCCCAGCGCCCACGGCCCAGCCTCCCTACCCGGTGGCGGAGCCGCTTGATGTGGCGGAGCCTGGCAATCCACTTGGAGGGATAGGTGTCGGTGGGGTTGGAGCGGCTGTGGTGCACCTGCGAGGCCATCTGGGGGTGGGGCGGAACAGTGAGCCCTGCACAGGTGGCACCCCACCCACCTCCCGGGGGCCACCTCTGCTCACATTTGCGTGCAAGGCCATCTGACGGGCCACGAAGGGCAGGTTTCGGTCGGACACGATCTTGGCCATGCTGGTGTCCACGAGGCCCTCCATGTCTGGGGAGACACGGCACTCACGTGGGGCTCAGAGCCCCGGGTGCCTCCCCACCTGGCCCCGCGCCTCACCTTTCCTGCACTGCAGCGACACCAGGTTGCACTCATAGTCCAGTGGGGTGATGATTACGTGGACAAAGTTGAACTGGCCCTGCCCGGACAAGAGCAGGGGTCACCCCAGCACCGAGGGCCACTTTCTGCCACCCCACACTTAGCCCAGGAGGGCAGCGAGCTCGTTGGTTAGACGCTAACTCAGCACGTGTAGCCGCCACCTGCACACCCACACTTCCTCCTCACCTGGCCTGGGGGCCACCACCCTGTCACCCCCTACTGCCTCACCTACAGCCTGCATAAGCCAAACGGGCACACAGCTCCCAATCCCTCCACACCTACCAGGGCTTCTATGCTGCCCAGCAGACACCTGCCTCACTATAGGCTGAGAGCAGCATGTGGAGCTCTGCAAGTTCCTGGGCTGCCCAGGATGGCACACGGAGCGCACCCACACCTCAGGCCCCTCCGAGGTTTCCTCCCATCCATGAGTGTGTGTGCATCCGCCGTCGCCCTCCCCCCGCCCCCCCAACAGCTCTACAACACAGGAGGCCCACTTCAGCCTCCCCAGACACTCCTGCCTCTACCAGAGTCTCTGCCCCAAACCCCAGGAGGTCTGTGTTCAGTGACCTCCTCCAAGGCTGCTCAGTGCACTCAGAATAAATCCCAACGCCCCTGAGCACTGGCACCTCAGACCCTGGGCTGCGCCAGGCACCTGCCCACTTGGCCTTGCAGCTCATCCACACGTGGCCACCGTGTGACAAGCCACCTGCACTCAGCCCGCCTCCTCCCCGCGGGACCTCGAGCCCCAGCGACCTCCTCTAGGAAAGGGGGTGATACCAGGCCCAGCCCAACCACTGAGCAATGACATGAGGGATGGACTGGGGGACGGACGGGGCTCAGGGCTGTTACAAGCAAACGCTGCGTACCCGCCACCTGCCATGTACCCGCCAAGCAGAGTCGCACAAAACCCACAGCAGCGCATGGCTCCAAGAGGAAACCAACGGGTGTTGTCCTCATCACAGAAGAGGACATGGCCCAGGTGGGGGCCCGCCACCTCAGGGGGGTACACAAGCGGGTCGTGATGTCACCAACGCTGACCCAGTGGAGCTCGCTATCTCTGCTCAACGCAGAGAGATTGCGGCTTCCAGCCTGGGGGCCTGGGGCCCAGATCCACGCCCACCTGCCCTGAGGGCCCCTTGCTCACTTTGATGGTGCCGAGCTTGAAGTCCTCGCCAGAGTCGTTGTAGACAATGGACACGAAGTCGTTGCCCAGGTGGCGCTTCTTGTCACAGCGGTGCTTGTCCACGTCCTTGGTGGGCATCAGGGTGGCGATGTGGAAGACGGCTGCAGGGCGGAGCAGAGCTGAGCGGGGTGGCGCCAACCCAGGCAGAGTGCCAGTGAGGGCTCCTCAGGCTGAGGCTGGGGGCCAGGACAAGTGGCAGTGGGTGCAGCCCTCAGTGCCCCTGAGAGGAGGGCTAGGTTTCTCCGGAGGCTCCTGAGGGCCCACAGAAGCCGGGAGGAGCGGGCAGGGGAGGACACACACCTTGCATGATGTCGTCATGCCAGCAGTAGGTGAACTGGCCGTCCTCGCCGCACACGTCCAGGCCGCCCAGGTACACCTTGTCCGGCTGGCAGTCCTTGAGCTCGATGAGCTTGCCCAGCCCCGTCAGGAACTCCGTGTACCTGTAGGAGCCGTGCTCATTGGACAGGATGGCGAGCTCACTGTTGCTCTGCAGGGAGACAAGTGGGGCACGGTGGCACCTGCTCTCAGGCCACCCCCCAGCCACGTGCTGCCCCTCCCTGGCTCTCAGGACCCCAAGGGCTTGTTGCTGCTGGGGACCCAGGGGCGGGGTGACTGGTGTGGCTGGGTAGACAGCCCCACTTCTGCCATCGACCCGACTCAGGGCGAGGAAGCTTCATTCCCGTCGTTGCCCAGGTGTGTCACCCCGCTCCCCCACTCTCTCGTAACTAGCCTGTCACTAAACTGGGCCAGCTTAGCTTCAGAACACACCCAGAGCCCTGGCACCCCTCTGTCCCCACTGCCTCTCACTCCGCCCACTGCCCCACCTCTGCCAGTTCTCAGCGTCAGCCAGAGGGTGCTTTTGAGACTCAGGTATAGTCAACTTGAACCCTTCGCTTGGAACCACCTGAGGCCCTCCCGTCTCACTGGGTGCTGTCCGAGTTCCCGCCACAGCCCCACTGCTTCCTGCCCCCACCGCCCACGCCCTGCCCGGCACCCCTCCCCTCTGCACCGACCCTGGAGCGCACTATGCCGCCCCCACCTGCATGCGCGCTCGCCTCCCTCACTTCTTCCACGTCTCCACTCCATGTCACCTCCCTTGGATCAGCGACATGAAAAGCGTGCCGCTCTCACCTGCGCAGGCTCCCTGGACCTGCCACCTCCTACTCCTCCTCAGTCCTCACCACTCCGTGCACCACGTGCTCACACACTACCTGTCACTCTCACTCCTGGGTCCCTGGCACGGAGCTCAATGGGCACCCAACACTCCAGCGGCCCTGCAGTGACCAAGCTCTGCGGAGGACAAGGGCCCAGACCCCCAACCCCACCCCCGGTGGGGTGGCCGCCCGGCTCTGCCCAGCATGCAGGCTGGCCCCTGCCAGCCTGGCAGCCTCACCTGGCCTTCTCCCACGTACAGGACGGCGATCTTGTGTGTGTCATACGATGGGATCTGGTCAAGAAGCTGCACTGACCGCTCAAAAGACTGTAGCCACAGAGCCCTGCCTGAGCCCAGGGCAGAGGCTGTCCCCTACCACCAGCCCTACCCAGCAAGCCCCAGCCCAATGCCTGTCCAGGAGAGGCCTCTCCTCACGCAGGCAGGTTACCGCAGGCTGCCGTGGGGACCTGAGGCCGTAGCCCTCCACGAGCCTGGGCTATAGCCCCCACTGCCCAGCCCTGGGGAATCATCCCACTGTGCACCCCCAGCCAGGCTCCAGGGGGACCCTGAGGGGAGAGAGGGCCCGCCTACCTCATTGGGCAAAAGGATTGGCTTGTTGGACTCATCACCGAAGAAAGGTGAGTGGTAGAGCTGCAGGAACACAAAGCTGCAGGGGAAAGAGCGATGATGGGGGCTGGGCTTGGAGCTACACGCCCAGGGCCAGGGTCTCAGCCAATACGGTCACAGCCCATGTGGAGAGCAGCAGGGCTCGAGCCTCATCACCCAAGGAGCTACCCTCTCCTGTGGCTCTGACCAGCCACGGGGCAGAGGATGTGCAGACCTGTACCCCAGCCTGCTCTGCCCTGGGCCCCTCAGGCACCACGTCCCCACAGGGAACATCCAGGCACTCCCACCAGGAGGATGAGGCTCACCTGGGGTTGATACCCGGCACCTTCTCGGTATTGGAGGTCCCAGCTCTGCTCCTGAAGGCGTCCCTCTCCACCCTCTTGCCCCTGCGTGACGGGGCTGAATCAGAGATAGTGTAGCCTCGAGGCCGCAGCCCACTGGGGGAGCGGGGACAGGTGGAAGGCAAGGGACCCTCAGGCTGGGTGGGACCCTGGCCCTGGCTCTCTTCGCCTGGGGCTGACCAGGAAGCACCTTCCCTGTCTAGGATCCCTGACTGTGACCGGGCCTTGGCCTCAGGGCTCAGCCGGCCGACATCAGCCTTGTCCCCAGGGTCCCCAAGGATGTCCTGCAGCGTCTGTAGTTCAGGCGATGAACTTGACTTGCTCAGGGGCTGTGAGGGCTGGAAGGCGAGCTCCACAGAGGGCCGGGAGCCCTCAGAGGAGACGGCCCGCTCGATGGGGATCCCCCCAGCAGCCAACTCCTCGGCGTGGAACGACTTCTCCTCCTGGCTGGAAGTCGAAGATGACTGCAAAGAGCGTATCCAAAGAAAATCTTCATCAGGAGGCACCACTGAGGGGACTTCCCTAGTGGCGCAGTGGCTAAGAATCCGCCTGCTAATGCAGGTTATACACAGTTTCGAGCCCTCATCTAGGAAGATCCCACACGCTGCTGAGCAACTAAGCCCGTGCGCCACAACTACTGAGCCTGTGCTCTAGAGCCTGCGAGCCACAACTACTGAAGCCCACGCGCCTAGAGCCCGTGCTCCACAGCAAGAGAAGCCACCACATCGAGAAGAGTCAGGGCCCTACACCCAGAAGGCGCACCTCAACGAAGAGTAGCCCCTGCTTGCCGCAACTAGAGAAAAGCCCATGCACAGCAACGAAGACCCAACACAGCCAAAAATAAAAAAAAAAAAAGACAATAATGAAAATTCAATATACTTAAAAAAAAAAGAGGCACCACTGACCCCACCTGGAGGCAACAAGGCCCCACCCGTCCTCCAGCCCACGCCATGGAGCCACCCAGCACCGAACTGATGGTCCCCCCATCCCCCAAAAGCACCTCCCTGGGCCCCACGCTCAGCAGAGGTGACAAGAGCCCCACAGACTAAAGGATACCAGCAATGAGAAGCTATATCCCTGGGTAGACCACTGGAAAACCCCACACTGTCTTACAGCAGGGACTTGGTAGAACATCTAGCCGTTTTTTTTAAATAAAAAAAGGCAAGGGGGGACTTCCCTGGTGGCGCAGTGGTTGAGAGTCCGCCTGCCAATGCAGAGGACACAGGTTCGTGCCCCGGTCTGGGAAGATCCCACATGCCGCGGAGCGGCTGGGCCCGTGTGGCACCGACAGTGAGAGGCCCACGTACCGAAAAAAAAAAAAAAAAAAAAAAGGCAAGGGGATGGGGTGGGGGAGGGACAGTGGAAAAACTTTCTACAGTTCAGAGCAAATCAGTGATGTGCCACAAAGCTTAAGGTGGAGGTCCCGCACCTGCCCCCACCCCCACCTCAGCCCCCGCCTCCCACCTGACCCCCCCTCTCCCTCTCAGTAGCTGGGCTTGAGGTCTAGAGGCCCGCCTGGCCATGGAGGTCCAGATGGCAAGCACCGACAGGGACCCTCAGGCTGGCTCTGGTCCCCAGCTGCACTCACCCTGCTGAAAGCTTCAGCGTGTCGATAGTGCCCGTCTGTGCCTAGGGTTGCCTCAAAGTCTTCCAGTTCAGGGGGCTCCACTGGCAAACTAGCCTCGCCTGGACTTCCCTCCTCCAGAACTACCGCAGAGTCTGGAAAGACACACACGGTGCTGCTGGGTGCCGGCCCGGCCGCCAGGAGCTCACGTGGCCTCAGGGGTACCAGCTTTTCCCCTACGAGAGGGCACAGAGGCCCCCCAGCAGGGCCACCCCCTCCCATCGAGCCAGCTGGAGGAGGGCACTCTTGAGTACCCTGGGTGTGAGCCCTAACACAGGGTGTCTCCTACATGGGCTCCCAGGGGTCAGGATGAGAGGACATCTGGCTCCTCTAGTCCCCACCCACCCACCCCAGTGTCCACAAAAGCCACCTCTGCTCCTTCAGCACGGCAGGTGGGCAAGGGCAGGCCAGACCCCCATGAGGAAGCCCCCTCCCTGCCTGAGACGGGGCCTCAGCTCAGGAGGAGGGCATGCCTACACCAGCCCTCAGGAACTGGGGAGAAGCCAGAGCTCCTCCCTGCTTGGCCCCGGTCGAAAGACTGCAGTGGGAAAGTCCCCGTGTGGGAACACAGGCTCAGGAGCCATCCTGGAGAGTGAAGGCTCGCCTTCCGAGTCCAGGCCGACTCCAAGCCAGGCGCACTTAGGAGAGAGCATGACGGCCCCAAGCCGCGTTTCCTGTGCCAGCGCCAGGGCGAGGGGGGTGAGAAGCAGCAACCGAGTTAGCACCACCCACACGCAGCCCCGCACACGCGCAGTCCATTAGCCGCCCATGAGAGCCCCTCTGCCACTGCACGCTCCTAGCTGGCTCCTGCCTATGCAGTAGGGCCTAGGCGGCTGGAGCCCCGAGCAGGCCACACCTTCCCTGCCGGGGCCTGGGAGCCATGGGCCAGAAGCCGGTCTGCAAGGCCCTCGGCCAGCCTACTATGAAAGGCAGATAGTCCCAATCTGTGGGTTCACAAAGCCAGTCAGACCACCAGAGGCCGGGTCAGGGGCAGCTCGGCCGAGCCCCAGAGCGAGGCTCGCACCCCAAAAGCTATCCTCTGTCGGCCTCTGGGGTTCAGTTGCCCAAGGTCACCTCCTCAGGCCTGAAGAAGGGGCTGGGAGGGCCCGTCTGGCTCAGGAACAGAGCTCAGCCATGAAAGCGCAAGACAGCGGGGGTTCCCGCTGGTAAAGCAAACGCATTGGGCACCGACATCCTCATGCGAGTCAGGGCCCTGCACCCAGAGGGCGACGAGAGGCTGAGATGCCATCATGGAGGGGTGAGCAGATGAGGGATGATGAGTCAGCATCTAGGGGGCAGAGTTGTGCTCTTCAGCAAACACCACTTTCCTTAAAGAGACACACGAATACCTGCCCAGGAAATGCTCCTGTGCAGCTTTCCTTGGCAACTGGACTGGTACAGGGAGGAGAAAGAGGCCACTGCAAGGGAAACCGTGAGCCCCCAGTCAGCAGAAGGAGAGGCTACGCATAGGTCGAGCAGAGAGGACAGGCACCACTAGTCCTGCACAGACCCAGAGCCTGGAGAGAGAGACGGGAGGGCCAGCGATCGGCTGGAGGGGCGGGTGTGGCACACACAGGTCCCAGCTCTCCAAGCTGCCTGAGCGGACATCTGGCGGGAGAAGTGCATCCCTTCTTCTCGTGAGTAGAGGTCCTCGGCCTCTAAGTGTCATCTAGCCACAGGGAAGGCCGGGGGCTGAAGGGCAGCACGGGCCCAGCTGTGCAGAGCCACGAGAGCGCAGGCAGGCTCAGGTGTGCTCGGCGCATCCAAACCCAGACCCAAACCCAAGCAGAAGTGCGGTGGCCTCCTGGAAACCTTGGCAGCGGGCACCCCGAGGAGGGTGCAGAACCAAGGCCTCACCTGGCCCTGCCCGTGTCCACCCCATGAGTAGGGCCAGCTGAGCAGGGCCTCGAGCCCACTGATTCATGGTACCGCGCCTCCAAAGAAGAAGGTCGCCCCTGCAGGAGCAGTCCCCACTCTCTGGAGATGTGTGTCCCCCCACGGCCAGCCTTCTCCCAATGCCTGAGGCTGGCAGCACCAAGAAGGCTCAGGACCCCACCCCAAGCGCATCTGCCATCAGACAGGGCACACCAGGTAGGCGAGAGGCCAGCGCTCACCTGTGTTAGAGCGTGGGGGTGGGGGGGGCTTGGCTGAGCCGGCCGCCGGCACCGACAGCGACTTGTACAGGGCTGTGTCGCGACGCTCCTTGAAGCGCTCGGCGGCCATTAGGGCATTCGACAGCTCCTGCAGGGGCGTGTTATTGATGTCCGAGGAGAAGGGACTGAGTGGGTTCTCCAGGCTCATCAGCCAGCTGGTGTTCCCTGCAGAGGGGCAGCCAGCACCCCACAGGGCTCAGGGCTCAGGCCCAGCGCATCCAAACAGCCATCCCCTCCCGGCCCTCCCCGGGCAGCCCCAGCCACGCTGGCCTTTAGGGAACATGCCTCGTGCTCCACCAGGGAGTGACGGTGGGGGGACCAGGCAAGGCACGTCCCTGGCCTTGCCCTGATGCTCCCACCCCCAGTCCCCCTGCCCCAGGCCCTGAGGTCAGCGCAGCCACCAGTGGTTACTCGCCTCAGTGACAAGCATGAGAGGCCATTAGCTCACAGCATCTGCTGCCCCAGGGCAGTTCCCATACTCAGGACAGGCTCAGCCAGGCTCAGGGCCAGA
Organism: Physeter macrocephalus; assembly: GCF_002837175.3. Lineage (NCBI taxonomy): Eukaryota > Metazoa > Chordata > Mammalia > Artiodactyla > Physeteridae > Physeter > Physeter macrocephalus. The sequence goes on along the minus strand of NC_041227.1, from coordinate 48,344,142 downwards.
GGGGGAGCAGCCAAGGCAACTCACCGCAGCAGACTCCTCCCCAAACGGGGGTTCTGGGTGGGGCCTAGAGAGGCTTCTGGGCTCTGTCCACTCTCCCCTCCAGGCCCAGAGGACCACGCTTGGACTCGACCTTCCTCACCGAGCAGCCTCACATCCCAGCATCTCACCTACCTCAGTCCACCTCCTCCCAGCCCCCCTGGTTTCCTGCCTCTCGCACGGCCATTCCCTTACAGGAACCGGGAGGACTGGGCTAACACACACGAGGAGCCTCTCCCTGCCCTGAGCCCCATGGCCCCACTGCCCAGCAAGCAAGGCCTCCACGGGGCCAGCACCCCATCCCTCTCCTCACCACTCGGTCACCACTGGCCCCACACGGCACCTGAGATGCTTCCCAGGCTCTGGGCCTTGGCTGAAATGCCCCTGTTGTGGGCTGAGTTGTGTCCCCCCAAATTCACGTGCTGGAGCCCTAACCTCTGGGACCTCAGAAAATGACTGCAATTGGAAACAGGCTCTTTAAAGCGGTGATTAAGGTAAAATAAGACCGCACGGATGGACCCTAATCCATTCTGACTGGTGTCCTTAAAACAAGATTAAGACACAGAGGGACGACCGCCTGAGGATGCAGTGAGAAGACGGCCGTCTAAAAGCCAAGGAGAGAGGCCATAGGAGAAACAAGCCTTGCCCACACCCTAACCTTGCACTTCCAGGTTCCAGGGCTGGGAGAAAATAAATTCTGTTGTTTAAGCTGCCCAGTCTGTGGTGCTTCGTTATGGCAGCCTGAGCAGAGCAGGACAGACCCTCTCTTCACTTAGCCATGGGACCTCCCCTCACTGTTCCTCTCTGGGGACTCGGCTCAAAAGTCACCTCCAAATTGCTCCCGTGGCCCAGTCTGCCTGCCACTGGCTCCTGTGTGTCCAGAGCCTTTATGTAACTGTCCCACACTATGGGCTGACAGCGGCCCAGGCCAGCTGAGCGCAGGTCCACCCCCGGGGTACCTGTGGGTCTCCGGACCAAGATCTCCGCCCAGCCCTGGGTCAGCAGGGGGACGTAAGCCGCCAGGTTTGTCTTCTCCTTCTGTGCCGGGAGCTGGGTGCTGGCTGAGGCCTTCTCGGGCTTGCTGGCTGGAGCAGTCTGTGAGCCCAGGCAAGCGGGGCTGCCAGGAAAGTGGGAGGCTGGAGCATCCAAGGCACCAACTCGAAGGCCATGGCCCCCTGAGGAGGAGGAGAGCAGGAGGGCTGGTGACTACCACCGCCCAGTGGAAAAGCCACTGGCAAGGCCTGGCTGCTCCACCTGGGGCCTGGGCTGGCCAAGCCCTGAGCTGGCCAAGCCCTGAGCGAGTGCCCAGAAGCAGCTCGGCCATCCCCAGGCATGGCCCTCTTCCAATGTCAGTGTCGGCCTTGGTGGACCCAAGGCAGCAGGAAGGGCCCCCATCACCTACCCCATAGTCAGACCATGGCTCATTTCAGCTACAGCAGAGTAAAAAGCTCTAGGGGTGAGCTGGGCTGAGGGCCAGGGCTGCTGAGGGCTCATAAGAAACACTGACCACGAGAACAGGTCCCCAGTGGCAAGGGGGCCTTGTGCCACAGCTGCACAGAAGGTCATGTCCCCTCCACCCCAACCCCATGACGAGGGCTCACCAACAGCATTCTAGTTATTCAGAAACTGGAGCAGGCCTAAAGCCAGCCACCTTGATCCTCAGCTCCCAGGACCTTCCTGAGCACAGGGACTCGCAGAGGCACCCAGGAGGGAGGCAGGGTGGGTAGAGGCTCACCAGACATGGAGCGGACCCGGTCCCGGGCTCCACGGCACACCTGTTGCCCGGCCTGGGACTCCAGCTTGGCTGGTGCCTCCTTTGTCTGTCTCACGTGCACACTGGGGTCAGAGCTGAGGACAGAAGGGTCCCCGCAGAGCATGACCAAGGTATTCCATGGGCTCCAGGCCAGCATGACACTGTCGCATGCAGGCCTGGGCTCAGGACAGCCACGATCAAGGCCAGGCAGGCAGGGGCAGAAAGGTGGTCACCTCAACTCTGGGCCGCCCTGCAGCTCTCCTGAGTCCAGGCCCAGCAGAGATCGGGTCCCAGTCCCCACGCTCGTCGTCACGGTGACAAGCTTGTTCCCAACCAGCCAGGTTTTGGTCCTGCCACCCGCCAGGAGGAACTCTCCCACGGGGGACCTGAAAGAACAGGAGTGTCGGTCAATACCTCGCCCGTAGGAAGGAGCCCTATGTGCCACTCCTGCTGCCCCTTTGACCAAGCGCAATCACAGAAAGAACGCTAGGCCCTGCCCTCCGGCCCTGCCCCAGTCCTGGAGCCCGACTCGCACCTCTTGGGGACCGCCGTGAAGTTGGAGAACACGTATCTGGCCATCATGTCCAGACACGTCTCTGTGAGCTCCAGGTGGAGATTTTTCAAGTTGTCGTCAGCCTGGGCCATTGAGTTCTCATCTGCAGACCCCAAGCTGGCACTCGTGAGAGATGTCTGGATCCTGCTGGAGGGAGGAGCCACGGCAAGGTCAGGGTGCCAGGTGGGGGCCGAGCCATCTACCACCGGGGCCAAAGCTCAAGGCATGCAGGTGCTGAGAGGGCTGCACTCAGAAAGACCCGCCAGGGCGTGTGGCCAGTCGAGCCACAGCTTGGCAAACCGAGTGGACACATCATCCCAGGGGGTGGGCAGACGGGCTCATAGGAGAGACCCAGGCCCGCTTATCGGAGCAGAGGCTTAGGAGACGGGGAGAGACAGGCTGTCCCCTCACCGAAGCGCAGAAGAGTCAGGTGATGGCTTTGTGGCAGAACAGTGTAGTCATGCAGAGACATGGAGACCACAGGACGCACAGACAAAGATTGCATTCTGCCCACAGGGCCACCTCCCATGGAGGACAGGAAGGGTCTGGGCTTCGTGTGAGGCTCTTCACCCACACACTTGGGCTGCCCTGGCCCTGCCCCAGTGACCAGGAGGAGGGGCTTGTGCAGGTTTCACTCTGATACAAATTTCATACTCCCTTTGCCAAGTTTTGCTCATGATAAAGAATTTGTTGGAAAAGAGCTGAAAGGGGAGCCTCAATGACCACTCCCCAACCCCAGCTCCCCCCCAAGTCAAACCCCACTTGGTGAAAGCCAGCCTGAGGCTGGAGCCCCAGCCAGGCGTCAGCAAGGGGGTGGGTCTCCGAGCTGTGGGACGCTGAGGCCTGAAGGAGCTTCCAGGTGAGCAGACAGTGCAGCCTGGCCTGTCGGCACGAAGCAATAACCCCCCCACCACAGAGCCCACACCTGCACCCGGACACAGCAGGGAGAAGTGATGAGACTGCACCCCTGGAGAGGCCAAGCCTCCCCTGCCCGGCCTCTCGCAGGCTGGCCCCCAGCCCACTGCCCTACACAAAAGCCCCCATTCCCTCTCAGCTACAACAGAAAACACCTTTTCTAGAAAAAAATCTCAAGAAGAAAGTCCACTAAAGAGGATATGAAAGAAAAGCCGAACCCTGGAGAGTGTGTCTCCACCTGACCTGCGCGGGCGCTGCTTTCATTTGCAAAGGCCCCTGACCTCCAGGGACAGGCCTGTGGGCGCTGCCACTGGACACCCTCGATCTCACGGTGGTCACCCTGCTTTAGGCTCCCAGGCCGGGCTCTGAGGATGCTGTGCAGCCAGCCCGCGCCCATACGAGCCTTGGTGACAGAATGCAACCTTTCCACCCCTCTCCACCAGGTTCCCCGGGCCCAAGGGCAGGGCTTGGCAGGACGGGCCCCTGCGGCCCGAGGGCTGCCACTTGGGCTCTCCTCCAGCTCTGGCCAGGGAGGGCGTGGGCAGGAGATGAGGTCATGCAAGCAGCACCCCCATGCACCGCCACCCGGGTGCTCCCGCCTGGCAGCGCCACTTCACGGGCCAAGCTCCAGGGTCTGAGCCCCCCACCCAACAAAGCCCACTACCTGCGGACCACATGTTCAGACACACTGATGCTGCGGCACCGGAAGGCATCGGCTGCAGAGCTCTCCTTGAATTCTTTCACGGGTGGAGAGTTATTCAAGCCTTGTTTGGGGGGTCTGGCTATCCTCAAACTACCAGGTGAGGAAGGAAGGCCCAAGCCCCAGAGAGCCCAGCTCCCGGGAGGGGAAAACAAGCCATTGGAGGGATGAGGAGGAAAGGTCACAGGCCACAGGGTCAGGATGGAGAGCCCGCGGGTGAGATGAACAAAAAACCATGCCAGAGGCCAGTTAGCGGGGGAAGAAACAGAAAACAAAAATGCATGAAAATACATCTTGTAAACATGACAGAAAAAGTAAGGTTTCACGCATGATACCAAAACAAAGAACATTAGTGCAAACTAAACGTGTGTGGACCGCGCCGCACGGCAGATTCCAGGCTGTGCTGACCAGGCGTCCCGCCCACCCACTCGGGACCAGGTGCTGAGGCCCTGAAGGTCACAGCTCAAAAAGAGGTCAGTTCTTAGCTCAAGGCCCCGGCCCCCAGCCTCTAGGACCTTGAGAGAACAGCTTCTGACTTAGGTCACACTGACGCGGTCATTCTGGAAAATGCCGTATTCCCACCTAGGGAAAGCCAAAAAAGCTTGGACGGGAAGGTGGGGGACAGGAAGGGGGGCAGCCGTTCAAATGAAACGCAAACGAAAACACAAGGCCTAGCACGGCTCTTCTCAGATTTGGCGAAAGCGGCTGTGATGAAGAAGAGCGTCCCCCATTAGCAATGGGCTGGGTGAGAGCTCGGGGGGACAGGCCACCCTGGCCCGAGGCTGGGCATCTGTGGACCCTGGATCCTCCCATCCAGGCCAGGTGTTTGGCTTCTCAGGAGTCAGCTGCTCTGATGCAACCCTGGGCTTATTCAGCAGAGTCAGTCCCAAAACCTGACGCCCTAGAACTAGCACCTCAATCTCCAACTCAGCAAAACTGTACTAGCCTGTCACCCAGGCAGGACTGGCCACAACCCAGCACGCAGGCTTCACAACACCGCAGGCCACAGCAACCGGCTTGCTGAGGAGCAGCGCTGGCCTCTCCAGCCATGTGTGGGGCGTTCGCAGCCTTCTCAGGCCCCGCCCTGCTTCACAACCCCAGGGCACCTTGGAGCCCAGCACGGTCTGCGCAGGGCACGCCCTCAGCCCCAGCCAGTACGCACCATGCCGGCCACAGGCCACAACTTGCGGGCCTGCCCTGCCCCACTGACACCAGGCCCGCCCACGCAGGCCCCGCACCTCTTGGGCCTCTCGTTGAGACTGGTGCTCCGTGCTCTAAAGCTGTCCTTTTCGGGGGTGTCATCAAAAGACAGGAGAACGTTGGAGCGCAGACCCTGGCAGAGTGGAGCAGACCTGAGCCGCAGGCCAGAAGGCACTGGCCCTCCAGGCACCCACAGGCTTCTTCCCTCCACACCTGCCAGCCCAGGTACACTGTGAGCCTGGGATGAGCTACAGGCCCAGGACAAGGGCGGCAGAAGTGTGTCCCAGTGGCGCCCCACCTCTCTCTCCCCTGTCCGTCACCCTGATCTAGCCATGGTGAGCCAGCGGCAAAGCAGGTCCCAGCCCTAACAAGGGACACGGCCTCCACTGGCTTACCTTAGTGATATAAGGAACAAAATCTTTCCGGAAGGGCAGGCGGCACCTAATGAACCACATGGCTATGACGTGATGGGCCAGGCACACAATGTACTGATTGAACCTGCGACAAGAAGAAAAGAGAAGTGCTGGAGGTCCAGGGTGGCACCCGAAGGAAATGAGCCAGGAGCTAGGGGTGCAGATCAGAGGTGCTATGGCCACAGGGAGCCTGTGTGGCTTTCTACTCCAAGAGGCCTGGCCTCCAGCAAGAATAGGCCTCCAGCTGGCCTGGGCCACAACCAGGAGGGGCAGGGTCTCACAGGGATACAAGGCAAAACTTACTTGGAGGGGTTGGTATACGGCAGGGAGATGGCAAACACACTGGCGTACTGCTCTGCTGCGAAGTTCCTGTAGAGGTGAGGCAGTCTGGCCAGAGCTGCAACACCAGGAGACAGCCAGTGAGGGAGCCCAGATGGGCCTGGCAAAGACGGGCCCACGGCCACAGCAGGGCAGGGGTTGCCAGAGTCCTGTGCTATGCGTCTAAAAAGCCAGTGCAGCTACTCCGACCCAAGAGGGCGGCAAAGCAGTGAAGGTCACAACCCACCCAAACAGGACCTTCCCCTGCCCCTGGGCCTTGGCTCTCTACTCCAAGGGCTGGCAAACTATGGTTCCCAGGCTCAATCCAGCCAGTGGCCTCACTTTATGACCTGTGAGCTAAGAATGGTTTCTACTTTTTCAAAAAGTTGTAAGCAAAAAGAACAGGTAGCCAAGGCATACCACATGTGGCCCTTTACAGAAGCAAAGCCCTGCCCTGTTCCTGTTGTCCACACGCCTGAGGGCCTGCTGAGGGCCAGACATGCATGAGGTACTGGGAAGGAAGGGGCAAGCGGGGCACCCCAAGCTCCTGGACGTCACAACCTGAGGGGTGAGCAGAGCCCCTCCAAGTTGTAGTGCGTGCTGAGAGGGGACAGAGAGGAGGCTCTAAGAGCCTCTAAGAGTAGGGACCAAGGTCAGGCAACAGGAGGCTTCTGTGCCATTTAAACTGACACCGAGGGGAGGAAAGAAGCCAGCCACTCGAAGGCCAAGAAGGAAAGCATTCAAAGCACAGGGGCAGAAGGTACAAAGGCCCTGAGGCAGCAAAGGGGGGCCCACGGAGCACAGCGTGCCTACAGGCAGCCAAGGTGAGGTCTGAGAAGGCAGCACGAGTTATTTCAGGCAAGGCGCAGCCCCAAACTCAAGGTCCACCTCACTCACACACACCCAGATACACACGTGCGAAGCCACAGATGCTTACTCGACAGGAACTCGAGGAGTGGAATGGCCATGCTGGCCGTGGCTGAGATGTGTGTGAGCTTCACGACCAGGACAGGCAGCGCCTTGATGATGATGTCAGGCATCTCCACGCTGCAGATGGCCAGGGCCACCACGCACTGGCTGGCGCAACGGTAGATGAGGCCTTGCTCCAGGCAGTACACCATCTCCCGCTGTGGCACAACACGGATGCCTCAGACCAGGCCCACAACAGGCTGGCCCTCTGTGCCCCGCCCCTGCCCATAGAGAGCCGTTCTGGTGAGCCAGGGCCTGGTCTCCCCTCTCCCACTCCAGAATGTTCTATAGAGGAGAAGACCAAGACTCAGAAAGGCCAAGTGCCTTATCCCAGGTCTCAGGCGCCTAAGTGGCAGAGCCATCAGCAGCTGACCCCACCTGAGCCAAGGGGACAGCAGGGCTGCTCTGGTCAAGGTCTTCCTGATACCTCCCCACACACCCACAGAGGCGGGGTCCCAGGTCCCCAGCCCACCCTGGAGCCAGGACATGCTGGGCTCATCACCCCCTTGGTCCCAGAATCCCCAACGGACTGGCCTTTTGGCAAGGGGAGGATCTGCCTAACCCAGCAAGGCCGCCGGGCTCACACCAACCCTGGGCAGAGTCCCCCATGAAGATGGCTCAGCTGTGCCCAGCAGGGGACAAGTGCCATCTCAGGCCACAGCCTCGGGGCAAACCACCTGGTAGCTTAAGGCCCTGTGGATGATTCTGATTTCCTGCAGCCAGCCCCACCCCTTGGAAACACTTTGGGCCTTGAGGGTTCTCGGGGAACCTTCAGCCCAGTGTGGCCAGCTACCCCTTTGGAGCACAGCCAGTGAGAACAAGGCCAGGCCACACAGGAGGAACTGGAGCTCACACTCACCCCAGGAGTCAGGGTGGGCAGTGAGGTGGGGGATGGCAAGTCGAGTGTGAGTTTCCAACAGCTCTTTGATCAAGAGCATGGGCTCACCACCCAAACAGGACTGAGTCTGAGTTTAGGTCTCTCACCTTGCTGTGACCTTGAGTGGGCTACCTGACCTCCCTAAGACTTCTGTTCCCTGATTAATGATGGCAGAGTGACAAAAGTATCAGGAATTTTAAGAGAAAGTAAAGGTGATGGCTCACTGCAGGCCTCCCACCCAGCAGTGAATTAAGAAAACAGGCATTACTGCGTGTGCTTTTTGCACCTGATGACAGTTGGAGGTAGGTGGAGGGGGGGCCCTCTGCCCAGCTGCTCTGCCTCTCAAAACAGGCTCGGCGCCACCAAGCGGCTCAGCAGCTATCCTAAAGCTGTAGCAAGGACAAGCCAGGCAATGCTCCTTAGAAAGAAAATGGCGCTGTATATGTGTGGAGGGGGAATATTCAAGCATTTCATTAAGCCCACTCCTCCCTGAGAGAACTCAGGAACACCAGCGAGTTCAAACGTCTGCGGCTCCAGGCTGGGCCAGCTGGCAGGGGTGCACTGGCCACATAGGGAAGCAGAGCCAGCTGCCCTCGCCCTGGCCCAATAGCCACCCGTTAGGAGGAAAACGCTGGGCCCCTTTGGCTGAAGCAAGCATCCTGGGGACCAGGCTTTCAAAGCTCAACCATCCCTCTCCCATCCGGTACCTGTCTGGTTTTGTCCAAGTAGTTATGGTAAGAAATTAATGCTGTCAGCACAGGAACCACAGCGAGATGCAGGTCGGTTCTGGAGAACCCTTCTGGGGTGCTTCGGAGCCGCTCGAGGGTCTTGGGACCTGAAAGCTAACAGCCAAGGGCCAAATGTGAAGCCCTGCCCGGCAGCTGGGTCAAGCTGGGTGGCCAGGGGGCACGGGTTGGCCCCTGAGAATGTAGGCCCAGCGGGAGAAGGGGTCAAAGCCCAAGGACCTTCCTACTTCCTGTTCTAGCCAGCAGTCTGCCTTCTCAGAGAAGTGGGAGGCTGCCCCCTGATCTGCCAGGGAGACAGACCACGGGGAGGAGGAGGGGGGAAGGAGTTAAGACCCTGCTCAGTCCTGCAAACTCAAGCCCTTCACTGAGGCCCCCAATTCTCTGCCCGAGAGTTGGGATGGGAGGACAGGCTCCCGGAGTCACCATCTGCACTCCAGCCGGGGTCCGAGCCTCTGAGGGGAAACAAGTTTGCCTCCCAGGCCTGTCTTTCAGAGCTGAGGAACTATGCTGTGGCCCCACCCACCACACAGGCCACGGACCCACTGTGCACAACGCAGGAAAGGTCCGAAGTGGAAGGCGTACCATGGAGCAAAGAGCGGCAGATAGCTGGTCAACATTACACGGGGAGGTGAAGATGAGGACCTTGTAGCGCAGCGACTCGGGCAGCTTGCTGAGCACTAGCTTCAGCACCTTCCAGTCAGTCTCCTGCAGGAACAGGGAAGACGGGGTCTCAGGGTTGGAAGCTTGGTCTGGACAGCAGCGAGGGCTCAGACCTGCTCTCCTGTTCTCCACACAAGCCTGGGCCCTCAGTCCCTGCAGCTCGGGGAGCAGATGCCACTCAGAGAAAGTCAGCCCTGGACGGCAGCCGCTGTCTCCAAACGCCAGGCAGGGCAGGAGGCCCAGTGCAGCACTGCCCCTCTCCTCTCAGCAGGACCTGGAACTTCTGCACGACGGCTCCATCTTCCCCACCTGCCCAACGGTGATCCGAGGATGGCCTACCAAGGGCACTGGACCCAAGGGGCTCTGACGATGCCCGCCCAAAGCACAATGAAGGTGGATCTGGAAAGAAGCTACTGTACTAGCTTAAAGAGAAGCAATGGGCTTCCCTGGTGGCGCAGTGGTTGAGAGTCCGCCTGCCAATGCAGGGGATACGGGTTCGTGCCCCGGTCCGGGAAGATCCCACATGCTGCGGAGCGGCTGGGCCCATGAGCCATGGCCGCTGAGCCTGTGCGTCCGGAGCCTGTGCTCCACAACGGGAGAGGCCATAACAGTGAGAGGCCCTCGTAACACAAAAAAAACAAAAAAAAACAAAAAAAAAAGAGAGAAGTATTCTTCAACGATCCATGAGCCCAGATACCTGCTACAGGACCAAAGGTGACCCAGAGCCACAGCATCGAGGACAGGGTTGTGGCCTGCACGGACCTTCCCTGGTGAGCCCTCCCAATCTCCACTGGGGTGACCACTGCCCATAAACTACACCAATGGCCAGGAGTCCTAAAAGCCTTTCCCCAGATCCCACCTGTGACATGGAGACCTTGAGACTCTCACAGGAAATCTCCGACAAACCCCTTTAATGTCAAACCCCGGTACCCCCGGGGAACCTGCTACTGCCTCTCCATCCAGCTCTGCTTCCCCACCCGTGGCCTCTGGGAGCGCCCCCCAGCCTATTCCGGGCTGCCCAGCCCCGCCTGTGGCACACTGCTGACCAACCCTCCTCCCTCGTTGCCCCATTGGGGAACAGGCCCAAGCTCCTCCACCTCCCGCCACAGGGAACTTACTCCCCTACTTCCAGGCTTTGCTTACTCCTGCCGCTGGAATCTTCCTCCCCTTTCAAGACTGCCCTCACCTGCCCCTCCCCATGCCCCCAACCAGATGTGACGGCACCCCCCGCTTCGGTCCCGCACAGCCTGTTGGTGCCTCCTCCCAAGGCACACCCCATCCTACAATCCAGTTATTTTTCAATACACCTCACTCTTGTACCAAAACCACCTCCCAGAGGCAGGAACGTCACACCCAGCTTCCAGTGATGCACCACACCCAGCAGGCACTCAACACACGGCTACGGAACCGCTGTGAGGCCCCGAGGCAGACAACCTAGAAACAGGCAACGAACCTCCCAAGGTTGCCAATGCGGGAGAAGAACTGCGGCCCCTGGGGAGCACCAGTCACTGCTTGGTCTGACCTAATGCAGCTGGAGAGTCTGACCATCTCACCTGCTTCAAACACTGCAGCAGGACACGGAAGAGCAGGGAGTAGGGCAGCGAGCCGAGCCGCACGGCGGGGACTGCAGGTGCCGGGCCAGGGGGCCCAGTGGGAGGTGACAGGGGGCCACCAGCCTTCTTCTCAGAGCCCCGCTCCGGCTCCCTGTGGAAGCAAGTGGGAGAAGCATTGAGGCCGGAGCTCCCGCTCCACAAGGCTAAGGACGGATGCAGGCCCCAAGCCCCAACCCAAGGCTGTGCTTAGGATGCCTCTGGGACCTTCCCTCAGACACAGGACCACCCCAGGGCAGAGGGCAGCAAGCTCCCCACCCCCCACCCGCCCCAGGACCCAGGACCATACATGTAGTCACAGACGCAGTAGGGGCTGAACCTCACAAGCCCATCCTTGCTGGGCAGGCCCAGGCGGTGCAGCGAGTCAGCCCGCAGCTGCAGGAGGAAGTCGAAAGCCTGCGGAGAGCGGGAGGCATGGTCAGGAAGCATGGTCCAACAGAGAGAAAGCCGCCACCCGGCCACACAGACCTGTGCAGCTCTTGGGAAAGGCTGCCGCGCTAACAGCAACCACGCCCTGACTTCATCGCAGATGGTAGTGCTGGCGGAGAGGCACAGGCACCCACGGCCTCCTCCCTCAGAGCCCGTGGAGGCTGTGACATTCCCACAAAAGCTGGGTAACGCGGCAGCCTCTCACATCCGGGGCAACAGGGGGAGTGGACATATTGCACCTGCCTAGGCATCATCACATGGCCCCAGTATAGACAGCAGAGCTCTGTTCAGGACACTATCACTTCCCACAGCTATTGGTGGGTCATTTAACTGGGCTCCCCAAACGACAGGGGGCTGCCCCATTGGGCGGATGCTCTGAAAAGGACCGGGGCTTCCATCCCAGCACCCTCTGCTCATCCTGGTGCCAGCTCCCATGGTGGGAGCTCAAACCAGTATGCCCTGCCCTGCACCCCCACTGCCAGTCGCTAACAGACTCCACGGCACCAGGGGTCTGGGGCTCCAGAGCAATTCCCTTTCTCTGCCCCCATCTCAGGCCGCCGTGTGACTGAGAGGCATGCAGACCACAGGCAAAGGAAAAAGCAGCAGGTCCTGGGGAGGACGCAGCCACAGGTGGTGCTAAGGAGGGAAGAGTCTGCTGAAGACCCCTCCCGGGCCCCCCACCGCCTCTCCAGCCTGCAGCCACTGCATTCACCAGGCCGGAAGCAGCTGCTGGGTGCCCCAGGGAACATACCTGCAGCCGGATGCTGCTGGCAATGGGCAGGGTGTAGGTGTGCTTGTAGTGGAGCTGGATATGGCTGACAAGCGTCTCGTACACACGTGTGGCGTGGCTGGCAGGAAGGGCATACAGCTTGGTCTGCAGAGAGAGCGTGCTGGTCACCGCAAGGGCAGGAGGCCAAACTGTAGCCAGGGAGTCAGCACCTTGATGCCCGGGGGGAGAGGCCAGGCAAGCACTTTGGAGGTAACTGGCCGCACCCACCATTCTTTAAAATGTACAAACACTTCAAGGCACCAACTCCGCTTTGGGGCTTCATCCCATGGGTACGCCCATATGCGCCCACCCTTGGTGAGGGCAAAAAACCAGAAACAGCCACGTATCTGTGTTATCAACAGGGAACCGGTTAATGAATCAGAGAAACCTGCCCAATCGCGCACAACACAGCAACACATGACAGGATCCATGTGCACCAACAGAGCACCTTCTCGACGCCACGAAGCAAAGCGGGAGAAACCAGGGGCAGAGCAAGGCGGGAGGTGTGCTTCGTGAGGGGTTATAAAGGGGATAATTCCCCTAGCTGCTGGGGCTATTAACCCCACGGTGAGCCCATCTCCCCCACCTCTGCAAGGTCAAGAGCACCTCCCTGACAAGCGAGGCTACGGGAGGCCAGGTGTGAGGGTTCGCGGTGCTGCCAGCAACTTGATTTTGGGGGCAGGGGTTACGGGGTGGTGCTGGGGCAGGAGGGACCCAAGGTACCCAGCTACAGCCAAGGGTCCCCTTTGTGGTACTCTGAGCCTTGGAGGAGAGCAGTGCTTCAAAAACTATCGCTGATGTTCTTTTTATTTACTTATTTATTTATTTTGAATTTTATTTTACTTATTTTTTTATTGATATTCTTTTTTTTTTTTTTTTTTTTTTTTTGCGGTACACGGGTCTCTCACTGTTGTGGCCTCTCCCGTTGCGGAGCACAGGCTCCAGACGCGCAGGCTCAGCAGCCATGGCTCACGGGCCTAGCCGCTCTGCGGCATGTAGGATCTTCCTGGACCGGGGCATGAACCCGTGTCCCCTGCATCGGCAGGCGGACTCTCAACCACTGCGCCACCGGGGAAGCCCATATTGATATTCTTTTTAAAGAAAAAAATGATTAACAGAGTGGTGTCTCTTTGGTTCAAAAACAATATAGGGACTTCCCTGGTGGTCCAGTGGTAAATGCAGGGGATGCGGGTTCAATCCCTGCTCGGGAAACTAAGATCCCACATGCTGCGGGGCAGCTAAGCCCATGTGCCACAACGACTGAGCTCGTGCGCCTCAACCAGAGAGCCTGTGTGCCACAAACTACACAGCCCACGCACTCTGGAACCCATGCGCCGCAACTAGAGAGAAGCCTGCACGCCGCAACAAAGAGCTGACACAGCCCCCAAAAATTAATTAATTAAAAAAAAACCCATAAAAGCATTATCCCTGCCTTCCACAAAAAACACACACAAGGGAGAGCGGAGGGAGTTGGACACCACGCTTGACAAAGCACAAGCATCTCAGGAAGGACACCCATGGACTCGGGCAGCCGCTGCTCTGCCTGCCCATTTTGGTGGGAAGAAAGGATGGAACCGAACTTTTTGCTACGTTTATGCTGTTCGCGTGTTTTAACTGGACGTATGTATTACTTTTTAATTACAAAAAAAGAAAAATGAAAACAGGCTGGCCCAGGACTTTGCTCAAGTAGTAAACAGCTCGATTCTGTGGCCCCGGGTCGCCGGGGCTCGATTTCCAAGTGAGGGCAATAGACCATCTCTTCTTCATTCTCCGTATAGGCTTCTGGGTTCATCCGGGCCACAGGGCTCCCCACAACCCCTCAAGTCAGGGCACAGGGAGCACGGGGCTGCTATGGACAAGACACCAAGGAGGTGCCGTCCATTTTTTATCAAACTTTAAACTTCCACACCAGATGATAAAAGTCCATCGCGTATAAACATGACAGAAACTGTTCTACCATCAACATTTTACAAAGTAGTTTATGAACCAATTGATTCAAATATTACATTTTACACAATACTGATACTGACAGGTGACCTTAAGTATGGATAACACCACAATGCTTTGCAAGTCAGTGATCGAGGGCGGTAGCCAGTGGAAAAGCCTGATCGCTGCCCTGCTGGGGACGTAAAGGGACAAGTCCACAGCTCCAGCAAGGCTCAGGAGCCAGGCGGTGACCAGGAGCGTGTGAGGACAGCCACCACGCAGGACAGAGAGCACGACGTGGCGAGAATGACTGGGAAGAGAAAACGTGTGCAAATTGTCTAACTGATGAAGGACTTGTATCCAGGGTATGGAAAGAACCCTTACAACTCAAGAAAGACAAACCAGTTTAAAAATGAGCAAAGGATCTGAACAGACATTTCGCCACAAAGAAGATACACAAACGACCCATCAGCACATGGAAAGATGCTCAACGTCATTAGGAAAATGCGAATCAAAACCACAATAAGATTTCATTTCATACCCATTAAGATGGTGATAATCAAAAAAACAGAAAATAAAGAGTGTGAGTGAGGATGTGGAGAGAATGGGAGCCTCATCCACTGATGCTGGGAATGTAAAATGGAGCAGGCCCTGTGGAAAACAGCCTGGCTATTCCTCAAACGATTAAGCAGAGTTACTGGCTGACTCAGCAATTCCACTCCTAGGTGGATCCCCTAGAGAAATGAAACACGTGTCCACATAGAAACTTGTGTGAGTGTTCACTGTAGCATGATTCACAACAGCCAAAAAGTGGAAGTGACCCAAGTGTCCATCAACTGATGAATAGATAAACAAAACATGGTATATCCATACAATAAACTATTACTCAGCCATATGAAGAAACGAAGTACCAACACATGCTGCAACATGGATGAACCTTGAAGACATTATGCTCAATGAAAGATGCCAGACACATGAGGTCACATACTGTGTGATTCCATGTCTATAAAATGCCCAAAATAAGCAAATTCACAGAGACAGAAAGTGAATTAGTGATTGCCAAGGGCTGGAGGTGCTGAGGGGAGAATAAGGAGTGACCGCTAATGGGTATGGAGCTGCTTTGGGGTAAATGTCTCTAATGATGGCTGCACAACTCAACGAATACAACAAAAACCACTGAATCATATACTCTAAACGGATAAATTGTATGGTATGTAAGTTACATCTCAAAAAAGCTATTAAAAAAAGACCAAACAACCGTGGGGCCAGAATGGACACCAGCCCTTCCCACCTCAGTGGCTGTGGGGAGACCTGAGGTGGTGGTTCTGGCACTGGCTCGGGAGTGTTTCCCACAGACTGGCTCTGGCTGGGCCTTGTCCACCCTTCCCTGACCTGGTCAGGGCTCTGACCTGGTCCCCCCACTGTAACGAGGAGTTGGGATCACACCCAGACTGCTCTCTGCGACCCCAGGGAGTGCCCAGGTCTCCTCGGGGATGTGTCCCTAAAGAGCAGCACTCCAATGAGATGCAGAGGCCCACCTGAAGAATGACCAGGAGTCCCAGGACTGCAGTCTTCACATCCTCCAAGGAGGCCGAGTACACCACCACATCCCTTTCCTCCAGCTCAGGGGGTGGAGAGAGGGAGCGGGCAATCACCTACGGAGAGATCTCTATTTAAATTCCCAACTCTAGGCTCCCTGAGGCAGCAACCATCAGATCTGATATTTTCTACCAAAAAATACTTTCTCCTTTATTTCTCAAGAGGAAAGATGCACTCCCCTCATCCAAGGCATGGTTCAGAAACTGCAATGCATTTTGAAATTAAAAGGATGCTGGCTGTGCAGAAGAACAATGTACCCAAACCCCACCCCCAGCCAGTCTCCCCCGAAGCCACAGAGCCATGTCCCAGGACCCCTGGGCAGCATGGCAGCAGGACAGCGCCAAGGAGCAGCAGGCCCAGCCAGACCTCCCAACACCGCCCCATCTCTGCTAGGAGGGAACCCCATCTTGGAGAGACCCAGGCAGTCTCCCTGCAGAGAACGGAGACAGCGGGTCCAAAGAACACTGCTGTCCGCTGGGCTCTGCCACAGAGAGGGGTCCTAATGGCAGCCCAGACGCCCCAAGCCCCAGGCCCAAGTGGCTCTCACCTTCTCAATGATGTCCAGCAGGCTATTAAAGTGGTGGGTGTGGCAGCCTTCAGCCAGATCTACCAGCAACTGGGTGGCCAGCTTTCGGACTTGGTGGTCTTTATCCTCCGGGACATGGGAGAGCTGCGAGATGACCACTAAGTTGATCAGCTCCTCCTGCACCAAGCACAAGAGAAGACAGGTGAGCCACTGGCCATGGCCAAAACTCACCTAACACATCGTTAAAGACTTGGGACAACTGTGGCGGGGTGTGCGAGTGCCTGAGAGGCCCAGGACCCTTCCAGGGCACTCTGTGCGTCCCCTCGGCTCAGGAGAATGATGACGACTACAGGTTGGCCCAGCCGGGGCATGGGCCACGGGCTCAGACTCAGACGTGATGCAGCAGTGAATGTCCCCGCTCCCTCTCTGTCATTCAACATCACAATTAAGAAGGATCCCATGTGGAGGGCTCTCTGCGTGTGTCCCTGACATCACAGAGCCCACTATAACGGGGCAGCGGGACGAGCACTTTCACGGAAGCAGATACAAAGCGCTACAGGAGCAGAGAGCAGGACGAGAGCGACCCCAACACGAGGGACTCAAGAACCCAGAGGGCTTCCTAAAAGAGACAGCACTGAGCTGGACTCTGAAAAAGAGTGAATTCCAAGGGACAGAGATGCAGGGAAAGGGAAGGCTGAGAGGGTAGGAGGGGTGGGCAGGTCCTAGGGATACCAGGCATTCCAGCGAGGCCTCGGTGAGGAAGGTGCTGGGAAGCGAGGGGAGATGCAGAGCCCGAGCGCATCTCCTGGAGAAGAGAGCCCAGTGGGCAGGGGCCGCTGCCGTTTCTGAAAGGACAGGCCCTGGCTGCAAACCTAGTGAAGGATGGACTGGAGGGGAAGAAATGCAGTAGAGAGGTTGGTAGGGGCTAGCACCACCACCCTGGCATCTGGTGATCAGCCCAGAGCCCGGAGGATGAGTGTGATTACAAAAATGAAAAGAAAACGTCCCATGCAAGACTGTTTTCCTGAGGGCAGGGACTATGCCCTCCTGGCCGCTCAGCCACAGGCCTGGCAGAAGACACCAAGGGAGGGAGGAAGGGAGGGATGAATGAGGAAACAAAGCCTGCCACAGAGAGGCGCTGGCAGACCCCAGGTCCCAGGCCAACCCCAGGAGGCGTACGGTGCCCAGAAAGGGCCACGCGCTGCCTCTCGGGCAAGCAACGCCCTGCATGGCTAGTGGAGGCCGCCCTCGCGCCTGCTGCCCCAGGGCTCCCGCGCCGGCACGGATACACACCTCATAGAACTGCCTGTTGATGAGCAGCACGAAGGACAGGACGTCCAGCACCTTGATACGCACAGCGCTGCGCAATTCGTTCCTGGGGGCAGGGGCACACCTGCTGGGGCTGGGTGGGTGCACCAGCCACCGGCCTCACCCTCTGCCAGCCCGAGCAGCCCAACCTCCAATGGCTTCCCAGGGGACCCAGCCCCAGATCCACCCGCCCCCATGTCAGGAGAGACTGACTCCGTATCCTCCCCGCGTGGGGCCCAGCTCGGCAATATCCAGACCAAGAATGGGGTAAAGGGG
Organism: Physeter macrocephalus; assembly: GCF_002837175.3. Taxonomy (NCBI): domain Eukaryota; kingdom Metazoa; phylum Chordata; class Mammalia; order Artiodactyla; family Physeteridae; genus Physeter; species Physeter macrocephalus. The sequence goes on along the minus strand of NC_041227.1, from coordinate 48,326,559 downwards.
CAGAGAACCTGGCCCTCAGAGCTGGCCTCTTTCTCGATGACCACTCCACAGGAGGGAGTAAGCACAGAGGCCTCAGAGGACTCTGTCCTTTCCTGCTCCGTGAGAACTGTCACTTTCAAGAATCGGAAAGGAAAGTGCTAACTCTCAGTGTCCTGTCTGCAGTGCAGACACAGGGTCAGGCTGGCCTCCAGAGGCTGCCTACCTGAAAAATCTCTCCATCAGTAACTGCAGGTTGTGAATCCAGCCATCCTTTGCTGGATGGATTGACTGAGCCCTGTAGGTTATTAAGTTTAAGAGGGAGGACTCCTGTCAAAAGAAGAAAGACCTGGAGTGAATGAGCCGCTCTGCCCTTCCAGAGGTTTTTTGATAAATATGGCCCCATGCTGCTGGCCCAAGAGACCAGCCACCCCGAGGCCCAGGTAGGGAGCCCACACGATAAAGGCACTGCTGGCAGCAGTGAAGATTCATTTAAAACCCACATAACGGACTTCCCTGGTGGCACAGTGATAAGAATCCGCCTGCCAATGCAGGGGACATGGGTTCGAGTCCTGGTCCAGGAAGATCCCACATGCCATGGAGCAACTAAACCCATGTGCCACAACTACTGAGCCTGTGCTCTAGAGCCTGTGCACCACAACTACTGAGCCCACTTGCTGCAACTACTGAAGCCCACATGCCTAGAGCCCATGCTCTGCAACAAGAGAAGCCACCACAGTGAGAAGCCCACGCGCCATGACGAAGAGCAGCCCCCGCTCGCCGCAACTAGAGAAAGTGCGTGCGCAGCAACAAAGACCCAACGCAGCCAAAATAAAGAAATAAAAAATAAAACCCACATAAAAGCCTTGCATCAGGCTGAGCCCTTCTGGCACCAGGACTGCCTGCCTTTCAGGGAGCAGATATGCTGAGCATGAAGCCAACTGGCCCCTCCCTCCGCGCAGGTGGGAGGAAATGGATGCTTAGGCTGTGATGTGCTCTCACAGACCCACACACATCCAGCCTCCTGACGGCCCGGCAGACTTCCCTGCTGGAGCACAAATCCCAGGGGAGCAGAAGCCTGCCAGGGTTTTTACTTCAAACTCACGGAAAACTTGCCTCCAGACCCACACAGCCAGACCTCCAGGAGCTGAGCAGCCCCTCCTCTCCCCCAGCAGCCTGACATAAACCACCCTCTTGCCTGAGCACCAAAGGCCCCACTGTGTTGGAGAGAGAGGTGGTCTTACAGGCCTCTGGTCTGCACATCTCTCAACGAGCTCAAAGTATCTCTCCTGCGAGCCGTGGAACTCATTTTGATCACACAGCTCTTCCACCGTGGTCAGCAGGTCGTGGACGATGGCTCTGAGCTCTGGGCTGTCCAGGCTCTGCAACATGAAGGCACGGTTACACAGGAGGGATCTCAGCTCCTTTCAAGGACTCGGCATCAGAGTCCTCAGCTCAAATGAGCTGAATCCAGACACCCCCTCAGGTCCTCCCACTGGGGAACGGTGGGGCCCAAGGGGTCCTGGCTGTGCCCACACGGCAGGCCTCCACTACCAGTGTGTTCATGCCTCCCTCAGGGTCTCGCATCTTCTGGAGGCCCCAGGGGTGTGGCCTCCCAGACCATCACTCCAAGATGAAGCACTGCCTGACCAGCTGGTCGTGACAATGGTCTGGCCCAGCAGCCACCCCTGAGGGACAAGAACCCAGGCCCTGCTGAGTTCCGGTCCTTCCTCCCACGGGCCTGGCCGTCTGCCTAGAGCCTGCCCCAGTACCCCAGCCCCAAGCCCATGCTATATGTGGCCTCATCTCATCTGCAGCCCCTGCACCAGCACGTCCTCCTTCCTGCCACAGTCAACGCCCTCCTCCAAAGTTCCACCAACTGCGGGCAGCATTCGAGACACTTCGGGAACTGTCTTCAGGGTCCACTTGCAGGCCATGGAGGCCACCTGGCGTGTTACTCTCTCGATCTTGATCGACACTGCCCCCCACCCCCCTTGCTCACCTATTACATAGTCCTGCTCCAACTGATAAAGGGGATTTGGGAAAAACAGCCATCTTCAGTGGACGGCGAGTTGCCACCCAAGAACCATCAGAAAACACGGCCCAGCAAGCTCTGAGGGAGGGCCCTGGAGGGGTGGGGAGCTGCCCCCATGGGTCCAAGCCCCCCAGGAAGGGGCCCTCTGGCCAACGGGTCGGCTGTCTCGGTTCTCCCTGTGCCCACCTCACCTGGAGCTGCTGAAGTAGGCGTTCAACAATCTTCAGCAGGATGTCCCATGTCACGGCCTGGAGCTCCCTCCGGTACTTCTTGATGAGTCTGGTTATGGAGAGGACGATCTCATAGGACACCACCTCGTTCGGACAGGTCATGGCCTGGAACACGGCCCGGGGGGCACACAGCATCAGCCCTTTCGTGTTCATGCACAGGAAGCCCCAGCACGTCGCCCCTGGAACCTAGCATGAGATGCCTCGCTCCCATGCACGTCTCACGGGCCACAAAAGTAGTGTCTCAGGAACCCAGAAGTGTGTTTTCTATACTGGCTCCAAAGGGCCTGACGTAGCCAGACCATTCACTTCAAATTCTGGGCCCCTGGCTTCCTGGCCTAGAGGAACCTGAAAGCTACTCTGATGCAATCAATGAGCAGAGAGCACGCCCTCCACTGCTCAGGAGACGGGGTGTGGCCAGAAGGACCCCGTTAGGGGCAGCTGGGACATGACACAGCTCATCTGCTTGTCTGGTAAGATGAGGATGGTATGATTGCCTCAGCTCACCAGGCTGCCATGACGGCTACATGAAAACACGCAAAGTGCTCCGAACTCTGCCAGGCACGGTGGAAACACAAGCTATTATCGCTGGCCTCATTCTAGAGCAAGAGCAAGTTTGCCACTTGACCAAGGAAACTGTCAAAAGCAAGCATGTCACCATCCCCAGAGGGAATCTTGAGCAGTCCTGATGCTAATTTGTAGAAGATGAAATTCATAAAATATAATATTTGCTTGAGAATAAAACCTTCAAAGGCCCTACATTGCAACCCTACTTGCAAAGCAAGTGACTGCACACGTTCCCCCCGCGCCCCCCCCACCTCCTGCCACTGCAGCAGACTCCCCGTCTGACAGGCCTGTCCCCACTGAGTTGGGCTGAGGTGAGCTTTCCCACCCTCGCCAGCTCACTGTGGTACAGAAGCCAAGTTACCTCATAAAATGACGGCAACACAGATGTTGGGGAGTTCTTGAGAGAGTAGAGCCGGTGGGCTCCCCAGAGAGCCATGCCAACAAAGAACACAGCTCCTCTCAGCAGTGGGGCGTCTTCCATGTAGGCTCTGAAAGCGTTCCCCGGGAAGACAGGATATAAGCAGGGCCCAGCCCAGCATCTACCCAGGCTCCTGGCAGCCTCCCCGGAGGTCCCTACACTTATGAGGCAGAAGCAAAGCTGGGGAAGTGGGCTGGGCAGGGGACACAGGGGCCAGCAGCAACTGTGTGATTCGTTCACGCATTCGCTCAACAGCCCTCAGCATCATGGTGCTGACAGCCTAGGAGACACAGGTGTGAACAAAAGGATCACGTAAATAAACACCAAGGTTCCAACTCAGATTACAGCTAAGAAGGAAAGCCATGGGATACGAAAGCAGACCTGCTCAGGGCGATCAGGGAATCTAACCGCAACACTACAATGTCAAGGACACTCAGGGAAATTCAACCCAGGTAGAAGAACATTTCAGCAAGATGAAAGGTATGTGCAAAGGCCCTGGGTGGGTGGCAGAAGGGCAACATGGCGGGAACGAGAAGCTCACAGGCTGAACAGGGCTGGACCATCCAGGCCTTGCCATTTGGTTTTTATCCTGAGAGCACTAGGAGCCATTGTGACTTCAAGCAAAAAGGGACACAGTCAGATCTGTGCTGGAAAAACTATGTGTGGCTGCTGTGTGGAGGAATGGACTTCAGGAGGCCAAGAATGGGTGCAGGAGAGCAGTGAGGAGGTGAGAGCTGAGGGGGAGGGCCCGGGAGTGGACAGACGAGCCATCTCAGGGGCAGAAGCAACACCACCTGAGACGGTCTGGCTGTGGGGAGGTGAGGCAGGGCCTCGTGACAAGTGGGTGGTGAGGCAGCCCCACTGGAGAAGGTCCGCATGTGGGAGGGAGGTTGGGAGCTCAGTTTTGCATGTTCTGACTTTACTGGCAGGAGGAAGAGAGGGACAGGCGACCAGTAGCATAAGACGTGAGCCCTAGATCAGGGCTCGCTTCTGGAGCAGCCACCCCACCAGAACAGGAAGCTCCGCGTCAGCCTGTGCCAAGGCATAGAGCCCACACAGGGAGCCTCCTTGAGGAGGCCCTGCGGCCACCAAGCCACCCTCACCCATTCCGGCTGGGCCACCCGCACTCGCCTGTCCTCCATGATGCGGCACATATGGTAGATGGCGCTGTGGCCCAGGTGGGTGCCCAGGAGATTGCGCATCAGCTGGGAAGCAAGACGCACCGTCATTAGACTCGCAAACACGAGCCCGGGGCCTCGCACGGCCACCGCTCTGAAGCCCTCCACATCCAGCTGCTCTCCACCATCTCCTCCCGAACAGGGGCAGCCGAGTTCTCAAAATGCCACCAAAATCCTGACCTCAGCTCAGCCACTGGGAAAATGCCACTGGCTTCCCCTCAACAGGCCATTGTCTGGCCGCTCCGAGAATAAGATGGCTATTCATTGAGGACAAGATGGCCCTTGTCCTGTCCATAAGCCTGGCTTATCACTTCATCCGGGCAAGAACTCTGCAGGATGAGAGTTTAGACCTCTACCTTCCAGCAAGGCTCACAGAGCTCCTTGACATTGATGGTGCGGCAGAGGGTGACAATGAACAGGGGGAGGCTCTCGGCCGGCAGGCAGTTGTAGCAGACCACGGCATCCAGCACCTGCAGAGAGACCTGGTGGGGCGGAGAAAGAGTCAGGCCAGCCCTGCCTCCTGCTCACCGGGAAGTGACACCCCCAGCTTCCTCCACTGACCATCCTTTGGTCAGCAATGACTGCCCCTCCCCTCTGTCAAAGCAGCCTTCCTGGGAACCAGAGAGTGAGCAAGCATCTGGGAGGCACTTTTACATCCCAGCCACAGTGAGTTATCCCATCATGAACTATGACCCCACAACGGATGTCATCCAACCGCCCTTACTTACAGGAGAGAGTCCTGAGGCTCAGAGAGGTCAAGTAGCTTGCCCAAGGCCACACAGCCAGTGAGGGGCAGCACAGGGCTTGACCCCAGGGCCTGGGGTCTCAGTTGCTACGCCACCCGGCCTGCCCAGAAGGACAGTGAAAGGGACTGTCCCTGGACAGGGGCAGCTACTGACCTCTATGTCCACGGAGGACACGGTCTGGACGCACAGCAGGCAGATCATGCTGTGGGAGGAAACACAAAGTCAGCTGAGAGGACACTTCCCAGAGGCTGGGTGGCTCCGTTTTACTTCCTGGTTCCTCTACAAAGTCAGTTAAAAAAGTGGCTTATCCTCCCTCAGGGCTCCCCTCACCCAACCACTGCTCAGCGCTGAGTGTACAGCACCAAGACCAAGCCTCTGCCCACAGGGTTTCACAGTGTTTCGAACAAATGACAAGTAACAATAAACAAAACATCAGGTAATATCATACATCTGCTACAAACACTATGTGGAAAGTGGCTTTGTCCACTTCTAACTTCTCCATTTATTTGATGGTTTTAACAGCTTTATTCATCCTACAGAGCTAAACTGCAGAAACAAGACAGCAGCACTGTAATCAGTGCATGTTACTGATCACGTTTTTCTTACTGGACCATGGATGCGATGTATTCATCGAGGTAACAGCTGTTGAATTTGACCAAATTCACAAGCACCAGAAGAAATTCTGAGGACAGGCCGATGTCCATCCACTGCAGGACAAACTCAGCTAGGGGAGAAAAAGAGGAGAGCTATGTCCTTCCTACTCACCTCCTCCCCAGGAAAATGAGTCCCCATCCTATTCACTGCTGGAAACAGCATCATTGGTCCCCAGGGAATGAAAGGCAGGCCAGCACGAGGCCGATGGAGGCTCAGCTGGAGCCCGAGCAGGTCAGCATGTCATGGACTCTGGAATTCACCAGCTCCCAGGATGCAGGAAGGGGTCTGAGCTGAGGCAGGGGCAGCGATTGCGCATTTGATGCTCAGACCCCTGACCCCAATGCTGGGGGTGCAAACACGGGGCAAGTGTCTAGGAGGCCCCCATCCCCACAGAGAATCTCTCAAAGGAGACACAAGCAATGCTTGGTTGCCAGAAACATAAACTTGGACAGAAAAGCTAACCACATCCTCACTGTCAGCACCTGTTCTGGAGGCGGACAAACAGCTGAGGCCCGTTTCTGAGAGAACAGCCAGGCCCAAGTCAGATTTACTTCTTCCTCTGCCTTCCTCTTCTCCCCACAGCAGTGACATGAAATCTCAAGACTCATGGAAACCTCACACCGTAAGGATGACAGGGAGGATGGCCACCAAAGGGAAGGGCTAGGAGGCCAGACCGGGCATGAAAAGGGCAAGGAGGAAGACGCAGCGAGGCAGTCCCAGCCCCCCAAAAACCTCAGGGCACTCTGGATAAGACCCAGCCTGAGGCCTGGGTCAGCAGCACGCTCTCCCAACAGCAAAACGCAGACCACCTCCTGCCTGCCTAAAAGGCACATCTAGGCCCCACTCCCCAGGGATTCAGAGCCAGCCTGTCTGGAGTAAAGCCCAGACTCTGCATTTTTAACAAGCTCCTGGGGAGATTCGGGCAGCTGATCCTGGTTGCACACAGATAAGCAGACCAGTGTGTTGCAGCGCCCTCTGCAGGCCACCCCTGTGAACTGCAGCACTCCCTCTGGGCCCGACAGGCCTTCCTGCATCCCATATTAAATTTGATCACCAAGGCCAGAGAAACCTCACACCCAACGTGGCACCCACCCAGCTCTTCTTCCAAGTAGGTGATGTGTCTCCCATTGTCCGTGAGGGCCTTGAAAACTTCCAGTCTCTCGTGGAGGTCTTCGTTAGAGGGGTAATCCTTGATGACCTTAAAGAAGAGGGCCCTGAGAACGCCCAAGCGGTCCCCCTGAAGACAAAACCATCGGGTCAGCAGTCCCGCCAGGATCCCCCTGGGTTTCCCAAGCAGCTGTGAGAAGTCCAAGAAGTGCCGTGGGCTCCAAGACTCCCAACCCTGGGGCCCTTTCTCCCTCCCCGAGGAAGCGGCTGTGAGGGACTAACTGGGTAGGGGATCAGGCGCACTGGTCATCGTTTGACCAGTGTGTGTGTGTGGAGCACCTACTATGCACCCAGGTCTGGGCACACAGCAGGAGCCAATGCACCCACCCTTGAGGGATGCTCACAGAATGATGATAGGCACCGAGCCACCTAACCAAGCTGAGAATGGGGACTTCTCTGAGCAGCGGGGTGTGAAGGCATAACAGGCCAGGAGGAGAGGAAGCCTTCCAAGCAGGAATGGCGAGAGGTGGCCTGGGTGTTCCACCATGGCAGGAGCACGGTGAGCAAGGGGCAGGAGCCGGTGAGCAAGGGGCAGGAGCCCATGGTGAGGGGCAGGAGGTCAGTGAGAGCAAGAAAACAACAACTCACTCGTGCAAGGAGCCATTCTCAACATTTTGGGTGAACTGCCTCATTTACTCCCCAAAACGTCCCAGAAAAAAGGGAATGACAAGCATCACCACTTTAGAGGAGAGGAAGTGGAGGCTCGGGGGGCTCCAGTGACTTGCCCAGGGTCACACAGATACTAGAGGTGACACCAGCACGCCCACTCGGGCAGTCCAGCTGCAGGGCCTCTGGGAACCAGCGAACCTGTGCCTGGTGCTCTCGCCAAAGACGAGGGTCCAAGCATGGCTTGCAGGAGCAGTCAGCACGTGGCCCGCCCCAGCTCCCCCAAGGCACAGAGCGGCCACCCTTACCTGCCCCTGCACGATGGCCTTCAGCAGAGCCAGCACCGCGTGCCGGGCCTCTGGCGGCCGCTCTGGCTGCAGCAAGTCTGAGACGGCCTTCCAGAGTGCTTCCACCGCGTGCTGCCCGGCAAAGAAGGGACAGGGATTGGTGTGCTGGCCCCTCAACTTGAGGGACAGTTCCATGGGCAAAGGACAGAGCAGAACAACGAGGTCTTTTTACTTAGAACTCACTCCTCTAAAGCCCTCATGTACCTGTCACAGCCCACAGCGACCACGAGCCTGACAAGGGGAACAGCTCCAAGCTACTTCGAACCCTCACAGGTCCCTTTAACCCTCACCAGGCCATAGTCTGAGGGGAGGGAGGAAAACAGGAAGGCCAGGGAGGCCGTCCTGGCTGCCCCCAGAGATCAGCAGGGAGTCTCTGAGAGCTTGCTCAAGCTCCATGGGAAAAGCCACTGGAAGAGTCTCAGAACCAGAAGTACCACAGTGGTCCCCGGGCCTGCAGCCTGACCCAGAAATCCCATGCTCTGGATCTCCCCTGTGTAAACAAACCAGCTTCCGGCCACTCAATACCCCACCCCAACCCTGCCTCTGCTGCCTGGCTTGACTTGCTAAGAACTCTGTCCAGGCTTCTGGAATCTGCCTCCTAAGTCCACCCAGCCCACGAGGGAGCTGCTGGGTGCTTTCCCCTCAGCTCCCAGAATCAGTCTCTCTTGTGTCAGCTTCCCTTTTCCACGTTAACCATCCCTGACTCCCTCCAGCAAGAGTTTCCAGACCACTCACCCTTTCCCGGGCTCACTCCTCTTAAGAGGAGAACTAAAATGTCTTTTCAATGTTGTCTGACCAACATTATTCGGTCATACACTGGAATACACTGGAAGTTTTACTTCCTTTGTCCCATTCACAATACTCCTATTGATGCAACCTAAGCCACAAGAGCACACAGACACTGAGCCCGTGGACTACTCCAGCCTCTTAGGCCTATCTGTCTATTCACTTGATGGCAGCTCTGACATGGCTCCCCTTTCTGTACTTATTGTACACAGACAACTTGAAGAACATAGATGCCTATCCTCACACTTATCCCTGGTCACGTGCAGCCTGCACGTTTCAGATGACCTGCAGAGGACGTAGTGGTCCCTCTCCCCCTGAGCAAATCTGAACCCGCCAGGTATGAGACCCATGTTTCCTCCTGTGTCACTCACACAAAAGTGGGTTGAGGCGAGAGCAGAGCCCTTGAGGAACTCTAACGGCAGGCAGCTTCCCACTCTGTCCACAGGACATCTGGAGACAGCCTAGAAGTATTTGCCCAAAATAAATACTCCTACGTCTGTGAGGCTGCTTAATACCACCCAAACATCTCTCCCAGAAAGACAAGAGACTGGTGTGCCTGGGCTTGTTCTCAGTGAAACCACATGCTCTCCTGACATTCCCCTATTTTTCCTTCCTGCGAATCTGTAACGTGAGAGGACAAGTGAGCGTGCGTTTCTGTAAGCCACCACAAAACCACTTTTGGATCTTCTAAAAGAGCCTAATCCCCTTGCTCCCCACCTCCACATGTGACCGGCCTCTCAGGGTTATGCTCAGGACATTTCCAGAAGCTTCCTCATCTCTAAGATGAAGACTAAATTTCCCTCAAATGGTGCGTATCAGTTCATTAGTGAAGTCAGCTGTCAACCCTGCTCCTAAAAAGAGCCAAATCAGGCTTTAATGCAGCTCACATGAATCTCTCCAGGCACCCAACCAAGACACACCTACCTCTTCAAATTTCTTCGTTTTGGCAACCTCACAGATCTGCCCTATCACCCGGATGCGATTGTTGAGGCCACATTCAACACTCAGCTCCTGGAGAGATGAAAGAAGGAAAGGCCAGTGCTCAGACACCAGGTCTCCTTACCTGCCAATCACAGAGCACTCTAGGAACTGCCCTGCCTTTCCCATGCTGGAGACCCACAGCAGAACCTTCTGAAACCAAGAATCACCAGAGTTGACTAGTCCACCTTAGGGGAGTAAGAACAATTTTTTTTTCTTCCATAGCTGCACTTTTTTATTGAAATAAAATTCACATATGATAAAATTCCCCACTGTAACGACTTTAAGCTGTATAATCCAGTTTTTACCACATTCACAGTGCTTGCAACCAGGTCCACGAATTCCAGAACATTTTCATCACCTCAAAAAGAAGCTTCACTCCCCATTCCCTCCTCCCCCCAGGCCCTGGCAAAGGCTAATCTACTTTGTCTCTGTGGATTTGCTTATTCTGGACATTTCATATATGTGGAATCACACGTTATGTGGGCTTTTGTGATTGGCTTCTTTCACTTAATATAATGTTTTCAAGGTTCATTCATGCTGTTGCATGTTATCAGTGCATCACTCCTCTTTTTGGCAAGTACTACTCCATCGTATGAAGGCATCACATTTTGTTTAAACCTTCACCAGCTGATGAGCATTTTGGTTGTTTCTGAACGGGAAACTTTACAAGTGCAAACATTCAACGTTATTTATGGGTAAAGCACTGAGTAGGCACGTCTGTGAGATTCCAACACAGACAAAAAAGTGAAGCCTTACTTCTCCCAGGAACTCACACATTACCAGTTACCCCTGGCCATAACCCTAATCACCTGTGGAGACCATGGCCTTTAGGTCGTCTAGTAAAATAGGTTTTCTTGCATCAACATCTGAATACTAACTCAAGTGTGCTGGACCAAGTCGCCAAGATCCTGACTTCCTGAATTTCCAGAGAAAAGACACATATGTCACCATGGTACTGGGGACAGCAGCCCCACAGACGGTCACCAGCAGCCCATGTTGCACAGAACCTGGTGACAGACCAAACTCAGCCTTCCCTGCACCTCCCACTAAGCTAGCAGAGAAGACCCAGGCAGCTCACTCACTCTCAGGATTTCCGCCGTGATGATAAACTCCGTCTGTTTGCCCTCTGCAGACCTGGGATTTGGCCTTGGAGTTCCCAGTCCCAATAGAATCTTGAACTTCTCCTTCAAGCCTGAATCTTTGCTTGCTGGCTTGGCCATGCTGGGCAGGGACGCATCAGAGGACTCCTCTGTGCCGACAATGAGGCAGAGATCTCAGGGACGGCTCCACCCACCTGCCCCGCCGCGGACCGCCGGCCACCCGCGAACCCTAGGTCTCCGGTGGGCACGACCTTTCTTCACTCCCACAGCCCCCGAGAGAACTCCACCACAGCCAGGCGCGGTCCCGGCCAGAAATAAACCCGGAAAATGCCAGGCCGTCCGCCCGCCTCAGTGCATGGAGTGAGGGAGAGGAACTGGGGCCGGGGGCGGCCGCCGCGGGGTCCAGGGAGCCCTGACGTTTGCCATCTCTCTTCTCCCCGTGTGGAGAAGGACTGTCGGGGGACGCTGGGGGCAAGGACCCCCTCGCACCCGCCATGAATAAAAACCAAGGAATGCTTGGAGCTCCAGAATCAGGCTGTGGTGGGCGCGCCCGAGAGCCGGGCCTGACACTGCGGGGGTCCGCCCCCACGGCCTCAGTGCCGAGCAGGCCTGGAGAGGCAGCCTTCCGCGCTGCCCCGTCGGAGTCGGCGGTCAGGACTCCTCGAGCCACTTACCACTCCCCGCGCCCGCAGCGCGCGGGGCAGTCCCGGCGCCGAGAACCAAGCACACCCCAGGCCACAAGCCGCCGCCGGAAGCGCGACCTGCACTTCCGGCAGCGGGAGGGCGCCGAGGACCGCCCTCTGGAGGAAAGGCTGGGCGAGTGCTAGTCACGTGATGGGGTCCCGGGGGCCGCCGGGATGTGTAGTCCGCAGGAATCCAGCATGAATGCGGTGGGCGTGAGGATGGTGACCCGCAGCCGAAGCCGGGGACCCGCGACCGGTCAGCAGGGAAGTAGGGAGAAGCCCGCGCCGCTCCGGAGAGAAGAGGCGGCTGCAGGTAGCGCCGCGCCCGCGCGGGGGCACAGGAAGAGAGGCGGGGTGGGGGCCTGCAGGAGACTGAGGTCTGGGGCCGTGAGTTCCCGCCCTAAGCTCTTTCCCAGGAGACGGGCTGGGTTCAGGCGTTCCCACCTCCCCCACCTTCGTCCTGTTAAGAAAGTTCTCCCTGTCCCACTAGCATGCCCTAGGGTACTCCACTTGTGCCAGGCTGATTGCGAGGCAAACCGGCCCTGTCCTCATAGCTGCTTCCAGCTCAGGGGCCCGATGCCAAGGACTTTCCCCGCCAGAAGTTTTCTCCCGCTGCTGCTAGAGGGTGCCTCTGAGAGAAAATGGGAAACGGCGTGGCTTTCCTTACGTTTATGTCGTTATTAGGGATCTACATACGTCCTTTTTAAGGACCTAATTTGAGATTCAGCGGTGGGTGAGAACGACAGGGCCCCTGCCACATGTCCTGCCTGGACGTCTGAAGGAGTGTCCAGAGGAGGATTCCCACAGACACCCAAAGACCCCAGGGGTAGTCCAGACAAGATGACACACTGGGCAGAAGCATGGCTGGGGGGGACAGGCACGCGATAATGCCAGCCAAGTAGGCAGGAGCTCTGATGCCAGGACAGAATTAGGAGTTTTAAACAGGAAGTGACACAACTCAATTCAGATTTTTTTTTTCAGCAGATATTCATTTTTAATTATTATTTATTTATTTATTTATCTTTGGCTGTGTTGGGTCTTCGTTTCTGTGCAAGGGCTTTCTCCAGTTGCAGAAAGCGGGGGCCACTCTTCACCACGGTGTGCAGGCCTCTCACTATCGTGGCCACTCTTGTTGTGGAGCACAGGCTCCAGACGCACAGGCTCAGTAGTTGTGGCTCATGGGCCCAGTTGCTCCACGGCATGTGGGATCTTCCCAGACCAGGGCTCGAACCCGTGTCCCCTGCATCGGCAGGCAGATTCTCAACCACTGCGCCAGCAGGGAAGCCCCTCAATTCAGATTTTAGAAAGTTCTCTCTGACAGTGTTGAGACTAGATTGGGGGCACCATGGTGGAGGCTGTTACTTAGCGTCGTCATGTGCTAAAGTGGATTTGGTCAGAGGGCCAACGGCATGAGGAAGGCTGACCTGGCCCGGAGCACATGCTGCAGAGGCCAGAGCACCCGCAGTTGTAGTAGGTGATGGGTGGTTGTTGAATAAATGATGTAGGATGAGATAGCAGGTAGGGCAGCACCCACACCTTTTCCTTACCTGTAGCCCTCACTGAAGGGACCAAGTGGTACTTTTTACAGAAGGTAGAAAAAGCTACAGCCCTGTGAAGCGTCAGCGGAAGGCTCAAAGACTGAATGTGGCCTACGAGGCCTCAGAAGGTGAGAAAGGAGAGGGGGCCGAGCATCTCCAGTCACCAGCCTGGGAGCCTCAGGACTGGCGGCAGCAGCTGGAGAACATCCGGGCCATGAGGAGTGGAAAGGACGCGCCCGTGGACCAGCTGGGGGCTGAGCACTGCTATGACCTCAGCGCACCCCCGAAGGTAGGCAGGCACCCATCTGCCGGTGACCCCCTTCTGAACAAGACACTTGCTTCCTCTCAGGCCTTTAGCAGGGGACAGCTGGCACATCATGGGTGTTCAGTAATGTTTGCTGAGAAAGAGAGGGAGTTCCTTACACTTCACTGGCCCAGAGCCTGGTCCTAAGACTAACCTGATTCCAATCCCAACTTTGCTACCCAGTGATGGGCCTCAGTTTGCTTGTCTTTAAAGTGGGCAGCAGCATTCTTTGCAAAGCAATAACGATAACAAGAGCAACCAAGGGCTGTTGAGCACTGACATCGTGCCGGGTGCAATTCTGAATGCAGTAATAATTCTTTAAGCCTCACAGTGATCTTGCAAAGCAGGTGCTGTTATTTTCCACTTAAGTGGAAAATACACCACACACACACCCTTGGCCCGGGCGGATAGGAGGCAGATATCCCATACACTGCCTGGGGTGACATGTGCAGATGAGTAAAGGGCTTGGCTGGGCTGAGCACCCAGGACCCGCCCCCACCCTGGTGCCTGTCACTGTGCAAGCAGGTGCGGAGGTACCAGGTGCTGCTGTCACTGATGCTCTCCAGCCAGACCAAGGACCAGGTGACAGCAGGCGCCATGCAGCGGCTGCGGGCCCAGGGCCTGACGGTGGACAGCATCCTGCAGATGGATGACAGCACGCTGGGCACGCTCATCTATCCTGTGGGCTTCTGGAGGGTGAGCCCAGCCCGTGGCAAGTGGGGCTGGGGGTGCCACTGGCCTGCGAAAGATGTCAGACTGAGTGGGCTGTGGGGTGTGGGAGGCCGGGGTGGGCATCCCTGGCCATGGGGGCCTGGCTATGAGTTCCCACTGGAGCATCACCCCGCCCCTGCCGCTCTGACCAGCCCACAGGGGGCCTGGCCATAGAGCCTCAAGTCCAGGCGCTGGAGCTCCTTGGCCTTTCCTGTTTGCAGCCCACCCCTTCCTTCCTCCACCTCCCTTCCCAGACGCCTGGCCCTTCTCTTCCTCACTAAGGCTGCCCACCCATCTATCCCTTTGTTTACTCCAAGCTTCCCTGGAGTGCACAAACCCTCCCCTCTGGAGTCCCAACAGGCCACAGAGTACAGGGTGGTGGGTGGGCGGGTCTGTTGAAGGCAGCCGGGTGGGTGGGGTACTTCCCCTTGGCACTGGCATGGGCTGCAGTTCATCAAATGGGTTTTAAATAGCCCTGTCCACTCAGGCACAGGATGGGAACCGCCCGGCTGGCCTGGTGGCTGGTGGGGGAGCCCCAGGCTCCAGCCTTCCTTCCTGAAGGCCCAGGTGCTGTTGAGCCCATCTTTTGGCTTAGCTGGTCCTGCTTAGCCAGCCTAGTCTCTGGTAGGGAATGATGGGGCAGGGAGACTCAAGCCGGACCCCATGCACTTGTCATTGGCCCCAGGCAAGTGGGAGGCAGGGTCTAGGCCTGCATTGGGCCTTCCTTGGGCTCTCCTGCCCTTGGCTTGTTCCCACCTACTGGGGGGACAGAGGCAAACAGGTGCTTCTGAGTGTGTCCTGGACAGCTGGCGGTAGCTCTGGGCACCTGTGGGTTTCTTCTGGGCCTCATCTTCCCAGTTCGGGCTATAGTCCTGACCTCCCACAATCTTTCAGAACAAGGTGAAGTACATCAAGCAGACCAGTGCTATCCTGCAGCAGCGCTATGATGGGGACATCCCAGCCTCCTTGGCAGAGCTGGTGGCGCTGCCAGGCGTCGGGCCCAAGATGGCACACTTGGCCATGGCAGTGGCCTGGGGCACCGTGTCAGGCATTGGTGAGTGGCATGCGCCCACGAGGCAGCAGTGGCCGGCTCCAGGCTTGCTGGCTGCCATTGAGGTTCCCCACATCCTTGTGACCAGTGACCCTAGCTCAGGTCTCCTCATTCACAACTCAGCCCAAAGGGTCAGAAAGGTGTTCCCAGCCCAGAGCTAGGCCCACCCCACCCAGAGATGGGTACTAGCAGGAGGAGTTCCTGTTTGCTGAGGAGCTCCTATAGCATGCTGGCCTCTGGGAGAGGCCCTAGATGGACTTGGGTCTGTGCTGCATGAGGGAGAGAGACACTGGGGTAGAAACACTGATGGGGGCATGCAGGGCACCTTTGGAGTTGGCCTGGTCTGGGGCATTTGGGAGGACTTCCTGAGGAGGTGATAATTCAGCCAAGAGCTGAAGGGTGAGGTGGACTGGCCAGGCCAAGAGGAGGAAGTGTATTGCAGGCAGAAGGAACAGCATGTGCAAAGCCGTGAGCTGGGGAAGAGGGCCAGAGCACAAGGCTCTGGAATGAGCGTGGGCAGAGGGGGCAGGTGCAGTGCAGACATGGGGACCCCGGGGGAGGAGGAAGTGGCTGGGGGGGCCCTTCCTGGAATCCCTATCCTGGATCCTTGTGTTGCATTCTGGCACTGGAGGAGCTCCAAGTGGAGACAGACCCCTGGGTCAGGGTGGGACTGCTTCCTCAGATCTTTGCCCAGCAAGTGGGGGCTTCTGAGGCTGCATAGTGCAGGCCCAGCCAACCCGGAAACCAGGGCTTGACCCATGACCTGCTTGTGTGCTCCCACCGTGGTGCTTCTCAGGGACTCATGCAGAGGAGCCAGGAGAGGTAGTGGGGATCCCCCCAGGGCTTCCGAGGCTTGTGAAGCCTGCCCCCTGGGGTAGGGACCCCTTCCCTGCAGTGCCCGCCAGAGGAGGAGGGCTCTGGCTACCTGATGAGGTTGGAGCCCAGAAGCCCTGAAAAGCGGGAGCCAGGCCAGGCGGGGCCAGGGCAGAGCCTCCCTCACTGGGCTCCTGCGGCTGCCAGCCTCTCAGCAGATACTTGAGCTTATCTGGGCGGCTGTCCTCGGCTGCCCGTGTCTAGGAGTGGTCTGGCAGGTCTGTGGGGGAAGGGCCCCCTCCCACAGCTGGTTGCAGCAGGAAGGAGTGTGGGAATGCTGCCCTATCTGGTTGTCTGTGGGCCAGGCCACCTGCAGGGAGATCCTGGGGAGGGTGGGCCCCACTTCCCAGGGGGTTTCCTGAGAGAAGAAACCCCCTCGAGTAGAGAGCCAGAGCCATGGGATACAGCAGCCAATCCCAGCTCTGCCCTCCCAGCTTGGTGACCCTGGGCAAAGCACTTGGCTTCTCTGAGCTGGGCCACAAAGCAGGGGAAGTAGTTGCGCCCATTGGAGGCACAGGTGTGCAGAGCCCTCCTGGACCGGCCCACAAGTGTGGTGTGGCCCTGGGCTGGGCTTCTGGATAACTTAATGGCACGGTCACCTACGTGTTACAGAGGAAGAAACTGAGGCTTGGTGGTGACCCAAGGGTGTGGCTTCTCCATCTACTACTCTCCCTGTGCCCCCGTTATCGCTGTTTGGGGCGGGCCCGAGCCTTTTTCCAGGCAGCCAGCAGCAGGGGAAGTGGGCCAGTGCAGGAACTCGCTTTCTCTTCGGCAGACATGATAGGAGGAGGAGGCAGGGGCTGCATCTGGCTAGGGGAGGGGGCCTCAGTGAGCAGGTGCCCAGGCCAAGCCCCAGGGTGGCCGGCCAGGGGGAGCCGGGGCTCTGGCCGGGTGCACGACAGCTGCACCTGGCTTGGCCGTGCTCCCCGCTCCATCCCTGATGGTGCAGTGGCAGGTGCTGGCTCTGCGGGCAGTGACTTCATGCCAGCCCACTAGGTCAAGCTGCTGCCACCCAGCCTGGCACCCATGGCCGGTGCCTGGGCCAGGAGGCACTGCTGCCTGCACCACAGGAAAAAGGCCCAAGTCCTCTGGATCTGGCTCCAGCCCCTGCCTAGCAGCAGGGATGGCCCATGTGAGTCTCTCTCAGGCCTGCGCAGTTCTGGGTCCTCCTCAGAAGCCAGCAGGGGTTGGGGAGGTGTGTAGGGGGACTCAGGCTTCAGACTCAGCCCCCCACCAACCCGCACTGGGAGCTGTGGCAGGGATGGGGCAGTCTGGCCCTGTGAGCCTGCCCCATGTTCACCCTGCCCCGTCTCCAAGCAGCAGTGGACACACACGTGCACAGAATCGTAAACCGACTCAGATGGACCAAGAAGGCAACCAAGTCCCCGGAGGAGACCCGCAGGGCACTGGAGGAGTGGCTGCCCAGGTGTGCAGAGTGGGGGTGGGGCAGGGCGGGCTCCCCTCCCTCTCACCCTCCCTGTCACCCTCCCTCCACACTGATGGCTCCCACCCTCACAGGGAGCTGTGGAGTGAGATCAATGGACTGCTGGTGGGCTTTGGCCAGCAGACTTGCCTGCCTCTCCGCCCGCGCTGCCAGGCCTGCCTTAACCAGGCCCTGTGCCCAGCTGCACACGGACTCTGAGGGCCTGGGGCCTCTGCCCGGCACCACTCTGGCCTCTTTGTGCCTTTGCTGGGGAGCCATAGCCTGTTTATAATAAAGTTTGGGGGCTGTTTGTAGTTAGGGTCTGGCTGATTTCTACCCCGGGGGGTGGGAGGCGGCATGCTGGAAAGCACATGCATGAGCTGTGTTTGCACCCGTGCTCACGTGTGTCTGGAACAGGGCTGCCTGGAAGGGCAGGATGGGGACGTGACCATCTGGGCTGAGTGCTGGGGGGAAGGGGTGGCCGGGGGGTTGTGGGAGCCAGTTGCAGCCAGCTGTCTGGAAGCCCGCTGGGGACGCTGGAAGCCCAGGCTGCCTCCCGCAGCAGCTGGCTGGGGACCTGGAAACACACGCCTCTTCCTGAACTTGTGCACCCTGAGAGCCCCAGCCTCTGCCACATGGGCCCCACCCCCAGTGTTTACAGAGCCACCTGGTCTCAGAGGGACACCAGCAGGCCCAGGGAGGGCACCACAGGGCACAGGGCCTGACCTGCGTGTACCTGCTGGGGGGCCAGGGGCCCAGAAGGCTTCACAGGGAGGTGCTGGTGAGAGGGCACAGCTCCGAAGCACAGGGGTCCCAAGTGCGCTGGAGAGATAAGCAAGAGGGAGCAGGAGCTGAGAGGGGCTAGCGGATGGATTTGGGGAGGGGAGGCTTAGGAATGGGACTGTTTCCAGCAGCTGAGACTTGGGGAGCTGCAGGCTGCCACCTCCCTGCCCAGACCATGACCCCTCCAACCCCCAAAATGAAGGCTCAGGAAGGACAGAGACAGCCAGGGTCCAAGGAAGGCCTGTTTATTCTGAAGGCGCGCATGTGCTATGGCTTATGGGGCAGACAGCGATGTCGGTCGGTCAGGTTCTGGGCAGGGGGAAGACAGAGTCGGTGGGGTTTCCTTGGGGGGAGGCTCCCAGCAGGGGCCAAGCCCGGAGCCTAGGGTCCTCCCTGGGGGCAGGCTCTCACACAGTCACACCCTGAAGGCCTGGGGGCTGCCGTGCAGGGACAAGGGGCCTGTCCAGAGTCTGCCCTCCTCAGGGGCACAGGGCCTCCATCCTCAGGCCCCTCAAGGAGCCCAGGCCCTGTACCCCAGACCCCCCACCCCAGGGAGGGCAGGGACGGGGCAGAGGGGCAGCTCTCACAGCCACATCTGGCATCCCCAGCACCCCCCAAAGCCTGCATGAACATGGCCTGCAAGCCCCCCAACTCTGTCCCTGGACGTCCCTGGCACTCCCGCTTGGGATGGCTGCTGCTGAGGGGGTGGGGAGAAAATGGTTTGCAGAGAAAGGTTTGTTTTATTGCAATTATTTAGAGAGCACGTCCTGAGGGGGGTGGGGGCAGGGCTCTGGTATTAAGTGGAAACATGTGTGGAGCTAGAGCTCTTTCTGGAAAAAAAGCAAAAACACAAATTCCTTTAAGTCAGCAGGCCCAGGCAGAGCAGCAAGGGCCGGGCCCCGCGGGTCACCACTGCTTCTCCCCCCTCTCCCGCCTCTCCCTCTCTCTTCCTCTCCCCACATCCCCTCACTGTCTCTCTGGGTATCTCACATCTCAGGGGCTCTCTCTCTCCATCTTGCTGCCACACTCCCCTAGCACCCAGCGGGTGGGGGGCAGGACGGGGTCTCACTGGGGCACAGGTTGGTTCTTGGGTGGTGGTGGGACCACCACGGCTTGGGGGGTAAGGATGCCCCCTCCAGTCCACTGAGGGGAGCTCTGGGCGGGCCCGAGGGGCAAGGCCCAAGGTCCGTGCAGGAGGAGCCCGGCAGGAAACAGGCAGGGACGGCTCAGAAGTTGCTGAAGATCTCTCGCTTCCGGTTCCAGTCCATCTGCGGCGCCCGCTTGTTGACCCTGGTGGCTCTCACCTTCTCCTTGGCCTCGGCTGCAGTGGGGCTCAGGTGGAGGCCGCTCTCCTGAAAAGGGTCGCGCTTCCAGGTGCTGCCATCCTAGGGGCGGACACGATGGGTGGGTGGCCAGAGTGAGCCCTGGACCCAGGCCCCCAGACAGGTGGCCTTTCCCAGGGAGTTCACACCAGAGGCCACCTGGCGGCAGGCCCAGGAGGGCTTCCTAGAGGCGGTGGCCTCACAGCTCAGGCTGACAGCTCCACAGATGCCCGCCCCCAAGGCCTCAGGCCCCCCAGTGTGTAAACAGCAGTAGAGGTGGATAGGCACCCGCTACCTCAGTGTCCTTGTCTAAGCCAGGCAGGTCACTTCGGGACGAGCACACGGAGCCACCATTGAGCTGGGAAACCAAGGGTAAGGCGTGGCTTTAGGAGCCCCACCCAGGAGCCGCTGTGCACACACAGGCTTACACGCACACATGTAGACACGCGTGCACACGCCAGAGCTGCATTTATTCCTCCATTTGGCAGTGGCCACTGAGCCTCTACTACACCCTGGAGGTGCCCGAGTGCCCTATGGCTCTGGGGTGTGGCTGACCCAAGACGGATCCAAGGGGCATCAAAAGCTGGGAGTGACAGGGCCAGGCTCTGTCTCACAACCATGCTACACAAGGACAGAAATCTTGGGAGGGGCTCTGTCAGGTCTGGGGACCCCCAGAGGTGCCCCTGTGGTATCCCGGGCTCACCCTGTCCACTCCCACCCTCTCACCTGGGCCGAGCTGGTCCCGTTGGTGACTGGTGATGGCAATGGACCTGTGGGGACAGTGTGTCACTGGCCACTCGGCCCCCAATGCTTTACCCCAGCACTGGGCCCCAGGGCAGCCGCCCACCTTCCACATGCTCCTCGGTGGGTGTGACCCGCAGCCGCTTGAAGTGCTCATCTGTTTCGGGGTCCACCACAAGCAGCCGGGCCTCGTCCTCCCGTGCCTTGATGCTGGCAACCACCTCCGCGTGGCGCAGCCCCTCCACATTCTGCCCGTTCACCTGCCGCCGCCAGCACGGGGTCAGTGCTGCCTGAGCGCAGGTCCCCACCAGCCCCCCAAGCCACTTGGCCAGGTGTGGCATCAAATATTCATCAACGCTGTCACCAGCCACGGCAGCAAGAGGAGCACCAGCTCAGGTTCCCAGCATCTCCCTCCTCCCAGTGAGGACCCAGGGCCCAGACACACACACACACACACACACACACACACACACACGCACGCACACACACGCAGGCACGCACGCACGCGCGCGCGGAAGGGCATGGGCATAGACAAACATACGGGCAGGCACGGACACACACGGGACGTGGGCCCAGTCACAAAGAGAAAGGACACAGGCGCAGACATATTCATACAGGGCGGGTACCTCTATGAGTCGGTCCTGGGCACGGAGGCCAGAGTGGGCAGCAGGTGAGCCCGGGTCCACCGAGCGGATATACTGTCCGGGCCGGGACTTGTCACTGTGCAGGTTAAACCCGTAGCCCTGGGGGCCTTTTTGCAGGTGGCAGAGCCTCGGGCGCAGCTCCCTCAGGGGCCCGTTGACATCCTGCAGGCACAGGGATGCAGGGTGAGGCTCCAGCTCTGACCTCCCACCCTAGAGGCGCTGACCCCACCCCTGAGGCCTCCGGTCCCGTCCCCAGTGTGCAAAGGTAGGAGTGGAGGTGGTGGGAGGGAGCCCCAGCCCCACACTCGGCATCATGCCCCAACCTGACAGCATCTCCAGGTCTCAGAGACCAACACGGGGTGGGGGGGGGTGGTGATGCTTAGGCTGCCTGTGATGATCCAGCTTCCAGATCCTGAACAAAGCCTTAGTCTCCAAAACCGCAAAAGACCTATGATGGGGTCAGGGGCCTTACAGGGGTGTTGGGAGAATCAACGGGCTCAAGGCTAGCCCTGAGCACAGGCCAGGGGCCTAGGAGAGACAAGTGCGATAAGCTGCCACTCGTCAGTGTCCAGGAAGGCTGTGGGCCCCGCCTGTCCTCTACCCACCCCCCATCCGGAGTGTGGGGCTGGCAGGGTAGGGCGGTAGGACCGGGCTGTTTTGTTTATGCTCCCAAAGGTCTCCCTAGGGCTGATGGCAGTGCGGCTGTGTTTGCTTTCACATTCCAGAGCAAGCTGGAGCCGCCCCCACCCCCACAGGGCCCAGAGACTTGGGACACAAGGGCTGGAGCCTCGGCAGGAGCCCCAGTGAGGGAGCAGAGGGGCCGAGGATGGGGCCTGCCTCCCACCTTCCCTGCCCTCCACGGAAGGCTCACAGTGCCCTGAGGGACCCCCACCAACACCCCAGGGCTCTGCCTCTGTTTACCTCTGGCATCCTGCAGTAGGTTCTGGGCTGGGGGTGCGGGAGGGCCGTGCAGGCAGAGGCCAGACCCCAGGACCCCCACCCAGCCGGGGCCTGAGGTAGTGACCACAGCGCTGAGTGGCCAGCGGCCACCGGTGCTCAGTTGAACATGGCGGTGGCCGGAGGGAGCGGGCGGCCAGCAGCTCAGGTTTCCTGGGCGCTTGGGGCTCAAGTGCGTGTGCAGATGAGACTATGCAGGGTGGGGGTGTTCACCAGGGCCTTTTCCTGTCCCTCTACCTCCCTGTGTGTGGCCAGTGACCCTGGGCCAGGCTGGGGGCTGTACTGAGGGAGGGCCAGCCTCCAGGCCTTCGAGCTCACCCCCAAACCCCAAATCTGACTGTGGCCGCCCAGCTGTGGGACCAAGCGTGTCTCTCCTCACAGGGTGGTGCCTTACCTCAGTCTCTAGGCCCTCCCACCCCTGGGGAGCACCTTCTTCCGGTCCAGCCTGTGCCCCTTCCCCGACCCCCAAAGCCTGCCCCCTTGGAACCCCCCCTGCAGGCCACCATCTGCCCCATAACCCCAGGAATTCCAGGGACTGGGCTGCTGCTCCTCAGTCCCCCAGGGGCTCGGCCAGGCATCCTGGGCTGAACTTGGGGCTGTGAGACCCCCGGGTTCTCCAGGAGCTCACTTATAGACTCAGCCCCTCTCCAAACACACCTGGAAGTACAGATGTGCAGCTCTGAGGCGCCTCTCAGGTTCAGGCTGTTAGAGCACAGGTCCCAAGGCTGGCGGGGGGCCACGCGTGGCCGTGGAAGTGTGACGTTAGCACACCTGGTGGTGGAAGTGGGCCCAGGTGGCAGCGGGGCATCACATGGTCACAGAAACCAGACATCCAAACGTACACTCGCAAACAGGCTTCATGGACCCGTGCAGTGACCCATCGTGTGAAAGGACAGCCCTCGGCACCAGGCCCTCGGCACTGGGCCCTGTGGCCTCTTCCCACGCCCTCCACATGGTTCCAGGGAGTGGTCTCTCAAAGCCCCCAAATGGGAAGCAGGACTGGCGGGGGGAGGCAGCTGGGGCCATGAAGCCAGGCTGAATGCAGTCACTTCTGGTTCAAGACCGTACTGGCCATCTCCCTGCCTCAACCCAGCACGGCCGCCTCTCACCGCACAGCCAAGAGGTTTCTCCTAACATCTGGCCTAAGTCCCTCTCCTTACGATCAGGGTCCAAGGAGCGCCAAACTTAGCACTAGACCCCTCAGGTTGAGGGGCTGCAATGGGGGAGGGTGGGGAGACAAGGCTGGCAGCGTGGCGACCCAGCGGGAAGGCCCGCCGGGAGGCCCAGCACCATAGGAGGTCAGGAGGGGGTGCAGGCTGGGCCCGGCGCATTGCTCACATTCCTCGCTCCTGCCCTGGCTCAGAGCACTTCCTGTTGCCTCCCAGCTAGGCCCTCAGGCTTCCACAGGCTTCCAAGCCCTGATTCCCTACCAGGCAGCCGCAGAGCTGGACAAGCCCTAGTCTCCCGGCCATGCCTGTAACCAGACAAAGAGGCTGGCATGGGGGTACCCCTGGAGCCAGGCTGTACCACCCCCCAGATGGTGACTCACCAGCCCTGGCAGAAAAAGGCCCCCATTGTTGCTCAGGGTCCAGCCTGCTCACACCAGGGTCACCAGGGTCCCCAGCGTCTCCTCTCCCAATCCTGGGGGACAGAGACTAAGCTGGCTGCCGGTGTCCTCACTGCCCACCCTGCCCCCACTCCACCTGACCTGCACAAGCCTCCGGGATGGGCTCCGTGGAGGGGCTCCTGGGGCCGGGGAGGGTGGTGTGGCACTCCCAGAGCGGGCCATAGGAGGCGGGACAGAAGCGGCAAGCGGCGAGCGTCCAGCTGGAGTGGCCTGAGCTCTCCAGACAGCCCAGGCTGCCACCCCATTTATCCACCTCCCACTGTGGCGCAGGCTCCCCAGGGACGGGTGGGGACATAGGGCTGAGTCACTTTGAGGAGCAGGGTGGTGGCTGAGCCCCCCTCCCCTTCTCAGGCTCCAGCCCGGTGTCCCCCACCGGCCAGGTTTCCGTCCCAAGAAAGGAAGGAAGGAAACTGCTGGGAGGCCCTGCCCTGCTCCCAGGACCCAGGGTTGGGGAGACAAGGAGGCAAAGGAGGGGACCCTGACCTCAGAACATAAGACAGTCCTGCTGCAGCTCATGGGAGGATGGGGAGCAGGAACCAGGGAGCCCCAAAAGCCCTCTTGTAGGCACCACGTCCTGTACCAGGCGGTCACCCTCTGCAGGACTCTGTCACCTCACTCACTCTCAGCCCCCAAAGGCCTCCAAAACTGGAGGTGGAGGCATGGGCTGGCTGTGAGGGGGAGGAGGGCCCGGGGTCTATCACACCCCTGCAGCCCTGGCACCACTGGCTGCCCCGTCGCTGTTCGGGGCGGTCCCCCATCATCACTGTCACAATCAGCTGCACTGCAGCTGCGGCCACCCCAGCCCAGTCTGAACGGGGCTGAGTCACCGCTGACAGCCCTGACAGCCCCCGGAAGGGAGGGGCCAGCCACATCACTGTCCTTCCCTGCCCACCCCCTCCTCCCTGCCCAGGACAGGAGGACACTGAGGCTGAGAGAGCCAGAAGGGCCCTTGGGGCCTGGACTCCCACCTCAGCCCTTCCCCCCACAGGGCATGGAGGGTGGGCCCCTTCATCCCCCACCGTGAAGCAAACAACACACATCTCTCCCCAGTTCTCCTGACCCACTGCTGTTGAGGCCCTATCAGGGCATAGCCCTGTATATAAGCATCGTCCACCCAGGCTCCCTCACAGCCTGTGGTGGGCGGAAGCTAAGCCTGGTTTGTGGAGGTCAGCGGAGGTCCAGCTCTTCCTTCCCATGCTCTGAGCTCAGCCAATTAAATACCGGGTCTCTGGCTGGGAGGGAAAAGAGAGACCGTGCCCTCAGGGACTCCCCTGACCTTATGGGGTCCCTGTCCCCCTGCCAGCCCCAACCACAGAGGGACATGCCAGACGGGCCCCACTCTTTTCCTCTAAAATTACACCAGCGGCAGGCTTCCCTGGTGGCACAGTGGTTAAGAATCCGTCTGCCAATGCAGGGGAATCAGGTTCGAGCCCTGGTCTGGGAAGATCCCAGATGCCGCGGAGCAACTAAGCCCGTGCTCCACAACTACTGAGCCTGCTCTCTAAAGCCGGAGAGCCACAACTACTGAGTCCATGCGCCACACTACTGAGCCTGCACTCTAGAGCCCGTGAGCCACAACTACTGAAGCCCGCGCACCTAGAGCCCGGGCTCCGCAACAAGAGAAGCCACAGCAATGAGAAGCCCGCACACTGAAACAAAGAGCAGCCCCCACTCGCGGCAAGTAGAGAAAGCCCACGCGCAGCAATGAAGACCCAACACAGCCAAAAATAAAATAAGTTGAATAAAAATAAATTTTAAAAAAAGGACACCAGCGGAAGACCCCTCCTAGGGCTTCCTGCAGCCCCCAGAGCCTGAAATAGTGGAGGGGGAAGGTCCCACCCAAGGACAAGGTGCCTCCCCACCCTCCAGATAAGGCCTGAGGGCAGAGTTTTCCACAGGAAGGTGAACTCAGCCATTTGTGTCTAAATCAATGGACAAACGCCTAGGGGGAGGGGCGCTTCCTCCTGGGGGTGAGATGCCCTGGGAAGGAGGGAGGCTCCAGCTCTCAGTTTGCGGGGGTGGTCAGCCAGCGCTCCATCCCAGGGCTCCCCTGAAATCACAAATCTGACCCTAACACCCCCTACTCTAGCCTTCAGTGGCCCTGAGGCAAAGTCCAGACTCCAGGACTTGGCACTGTGGCCCTAACCACCACCACCCAGCCTGCCCTAGAGCCACAAAGAACAAAAAAGGGGGGCAGGGATTCATGCTCATGCCTGTGCCCAGGCTGCCTCCCCACCGGGAATGCCATCCCCTCCAGGAGAAACACGAGGCCCCACAGGATCCAGGTCACAGGCATGGCCAGCTCGCCTGGGAGACATAGGGGAAAGGGACAGGGCAGGTGTCAGGGTCCCCTGCAAACCCAGAAACGTCAGATCTCACACCTCCACCAGCCCCAGGCCAGTGGTTCTCAAAGTGGGCTCTGGGAAGCCCCTCGGCTTGAATCTTCCTTTAAGGGATTTTTCCCTTTTTTTAAAAAAAAAAAAAGAAGAAGAAGGTAGTAGGGGCACAAAAGACAGAAGGTAGTAAGGGCACAGGGCTTCCAGGAGGGCAGGACAAGCAGGCTCTTCCTCCTGGCATCCAGGTACTGCCCCAGTAGGGCCACTGCCCAGCCCCTGCTACCTAGAAAGAGACAGAACTAGACTCCCCACCACCACCACCTCCCCCTTCCCCAGCTCTTCCCCAGTTAGCTCTTCCTGTCTGGACGGGGGAGCAGGGAGAAGGGGGAGGTGCCCCAACCCCTGCAGACCCCGGAGCTGAGGACCCAGCTTAGAGAGTCTCCTCAGCTGCCACCACAGAGGAGGGTCAGTCCCTCTGAGGCTTTCAGAGCACAAGCAGGCTCGACAGACAGACACCCAACACAGGCACAGAGCTGAGCACGCTCAGTCCCAGGACATCCCAGCAGCCCCTCCCCAGGTTCCTCAGCCCCTAGGCCAGGGAGGGGGCGGTTTGTCAGAGTGACCCTTCCTAGGACAAGTGGCGCTGAGGAGTGTCCTGGGGAAGAGGGCCAGAGATGGGGGGGCTGTGGACCAGGGCCAGGTTGCCCTGACACTACCTGGTTTAGAGCACAGGCTGAGGGCAGAAAGAGTGGCTCCAAGTAGCCAAGAGGGACCGGGGCAGAGAACGGGCCCAGAGGGCAGCAGAGACGGAGACAGATACTTCTGGAGGTGACCAGAGGCAGAGACTGCTGTCAGGAGGACAAGAAGGTGGTTCTGGGAGAGCCCAGGGTGGTCCCTGTGGGCAGAGCCCACCATACCTTCTGGGCGACCTCAGAGCTGAGGCTGCCCCCTCGTGCCCAGTCTGGCTTTGGCTCCCAGGGGTCGTGGGCAGGCGGCAGCCCTCGCTGGGTCATCTCCTCGGTGCAGGTCAGTTGCCGCCGGCGGAGCTCTTCGTCCGTCTCCTTGTCCACCACCAGCAACCGAGTCTGCCCCTCCACGGCCTTGATCCTCTGCACCACCTGGGACAGGTGGGCGGTGGGAGGTCACGGCCAGCACTCCCGGAAGCACATGGGCAGTGGCACCACCCAGAGCTGGCCCAGGGCTGTGGGCAGGCTGAGAGCCTACCAGGGGCAGGGGTGGGTGGCTGGATCGAGAGGCCCGCTGGCTCCGCCCCCCACCCCCACTCCAGCAGCTCCCTCCCTCTTCTCCTGGGGCTCCGACACGAGGGCCCAGGCTGCAAGGGCTGTGGGGGCCTCACAGGGCCTCGCCTCGGCCCAGGAAGTGACAAAGACGGTGCTCGGCTGAGCTTCAGGTTTTCAGTATGCGTGTATGCATGTGTGCGGCCTGCACCCTGCAGCCTTCTGTTTCAGGGTGTCTCTAGGTCTGGGTTTGAAGGAGAGAACTGTCTCCCTGGGTCCCAGTCTCAGTGTGTTTGTGCCTTTTTCTGTCTTTTCCAGTGGTGGAACACAGTGGTCTAAACCCCTGCCTCTAGGCCTTCCATTCTCTTCCAGATCATGACAATGGACCTATTCCTACTGGACCTGCGGAGAGAACACCTGGGTTCCTGTGGCAAGGCACCTCCTCAGGTACCTACCCACAACCGGAAAGCAGGATTCAGACACAGCAGGGAGAGGTGGGGAGGGGCAGGTCCACATGTGGGACAGGTGTGGTTACGCAGGTGTCTGTGAAGTGTCTAGAGCATGTGCATGGTGATGGAGCATACATGCTAGTGTGTGCCTGCAGGAGGGGCAGTGCCCACTGGGCATTGGGTAAGGAAGGGCAACACCCCACCCCTACCCTAAGGCCTGGGAAAGGACAGACAGGGCCCCCATCAGCTGCTCAGTAGATGTTGTCAAAAGATAGGAGGGTCTGAACCAGGCCCATCTTTGCCCCAGCCCTCCTCTGTGCCTGTCTTTCCCCATGAACCACAGAGTCACAGGAGGACCCCAGGACCCTGATGCTTCCTGACTGTGGGACCCAGACGAGTCACCCAGTATCCCCAAGCGTCAGTTTCTTCATCTGTAAAATGGGAGCCGTAACTGTACCTTCTCCCTCCCAAGACAGTGGGAAGGTTTCAAGTGGTACTGTGTGAAGTTCTTAGAGACTAGCACCCTGGGAGGCCTGGGATAAGCATTGCTCTTGGGGCAAGGGTGGCAGCAACTGTTAAACAGAGGCCAGGTGCCAGCTCTACCAGGCCCTCCCTATGGCCTGTCAATCCAAGCTCTCTGGCCTTGACCCCCACCCTCCAGCAAACAGCCTATCCAGCTGACACTCTGGGTAAAAGACAGAAGGATGGCAGACAGATGGACAGACAAAATCTCCAAGGGTAGAAGTGAGAGTTCAGCTCCCAGCCCAGCCAATTTACTAATCTCTAGGTCCAAGCTTGGCTACGCAGACAGGTGCTGGGGGGACACAGAGGAGCCTGAGTAGAAGGGGTGGAGGAAGACTGGACCCAAGCCAGGTGAGTCCCTGGTCAGTGGGAGATGGACACCCCCCAGGAGTCAGAACCTGCAGAGAACCTCCCTCTGGCCTTTATCTTCAGCTGCAAGGGGCAGGGGGCTGCGACCAGTGACCCCTGCCAGGCCATCCAGCAGCCTCTTTGGAGAAGAATGTGCTGCCACAGCGTTGACTCCCACCAGGACCCAGACACCATCAGCCAGGACACACACTAGTATACTGGCTGCAGACACACTGACGACTACACATAGCCAGGTGGGCAGACACACAGGCCGGGACACATATATACACAGCAACACACAGGAGGGTACACACACACACACACACACACACACACACACATATCCCCCAGTTCACACACATCCAGGCATGCAGATCTGTACACACACACACACACATACATATCTAGGGGTGCAGACCTGTATACTCATGTGCATACAGTCCAGCACACACACTCACTCAACTGATGGAGGCACACACAGGTGTGCCCTCCCTGTGACATCCCCCGCAGGTACACACACGAGGGACCCCAAGAGGGACCTGCACATTCACAGACATACCCAGTTGTGTACACACGCACATGTGTACACGCTGATAGAAAAGCACCCGGATCCCCAGGCACAGGGAGACCCCCGAGGGGCCAACTCCTCCACACATTGCGCTGAGGCCGGAACAAGACTTAAGACCGAGGGCTGGGACACGGAGGAGCCGCAATGCGGGCCCCTCCCTGCCAGGATTCCACCCCCCACCGCCTCGCTCCGTGCAGGACCTACCCGGGCTGGAGGAGGCTAGGAAGGAGGCCGGCTGCCTCTGCCTCAGCGGCCACGTCCCCCACCTCTCCACGGGAGCCCACCTTAGGCCCTTGTGCGATCCCCTCCTGGCCCGGAGAAGGGAGCTGAGGCCTGGGCGCAGGCAGCCCCGAGCTCGGTGGTTATTGGCGCCCTCCGCGCGCGCGGGGCAGGGACGCGCTGCGGGGATGGGGGCGATGGGGGGTGGCGGAGCGGTGGGCCGGGGATGGAGCGCAGGCACCCACCTGGTGGTGCGTCTCACCCTCCACGTTGACGCCGTTGACCTCGACCAGCCGGTCTCCGGCGCGCAGCGCGGCCGCCTCCGCCGGGGAACCGGGCTCCACGCGCCGAATGAACTGCCCGCGGCGGCCCTTCTCGCCGTGCAGGTGGAAGCCGTAGCCGTGCTCGCCGCGCACCAGGCGGCACAAACGCGGCCGCAGAGGCTCCGGTGCGGCCATGGTGCCGGCTGCCCACCGGCCGGCCAAAGGCTGGCCACGGCGCTCACGCCCGCCGCCAGCAGGCAGGGGCGCGGGGACGGCTCGGGTGGCGGTGGGGCGCGGAGTCGGCGGCGGCGCTGGGGACCCGGTGGTGGCCTCGGCGGTTCCCGCTCGGCTCCCGTCGCCTCCGGCTCCAGCTCGGGCTCTGGCTGCGGCACCGCCCCCGCGCCCGCCCCTTCCCCGCCCCCTCCGCCCTGCCGCCCCCGCCCCGGGTCCAAGCCACCCTGGTCATTTCCCTTGCCTCCGCGCTCCGCCAGCCCAGGGAGGCCCCGGGGGAGGCGTGAGGGGACCCCCCGAATCACCAGGACCCCTCTGTCTCGCCCCCATTCTGGGTAGCCTTCTTGGCGCCAGCGCCTTTGCCTCCTATGCCAGTAACATTTATTGAGCACCTACTGTATGAGCAGCGGGGGAATCAAGGCAGGCCCCTGAGGCGGGAAGGGGGTGGAGGAGGGATCCTTAGACTGAGGAACCCCTATACAGGGGCCCGAGGGTAAGAACAAGGGCCACGTCTCTGCCCACCCTCCTTGGGAACCCCCCTCCCCCTCCCCCCTCTCCCCTCCCATGCCCCGTTCCTGTATCAGAATCCCTCCTGAAACCCAGAGCTTCCCTGACCCAGCACAGAGTCCCAGGATGGTCCAGGAGGCAAAAAGAGGGGTTTGAAACTGACAAGGCAGCAGCCCCTTCCTATATCCTGTAGGCCAGTGACTGAGTGACTTCCTGGCCCTGCCCAGGAGTGATTGTGCCTATCTGTGCTACGTTTGACCATTAGGCATTCCCCACCACCATCCCCTCCCTTTGCCAGGGCCCCTCACTCCTGTCCCTGCCCATCCCAGGCCTGGTGGGTGACTGCAAAGGGTGAGGAAATGACATGCCCTTGTCTGCCTGGAAGGAAGGGGTCTTTGCTACCCTCCTCCTGACCTAGGATGAAATGTGCTGACGGCTTGGGCCTCTGAGCACTAGCCAGTCAGCATTCACGGGAGCTGCTCCCTTGAGCAGGTCCCTCCTGCACCCCAGCTCTTCCTCCTCTCCCCTCCCTCCACCTCCACCAGCATGAATGCCCCCTTCTCCCAACCAATGGACAGTCATTTATTCTTTGTGTACCTCTCTGAGTACATTTTACCTGGAACAAACCTAGGGGTCTCAGGCCATTTTACAGATCAGGAAACAGGTCTGGAGAGGGAAGAGACCCATGCAAGTTTCCCCAGTTCCCCTTGGGCCCAGGGAGGTGAGATCCCAAGTCCACCCTCTTCAGCTTTCTCTGTCACACATACAGGAAGACAGCTGAGCTGCAGGCTCACCCTCAACCTGCCCCTCCCCAGCCCTGCTCAGCACCCTGCACATACCTGGCCCCCAGGGGTCAGGCACAGCCAGCCCAGACAGTTCCCCATGAGGGGAAAAGCAGGCTCTGCTCAGGCCCAGTCCTTGCTGCTCCTTCTTCCCTCGCCAGTGCCCCCAGCCTGGGTTCCTAGCCCTGGCCCAAGCACAGGGCCTGCCTCTAGGCAGCCTCCTGCCTGGGCCACAGACCCTTGGGTGTCCACACCCCGGCTGCTGCCCCTAAAAGCCACTTAGGCTGAAGCGGCAAGGCTGCTCCCCCATCCCCACCTCTGAGTTACTGGATGATGCTGCCATAGGCTCCTGCCTGGCTAGCCACCTCCATCTGTCTGTCTGTCTGTCTCTCCAGAGGCTGCCTGTCTGGCCTGTGACTGGCCTCCCTGAACCCAATCTGGTACTGCTGTCCCTGGAGGCAGTGAGGGTGGGTATGGACAGTGGGGTCCACCATATGGCACCCCAGGTGGGGTTTGGGGTCACCCTATAGCAACCAGGACCACCCAGGACCTGCCAGGCTATAGCTTTGAGGCCACACCAGAGACGAGGGAGGTGACTGGAGGGGAGACCCCCAGACCAAGGGGAAGGGAAGGTAGGGACCCCTGATCCCTTGGGTCAGGAGGCTTGGAGACCTCTTCCCCTTCTGTAGAACACACTCCCAGATCAGCCTTCTGCAGCCCAGGATTCAGCCTGTGAGTGAAGATGGATGGGAACAGAACACCACTGGAGGGTGGGGTAACTGAGGGATGTGGTCACAGCCAGGGGCCAGGAACACTGCACCCCAGAATAACAAAGGAGGCCCCAAAGCAAAAGAGAAGCCAAGGAGGTACCAAGAAAGGTTAGCAGAGTAACAAAGCCAACATCAGAGTAATAAAGGGGACAGGTAGCAAAGGAAGTGGGTAAAAGCAACAGAATAAAGGCAGCAGGGAACCACTCCGAAGGGAGAGCAGGAGTGAGAGGGAACAGGGTGAGTACAGAGCACCTGGGGTGACAGAGGTGAAGAAAGGTGACCCAGCAGCTCTCTGGCCAAACTCTCCCAGGCCTCTTCCTTCAGCCCCACTGTGCGGAGGTGCGAGAGGAGAGAGGCCAGGCAGCAAAGGGAAGGGAGAAGCCTGGGCAGTGGCCCGGAAGTGTGCACTGAAAGGTGTTTGGGCTGGAAGCTGTTTGGGTTGCTGGGGATGCGCTGAGGGAGGTGAGCACGAGGCCAGCAGCAGGCGGGAAGGCGGGCAGGTTGCAGGTGAGCAGAGGTCTGGGTGACCCCCACCCCCTCACGCTCCTGTGCTCACCCCACTCCTGCCATCCTGGTCCGCTGGTATGCGACAGAGGGAAAGGAAGTATGTCAGATCTTCCAGTCCTTCTCTCCCCTAGGTCCACCTGGTGTAGGATTGTCCTGTGAAGAAAGGTGACCCAGCAGCTCTGTGCTGGG
Organism: Physeter macrocephalus; assembly: GCF_002837175.3. Classification (NCBI taxonomy): domain Eukaryota; kingdom Metazoa; phylum Chordata; class Mammalia; order Artiodactyla; family Physeteridae; genus Physeter; species Physeter macrocephalus. The sequence goes on along the minus strand of NC_041227.1, from coordinate 48,294,185 downwards.
TCAGCCCTGTTTCGGGGGAGGGGGTTTCCTCTGACCTTTGAACCTACCTCCCTGCGGAGATGGGGCAGAGCCCGGGCCTGGGCAGAGACTCTTTTGGTGTGACCGTGGGCAGAGTCCTTGTCACTGCCAGAGGGAGGGCCGGAGCCGCCTCCCTAATGGGCATTAAGGGCCTCGCGCGATGACCAGACGTCACCTACGACCCTTTCCTTCAGACTTCGCCAGGCCTCTCTTCAGAGCCCCACACTGGAGCAGGCGAGACCAGCACAACGGGAAGAGAGATGAAAACAAGAGACCCAGAGATGAGAGGAAGAGAGAATTGGAGAGGCTTCGAGGATCGAAGAGTGTGGAAGCGCATAAGGCCCGCGGTCGAGGACTCCCAGGTGGACTGCCCCGCCCACCCTGGGATGGCCCCGCCTACCTCCTCCCATCGCCAGAGGAGCAGAGTGCGACTGTAGCCCGAGAGAGCAGCCGCGCAGCGCCTCCTGCCGGCGATGAGTGGGATTACATCGTCCGGGGAGCTGCCCAAGGTTCCACCTCTCGCTCTGACTGGTCCAGCCCTGCCGAGTCGGGGATTGGAGTGACACCTGCGCTCTAGGGCCGCTTGCACTGCAGGAGCATAGGGGCGCCATGGGGGTGGTAGCAGAGAAGCTGGGCCTCTGCTGAGCTCCTAACAGGCTCTACCTTCTCGTCTTGAATCTGGCACCAACCTCTCTGGACTGGGGTATCTTCAGGCAACATGAAATCTAGCCCCTAACCGAGTGTTCCAGCACTTGTGACCAAACATTTTCAGGCCACTTGGTGCCAGGCCCTGGTGAGCACTGGGGAAACATCACTGAGACCCAGGGAAACAGATTTGTGTACCTTGGCAAGGGGAAGCCCAGGGCTGGGGCAGCCTCCAGGAGGGGCATTTAACCTGGCCTGGGGCCCTGGAGTCCTCAGGCAGGGTGAACCACAGGGCTGTTCTGGAATCTGCCTAGAGTTCCTGCAGGCTGTGTGGGGAAGGGGAGGGAGGAATGAGACTGTGGAACAGGGCCCGGCCTCAGAGCATGGATTTCATTGCATGGGTGGTGGGAGCCCTTGAGGTGTTGTGCACTGGGGGTGACAAAGTCAGGACACCCATGTTTTGAAAGGCCAAGTTCAGTGAGGAGCAGGGGCAAGAGCACTGGCGGAATTGGGGGAGAGTAGGTTGACCTGCGTGGTCTGTGACTTCCCCCAGCGCAGATCCTAGAGGAAAAAAATACTGAGTGGAATCAGAGTAAATAAATTCTGGAGTCCGTAAGAATTGGAAGGGTGGAGTAAAACAGAGTACCCATATTAGCAGACCAAGTGGAAGAAAGGTGCACCCAGGAGATGAGAGGAAATTGCCAGTGGGAAGAGGCCTCCAGAGGGTGCTTCCAGAGGCCAAGGGGGGTAGTGTGGGAGCTGGCTCCATGTGGGCACCCCAAAGCCAAGAGCTAGACAGACATGAGGCCACCCCTCCCCTGTCCTTGCTGGGTGCCCCAAGGGCAGCCTTGCCACATGGCCAAGGGAGGACTCCAAGGGCAGACAGCATCAGGGCACAGTGACCAGGCACTTCGAGGTCCAGGACAGTTGTGGGAGTCTAAGACCACATTGAAGAGGGTTGAAGGGGAAGCAGAAGGGTGGAGTGAGGGGGGCACTGGAAGGGGACCCAGGTGGAGGGAGGTCCTTGCTATTCAAGATGGCAGAGCATATTTATATGAGGGGACTGGAGACAATAACTGGAAATGCAGAAGGGGATAAGAGGTGGAGGAGTCCCTGAGGAGGCAAGGGGGTCTCAGGTGGAGGGACCCTTCCTCCCTAGGGAGAGATCATGGCTATGGCGATGAAGAAGGGGGTCAGGGGTTTCCCACTTTGTCTCTGGAAGCCCTTGGCTGAGGGGAGGGAGGGGTTCCAAGGAGATCCGGGTTTGAAATGAATGCTGGGAGATGGGGGAAAGGCTGGATGGGCTGCCAGGTCTTAAGGTCCCACCCCCTGGGGGAGGACATTCTCCCCATGCTGGCCAGGGGGCATAGTGAGGAGACCTCCTGTGGGCCTCCTGTGAGACTGGAGTGGGGGCTCCAGCTCAGCGCGGAGGGTGTGAGCTACTGCTCTCCTCCTCCTGAACACCTTGGTAAGTGGCAGCAGGACCCAGGGTCTGACTGCCCTCCCCCCATCATGGGATACCCCTCCCCTCCTGGGGGACCCTGGGACCTGGTCTGATGACCTCACCCCTTAACAGAACGTGCAGCACTGGCAGAGAAGGGAGAAGGGGACCCAGCCCCCAGCAGAGTCTGTCTCCGTCCCCCATTCTGCCCCTCAAGGACATACAGATCTCGGCTATTGGGGGGAGCTTGCCCGGGCCAGCTGGAGGGCTCCTGACATTTGCCAGGGCGTGGGCGCGGCTGTTTGCTCCCCGAAGCTAGATGACAAAGTACACATCACGGAGGAAAAGGCTCAAACACCGGGGCGCGGCAACTAGGCAGGTTTTATTGACCAGACGGCCGGCCTGCTGGCAGAAGACATTCCGCCTGCGTCAGGCGTGGGGGCGCGGGCAGGGGCTGCGATCAGGATGGCTCTGGGGAGAGGCGGGGGGTGGCGAAGGCGGTTCCCTGCGCAGACCATGACTGAGCAGGAGACACTCCGAAGGCTCTGGAAAGAACAGAGAGGACCGTGGGAAGAGGGTTGTGCGACCTCCACTACCGCTCCCCCGACTCCCGAGGCTGTAAGAGTAGGGACTGCCCCAGGAAAGGCTTCCTCTACTGGGAGTCGGGGATGGAAAGGTTGTAGGGTGCCCTGTGGGCAGGCAGACGTGCGCTCCGGTCTCAGATCTCCCGAGACACCCTCGTCCGCTGTTGTCCCCGTCCCCTTCCTCTCCCCGCGTACCTGGCCTGCTCTTCAGAGGTCCAGGAGTAGGATCCCAGCCGCAGCTCCGGTTGGGGCGCGGACTTCGGGGCGCGCGGGCTGCGAGGCGCACTCACCGGGAGCCCTGCGCGGGAGCTTCTGCGTCGCACCTCCCACAGTTTCTGAACTCCGGAGGGAAGCAACAGAGCATCGCGGGCGGCGGGCCCTCCAGAGACGGTGCTTCTGGCAGATGGCCCCTGGGGGGACACACCCAGGCCGAAGCCGTCCCAGGCAAGGGGCCCGGCAACGGGGCGCAGTGCGCGGCGCCACACGTAGGGCGAGCGGCGCAGCCCCATTAGCAGGCCCGCGGCGCGGCCCACCGTGTGGTAGTGGGGACTCGCCACGTGCTTGTACCAGGAGGCGGCGGGCAGCGGCAGCAGCAGCAGCAGCAAAAGCAATGCGATCGGCCAGCGGCTCGCAGAGGGCCCCCGACTGGGGCTCCGCACCCCCGTGCCCCGCGCCAGGGTGCTCATGTTGATCACCGCCCGGAGGGCGGACCAGAAACTGGCTCAGTCGTGTCTGGGCGCGCAGTGTCGGGAAGCTGGAGTGCGGGAGGCTACAGGCTAGGAGTTGGTGCGGGTGGGTCCAGCTATAACTGCTCGGTGGCCCCGCCCCTGCTCGCCCCCGCGGTACCTGAGGGGCTCCCCAAGGGTAGGGGGAGGGATGAAGTGAGAGGAGGAGCCCAGGCGGCGGGGCGGGGACGTGTGTTACTGAAGCACCCTCGCTGAGTGGGCCTCTAGGTAGAATTCATCTTGATGCTCTGCTGGGGGCTCCCCTGCTCCCCTCTCTTAGCCCCCTCTGCCTCTTCCCCCCAAAGAGAGGAACTTCCAGGCATAGGGATGGGGGGACAGGATGTTCCCTGAGCCAGAGCTCTTGCAGGTGGGGCACAAGCAGAGCAAAGACAGGGAGGCCGGCAGAGCCCTACTGGGGTAAAGCAGGAGAGCTGATTGGTGGGGGCCCTCTGCACCACTCAAGACCCCTCTGTGTATGTCCCCCCTGGAGGGCTGTTCCCTGTCCTCAACTAACACAGCTATCAAATCTGTTCCCACACCCATTCCTCTCCTCCCTAACCCCTAGCTTCTCCCCAACAACCCACTTCCCAGCTGCAGCTGGCTGGATGCTTGCAACTGCAAGTTTGGCTGCATCAAACCCTCTCTGAGACAGTGGTTAGGTTAGGCTCCCAGAATAGTCAGCCCCTCATACTGCCTGGGAAGGATAAGCTCTGCAGTCTTCCAGCCTCCTCTTTGGTTATGATCCCCCCCAAAACCACTTTCTCTGGCCAGGGCAGTCTCAATTCATTTGCCATACCCAACAACCCATGATTTTGCCCACCTCTGTGCTTCTGTGCCTGGGACATCCCATCCTTTTCAATCTGGCAAACTCCTACTCATCCTTCAGGATCCTGCTTAAATAGCCCTTCTCTG
>NC_041227.1:48252605-48289360 GCF_002837175.3 Physeter macrocephalus | reverse complement strand
CCCAATTAGGTAGGGTCCACAAGCCCAGTGCCAGCCTGAAGAAGCTACAGAAGACAGACCTCCGCCCCTCATCTTCCCAATAAAGAGTTCTTGGGGTCCACGTCACTTGGGAGATTTGAGGTAAGAGATAGGTGGCTGAGCAGCTGCAACCATTCTCCTGCTGACACTTCAAGATAAGGTACTAGCAGGAGCTTTGGGCCCTGACTGGGTGGAAGACAAAGCGACTACAGTTTCCTCATTCTTGTGGTCAAGGGGATTTTCCAGCCCAACACATCTGTTTCAAAGTCTTGGTCTCTTCTGGATTCTTGGTCTCGTTGGATTCTTTCCTCAAAGAAGACATCTGTAAGTCTCTGAAGTGCTTAGCAATAAAGCAAAGGTGGTGAGTTGAAAGAAAACAAAAACAAAAAAAACAATCCAGAATTGAGGAAAATGTGTTCTCAATATAAATAAATGTTTAATTCATTTGGCTTTCCTTATAGCTTGACTGATTTTAAATAGTTAACTTCTCTGTAAGTCTCTGAAGTGCTTAGCAATAAAGCAAAGGTGGTGAGTTGATTGGAGCACACGTGTCTTTATTTTCATGCCTGTTTGCACCCCAGAGGATTTTATGGGACGACTGGGTCATCCCTGGGCAGTCTCAGTTAGGGGCAGAGCATGAAAATGGAAGTTCACGCCAGTGACTTTCCACCTATTTGGACTGCCTTCTCTGTTTTTACCTGTAAGGATAGGTTTTCTTGTGTGCCTTTGCCTTGGGGTGGGTGGTGAACTCTTAATTCCTCTGATTCCTCAATAACAGTCCCTGAGCATTGCTTTCTTTCAGTGGACAAGGCAGGCACTCCAGAAAACACAACTTTATTCACTAGGACTGGAAACAAAAGCTCTCAATCAAAACACTGACATCAAGATTTTAGTACAAGGTGGAGTGCCCTGCCCACCCCCCTGGCTTGACCTTGCCAAGCCCAGGCCCTGTATCAGCCTGCTGAGATGGGACCCTGGTCAACAGGCGAGGGCTGGCAGTCCTGGTTTGCCTGACATTTTTGTGGCTTCCCACATGCTATTCACTGCATTACAAAGCCACAGCCTTGGCATCCTCCAAGGTAACATGAAAGACCCTGTTGATGTTTGAACCAGGGCCTCCTGGTGGGGGGGCTGGCAGCAGGCAGCTCTGGTCCTTGGGGCACAGATGCATGATGTGATTCGCGGTGAAGCCCTCTGCCCCAGGTGTGGGCAGGAATCCTGCCTGGGCAACGTGTGCAGCTGCAGACATGGCTTTCTAGGTGTTTAGGCACTGTACACGTGGCGCGGGCACCGCATCCCAGCCTGGAAGCTGGGCGTGCCCAGGAGGGGGCGGCAGAGCACCGTGGTCCAGAGGACCAGGCGCCTGGCAGTCTGTACATTGTTGGGTAGCCCTCCTGTGTAGAAGTTGGTTGCTCTTCTGTGAAGACTTTGGGGGCATGGCCCTCAGGCAGCAGCAGGTGAAGGAGGGCTGCGGACCCTCTGGCTTCCTGAAGCCTGTTTGTTGGGACTGAGGCTCTGGATGGCTGCCCAGATGAGGGAAGGGCAAGGCTCAGCCTGGGATTCCTAGAAACAGACACCCTGGGACTGGCTGCTGGGTGGTGAAGTCAGGGGTGTGTAGACTCTATCCAGTCTTCCAGGGAGAACACCCTGGTGGCTGTCCCCAGCCAGGTTCAGGGTTTGCAGCAGGAGTCCCCCCGGCCCTCCCTCTTGATGTAGTCGTGCAGCTGAAAGCGAGGCTCACTAGGAGTTTTCATGCAGCGCTGCTTCAACTCCCTGTGGGGCAGAGATGACCATGGAATAGGGTGGTCTGTACCCCGAACAAGGGGATTCAGACGCTGGGTCTGGGGGTCTTCCTGATAACTGCCAGGACTTACTTTGCTATGGCCATGAAAGCCAAGTCCACATTGAGGCCCGTCTTGGCGCTGGTCTCCATGAACGGCAGCCCGTACTCCTGCAAACAGCCGTTGGCCACCTAGTGGGGACGGCTCAGGCCCTGCAGCCCCAGGGGCACTCTCTGGCTGCCCACCCAACCGCAGCTCACCTTGGCCAGCTTCTCCCCATCTTCCCTTTTCACCACACGCTCCTGGGCAGAGTCCACCTGGCACAGGAGTCTTGGTGAGAGTTGGCCCCAGCTCACTCCCCTGCCACCCTCCACCCTCTGTAGAGCCAGGGTAGATGAGACAGGCTGGGGTGCCCACCTTGTTCCCCAGCAGCATGAGTACCACATCATGCTGGGCGTACTCCTGGATCTCTGTCAGCCAGGCCTGTGGGGGGAGAGCTGAGGACAGGCTGGAGGCTGGAGCTCCTGGCATCCCTTGCCCCCCTCCAGGACACACCCCACAGAGCGCCTGTCAGTGTCTGGCTAACAGGAGGGCCCCTGAACTAGTGCTCCCCATGTGCCGTGCAGGGGTGATCCATCAGGTACCTTATCTAAGGAGTTGGGCTGTTGGACTAGGTTTCCCCGGCCCCCTTCAGCTCACTCTCAACCTGAGCCACTGTACTTGGGCCATCAGGAGCCCAGAGGGGCAGTCTTTCCCTCGCCCCACTGTCAGTAGGGTCCTCAGAACTCTCTGGGACCCTGATGCCATCTGTGTCTGAGGGAGGCTGGGGATGGGGTCAGGCCCCATCTCGGCCTGTCTCCGCCACCAGGAGGGAAGCCACTGACCTGGATGCTGTTGAAGGAGGCCTTGTTGGTGATGTCATAGAGCAGCAGCAGTGCTGGGGGCAGAGGGCCAGTGAGGACACCTGCAGAGCCCACAGTGGCTCCCCATCACCCTCACCCTTATGCATCGCACCCTTCACACTTCTGCCCACTCACACCCAGGGTGCCCTTCTCCAAGCAGAAGCCTAGGGAGTGTGGACCCAGCTCCCTGGAGCTAGGGTACAGTGCCCGTGAGCTCACCATGAGCGTCTCGGTAGTAGGCATGGGTGACGCTGCGGAACCTTTCCTGGCCAGCCGTGTCCCAGATCTGCAGCAAGGGCATAGTGCAGCTGTCAGGGCTGCCCAGTCCTTCCCAGGTGCCCCCTGCCCTCAATTACCCCTCCCCCAGTCACCTCTCACCTGTAGCTTCACCTTCATGCCATCCACATCCAGAACTTTGTTCTGAAACACAACCAACCAGCTCCAAGGAGGGCCCAGGGCCGAGTGCACCGTCCTAGGCAACAGCTAGACCGGTGCCACCCTCCGGTGGGGGGGGGGAGGGGTGGATAGGGTGGGGGAGGCAGGCAGTGCCAGGCCAGGACTGAGCCTGGGACTGAGGGGCCGCCGGTGTGTCCCTGAATTCATTATCCCGGGCCTCAGCTGGCTCTGCCTCCAGGGCCCACCTGGTTCTCCTCACTGCCCTCTACCTACAGATAAAGCTTCCCCTTGAATCCAAGTCCTGGTGTCCACCCAGCTTTCCCCCATACCTCCTACACCTCCTGCTGCTGAGCCCCTCCTGGTGACCCGTGCACAGAGGGTGCCCAGGCCACCCCTGCTCAGCTGGCTGTCCTGATGGACTGGAAGGTTGCCGCCCTCCATGGCCAGCTGTGTCCATTCTGGGCCAGGTGGTTCTTCCTCTGCCCATCCTGGAGGCCTGACACACAGCCCCACCAGCTCCCCAGCCCTGCAGGGCCCCCGGTCGCCACCCACCCCAGTCACTCACTGAGTCCTGTTGCTCTGCACCCAGCCCCTCCCCTCTCTCTCCTTTACCCCAGCTGCCCTCCTCCCCCTGGTGCCCAGCCCCGGTGGCTTCCCCGAGCCTACTTGCCCGTTCAGCGTCACACTGCACGCCTCCCCGCTGCACTCTGCTCCTAGGTCTCAAGGCCCTGCTCCAGCCCCCTCTCCCAGGCCACCAGCACTTCTCAAAGCTCTGCACACACTGCTCCTTTTGCTTAGAGCCACTTGCACGACTTATTTGAAGTCACCCACCGTGTGACCCCAGGCCCATTACTAACACTGTGCCTCAGTTTCCCCATCCACAAATGGGGTTAGCCAGGGTGCTCATCACATGGCTGCCCCGATTACTTTATAAGCTACTATATGCAAAGCACTGAGAAACGAGTCTGGCCTGGTACCAGCTAAAGTGTAATTTAAAAGCCTCTCTTCCCGCTCCAACGGCAGCTGCCTGAGGATAGGGGCCCATGCAGTAAGCAGTGAGCCCAGAACTTGGCCTGGTAGTACACAGTGAGTGCTCATTATGTGCTTGGCTGATGATGCTCCCTAGCCAGGCCCTCCCAGTTCAGGACTAGAGCAGGGAGTGGCTCAACCCTGGTTCCTATCTGCTGGTGTGGGGACAGGAGCTGCTAACCACCAGCTGAGGCCCCGGGCAGCAGAAACAGCACCACCTCCCTCTTCACCCAGCGCCTGCTGTCAGGGTGCTTCTGGGCCTCCAGGGAACTGGGTGCAGCCATCTGCCCCGCTGCAGGGAGGCTGGGGAGGACACCTCGCCTTCCCTGGCACCCTGAACAGGGGTGCGAACCACACAGCCTCACCACCTGCCCCAGAGCCAAGAGGGAGGTGAGAAGGGGGGAGGTGAGGCCAGAACAGGCAGAGGACTGGGCCTAAACCTCCCCCTTCTGTCACCTCAACCCTTACTTCATCCCAGAGGACTTGAGGGGCTCTGCCCCCACAGACAGGGTAGAGAATGGCTCCCCGGACTGGAGGGAGCCCCCCCTTCCCAGTCCCCAGAAGGGGTGTCCCTGCCAGCCTTCTGCTGACTGGGTCTAATGAAAGGGTGAGAAAAATGCAAATTTGGGATTTGCTGAGAACACATCACCTCAGCACGTGGAATTTAGACTGATGCCTGAGCCCTGCAGGCCTAAGGCTGTGGCCCTCATCATTCCCCTGTGACCCCACAGGCTGCTTGGGGTGCTGGAGGGCTCTTGGGGAGCCAAGAGTCCAGGGACATCCCCCAGAAGGACCCCAGGACATAGCCCTCTAGCGGGGGGTGAGGTGGTGAGGGGGCTCCGCCAGGGAAAGCAGCCAGGTGGGGAGCATTTCCCATAAGCCTCCTCACCCAAGGGCAGGGACTTCTCCCTGGCTCTGAGACCGGGTGTGTGCTTCAATGCCACAGCCATCTGTCTGGTATGGCCTGGGCAGGCCACCTGGCACCTCAGGGCCCCTCTGTACAGTGGGGCAGCAATGCTGGCCTCCTGAGTGGACATGGGTCTTGAGTTCCCATGGGGACACCAGCATCCACCGCCCCCAATGCACAAAATACAGCCCCAGGGTCGTGCCAGCCCCAGGCACAGGGGTACCATCTCTGCTTCGATTGTATACAGCCACCACCTCTCTCCAGGACCTTGAGATGTCGGGAGGCAGGCAGCTTGGTGGTTAAGGCATCCCACCTCAACCACCTTGACCGTGGGAGCCAGGTGGTCCAGCCAGGAGCTCCACCTCATGAGCCTGTCGGTGCCATAGGGATAATGGAGAACCAGCTGCCCAGGGGTGTTTCGAGCAGCTATTAGCTGGTGTTGGGGGCCCAGGGCATGGGCTGGGCCCAGTCAGTGCTTGGGACATCAGCCTCCACTCTTACCCTGAAGTCGATGCCCACAGTGGAGATGAAGGTCCCTGCCAGGAAAGCCCCATCCTTAAAGCGCACGAGTAAGCAGGTTTTCCCCACGCCTGAGTCTCCCACCAGCATGACCTGGGGCACAAACAGCAGAGGGGACCTGGGTGCTGGCCCACCCGGAGGGGTGTCTGGTCTTCCCTGAGCTGGCCTGGTCAGATGGGCTGTGGGTGAGGGTCAGAAGTGGAGGGAGGTATCCTAAGTCTGCAGGTTCAGTAGGGCCTGGGGGAGACACAGGGCCTGGACTTCCAGCTTCCACCTCTAGAAGGTTCTGTCCCCTCTCCTGAACATTGGCCTGTCTCCATCAGTGGGGAGTGGGAGTAGCTGCCTCCATCCAGGGTGCTACCTGGACACCATGCTTGGTCTGGAAGGGGAGCATTTGGGGCTTAGTGGGGAGCAGAACCTGAGGGTTGGCCGCTGGGAGGCCTGGGTGGGGGGCCTCTGTGCCAGGGGGCTTCTTACAATCCCAGCAAGGCTCTAGAGGAATTTGCCAAGTGAGGGTCAGATCTTGACATGAGGAGAGGCTCAGACCACGTCTGTGGACAGGGAGGGGCAGTCAGGGCTCCCTCTCCTTCTCCCCTCCCCCAGCCTGTTGCCAGAGGCTCCAAAACCCAAAGATGGGCCTGCCACCCCCGTCCCCACAATTCACAAGCTTCTGCCTTGGCCTGAAGGAGGCCCCAGCATTCCCCACCAAACTGGCAAGCCTCTTCTTAGTCTCGCCTCCTAAAGAGAAGAGACCAAAAGACCCTGGGGGTGAGAGAAGGCAGCATATGGGAAATGATGAGCGTGGGTGTGGGCAGGAGCATAAGGGAACAGGGAGAGGACACCTGCCAGGCTCTGACTTCCGCAGGACCCCTTGTCCGGCCATGTCAGCTAGGTGGGGGGTGGGGAGGGGGAGGGGGCAGCCCCTGCCATATGTTGGGTATCCCAAACCCAGGTTTGACAGCTGTGTGTGTGTGTGTGTGTGTGTGTGTGTGTGTGTGTGTGTGTGTGTGGTGCACCGCGCCAGCCATGCCAACTGCAGCTGCGGGGTGCCGCTCGAGCCAGCTCCTCGCCGAAGGTCTGCAGGGCCCTGCACCCTTTCCCCGGACCCCCTTCCCCACTCTGCTCCGGCCGGAAGCCACCTGCTGCGCTCGCATGGGGCTGGGGGTGCCCGGCTCACCTTGAAGGCGACGTCGTAGAAGTCACCGCCGCCGCCAAGCGAAGACCGGCCAGGCTGCGGGGGCCCGTTGGGAGGTGCCTCAGGGCCAGGGCGCGCAGTCCCAGGGCACACGGGCCGGGACTCGTGGGTGGCGGGCAGTGCGGAGGTAGCGGGCGCGCTACCCCCCTTGCTCTTGGGGGTCTTTTTCCTGGACATGGCAGGCGGGCTGGCGTGCGCTCAGTACGCTCCCGCTGCAGCCGCCGCGCCCCGGGACACCCTGCTCCCCGCGCCCTCGGAGCCAGACCCAGACCCTAAGCCGAAACCGTCCCGCGGCGGCTGCAGCTACCTCCCAGGCGCCCTGCTCCGCGCCGCCCCGCCCCCGCCGCCCCACAGCCCCGCAGCCACTCAGGCCCGGCCTCCCGCCGCCGCTACCAATGGCCGCTCTCGGGCGGGGACATGCAAATGAGCTGGCCTCCCCGGGGGCGGGGTCAGGAGGTCCGGGCCCTGCCCTGGGTGCTCGGGGTCCGAGAGCCTCTGTCCATTGGGGACAGCTACCTCCCTGCCCTAGAGCCAGCGACGTCCTTCCATATCTGCATCTGGCCTGGGTGCGGGTAGGGGGCGGTGGGTGAGGGAGGCAGTACCCGGCGTTCTGTCGTTCCTCTGCTGGCTGTGCACAACCCCTCCCGGCTCTGCCCCTTGCCCAGTGACCCCCACTGGACTGCCTCCGGGCCTGGGACGAGGAGAGTGCTGTGAGATGGGGGCACTAAGGCAGTGGACCTGAGTGGGATGGGCACCCTGGGATTCTGTCCCTTCTCCGCCGGAGATGCCACCTGGCCTGCTGCGGCACCGACCCCCTCCCTTCCAGGGCAGGAGGGTCCAGGAAGCTCCAACACTCGGGCTTGGCAAACAAACCCGGGTGCGCCCCGCCGCTTGGGGCTCAGCTGACAGCTGGTTATCAGGGACAGGACATAGCAGCCGGGCTGAGCCGGCAGGGCGCTCTATCCCGCAGCTTCTGCCTGCTGGGCTGAAGCTTCAGGATCCTTGGGGAAAGGGAAATCACTGTCACAGCCAGTAGCAGGCCTTCTGAGAGTCCCCTCCCCTGGGGTTCTGCCCTCAGGGATCTGGGAGGTGAAGGAGGTGGGAGGCCCCTCTGCCAGGCTGTGGCTGTCTCCTTGGCTCTCCAGTGCTTTCAAGTGCTGATAATCCAAACCCTATGCTGGTCCCTGGCAGACTCCTCTCCAGGACCTGGCACCTGCTCCCCTCCTGGACTTCCTGGGGCTCTGTCCCAGGACTCCCACCCACCCAAGATGCTCTGGGTTTTGAGAGTGAGGCTGAGGTGGTCATGAAATCCTGGGAGTGGTGAGCAGAGATGCCCCTCTCCCAGGGCTTGGTGGTAGCAGGTGCAGATGAAGGGCAGCCCTCCTGCTCTGTCCTCCTCCGTCCTGAGACATGACAGCTGTCACTGGGATCCTGGGCCCTTCAGAGGGCTGAGCCCTCTCAGCTGGCAGTGCCCAGAGTCCAAATAATTATAATGGGCAGAAGCTGTCTCTAGGGCTCAGAGGTCTGGGAAAACACAGATGGAAGGATGCCACCCAACAAAGCAATTCCTCGAAAGGGCCTGGCAAGGCCCTGCATGGGAGAGGCTTTGGAAAGCTGCCCTTCACCGAGCACCATTGTGTGCCAGGTACATGTCATCTTTAGAACTATCCTGTGAGGTGGGTGCTGCTCTGATCCCCAGTGTTCAGATGGGAAACTGAGGCCCAGAGAGGGGAAGGGAGCTGTCCAAGGTCACCAGGCAGGAAGTAGCAGAGCCGGGATTTCTACATGGGAACTCTGGCTCCAGAGAGCATAAACTGTCCCCGGCAGGGTTTGCCCAGAGGTTCCCTGGAGACAGAGACCTATCCCTCAGGGCTCTGTCAGAGTGGGGGACCAACCTGAGGAAGCCCTCTGAGGGTCCCCTGGTGTCCTTTTCTGTCTCGCTCCTCCGGCTCCTCACTTCTTCCAGGCCAGATGTGGTTAGTGAGGCCTGCGGTGGGGGTGTTGGGTTCCCACTGCTGGGGCCCTGGGGACCCCAGGTGTCTCACTCCCAGGAGGCCAACGTCAGGGAGGTTGGCCCAGGGTCTCAGGTAGGGGATGCCCACTGGCCCTAGCATCCTAGGCAGTGGGCTCCCTACGTCCTCTTGCCAGCTGCTGCCAGAGCATGGCCAAGGCATGGGAACCACAGAGGAGTTTGGGTGCCCTAGGGGTGGGGCGTCCTGAGTTGGGGGAGCTGCTGATAGGGTAACCAGGAAGAGAGAAGGAGGCAGGCATTCCAGAGAGAGTGGGAAGCTAGGAGGGGAGGGAAGCTGGGAGCAGAGGAGAAAGACTTGACCTTGCAACCTTTAAAATTAGGAGAATATATAAAAATCCAGGTCTCTCGTTTCTCTTGAAAAGAGGGAATTCTTGGTCCCTGCCTTGCAGCACCCCTTCTTTCCTTTCTTGCCTTCCTACAGTCCTCCTAATCTTTGATCATTATGTCTCTTGGTTCCTCTATTTGCCATCTGTCTCACTCTCTGGAATGTAAGCTCTCTGGGCACAGGAAACAGCTTGTCTTGCTCACTGTCATATCCCTGGCAGCTGGCTCCAGGCTGCAACAAACAGTTATTAAATTGGTGAAAGAAGTATGAGTTAGAAATGTGGGCCCCACTTCAAGAGGACACATCACTGCCAGTAAGGATTTAAGGGAGAACATGCCTCAACATGCAATGAGAGTAAGACTAGTGTGATGAGTAGAGAGAGCAAGGCTTTGTGGACGAGGGGCATTTGCACTGGGCTTTGAAGATTGAGCAGGAGTCCAACAGCGGTGGAGATAGAGAAACTTGCCAGGTGGAGAGAGTGAATATGTTCAGGCTCAGAGAGCCAGCAGGTGGGCAGTTTGAGCAGAAGAGGCCAAAGTGTGGTCCAGTGGCTTGGAAGAAATGGGTGCTAATTCAATAGGTAACATAGCAGGGGGCTAGATTGTAAGGTGAATTTGAATGTTTTGCCTAGGAGCTTGGAAATTGTTCAGTGAGAAGTAAGGAGCCATGCATGGTTTCTGAGGAGAGCAATGGAGAGAGGGCACTGCTATAGGAATACAGGGAGTGGCCAGGAGGGGGTGGATGGTGCAGCCTGTGGACAGGGAGATGAGTTTGAGGGGACTGCAGAGCCCATGGGGAAGAAATGGGGATGGAGGGGACCTCCAGGAGAGATAGAATCTGCAGGCCCAGAGGGGAGGCAAGAAAGAGTCAGAGCCCCTGGGGCAGAGACAGAGGGTGCTAAGATGGATTAAAGATGGCAAATTCTTTGCTACTCTTCCCAGTGAGGGGGAGGGTCTATGTCTCCTACCTTGGCAGGAGCTGTGATTGCTTTGACCAATGGAAGTGACCCTGTGCCTGTTTCTGGACCCAGACCTTCCAGATTGGCAGCTCTCCCTTCTTGTCTTCTGGAACACTCATTGCTGGAACCTGGCTGCCATACTGTGAGAAAGCCCAGGTGGCCTCATGGAGAAGCCCAGGTGGAGAGGACCCCACTTGCCATCCATGTGAGTGAAGAAGACACCCTGGCATGTTCCATGCAGAGCCGAGGTGAGCTGTCCCCACCGAGCACTGCGTCCCGGCCACACTGCAGACTCTGAGCATTTGGAAATGTCTGTCACATGGCATAGAGAACGAGAACAGGTACCCAGCAAGGGGAAGAAAAGGGACCAGTTTGGTAGGAAAGTTCAGGAAGGTAGCTTTGGCGGGATCTGGGGATGCCCAGATTCTCAGGATCTTCTAATCTAGAGAGAAGACCCCCCACAGGCCAGGCCAGGTCCCTGAAGCAGGGTTTCGAGTTGAAGTGAGCCCTGGGGCTGAGGTAGAGGTGAGGAGTGAGGTCTGTGTCCTTGGGGAGGGGGATACAGACCTACAAGCCCTCAACCCTTCTGGCATAGGGCTGGCTCTGCTGGGCAGGGGAGGGGCTACATGGTTCCATGTCCCAGCAAAGGGATGGAACAACCCCAGGCCTCACTTCTGGACCCTCACCCCAGCACCCTCTGCTGGCCCAGATTTCTGGTCCCCTCATGTCCAGGGCCTTCAGCTCCTACACCCTGCCCTCTGACTTGCCCTTCCAAGTGTCTGACCCCCTTGTCCTAGAGTGACGTGTGCCATGAGTCCCCAGACACGAGAACCCTCTGGAATCTATGGCCTGGGGCAGTCTCTCTCTGGCACCCGATTTTCCAAGCCCTCCAGCTTCACACTCACATTCCCACTCACCCACAGTGTGTGGCCCTCAAGCCAGGCAGCCTTAGACAGGAATGAGAGTCCTCCTCGACCTTCGTCCCAGGCTCTGCTTGGAGCCTCCTCCTCTGGGCAAACTTCCCGGGCTTCTCCCACCCCAACTCTTGCTCCGCAGACACGGAACCACGTTTGCTCTCCGTTGGTTCTTGGGGGACTGCACTGCCTCTTCGCCAGCCTGTGAGCTTTCTGAGTACAGTGCCCATCGTGCCCACTCCTGCCCTCACCAAGCACGGGAATGAGAGCTCCAGGACTGAGCAGGGCAGAGCGAGGCTGGACTTCAGCGTCCTTTAGCAAAGGGGGAGGGGCAGAGCCCCCAAAACTTGTACCGTCAGAGCACCTCCCAAGAAGACAGTCCTAAGGAATTCAGCTGTCTGCGATCTGAGGTCAAGGGACCCTGGCTGGGAGTGGTGCCAGAAGGCAGAGGCCCCGGCTGGGTCCCTGGCTTGCTGGCTGACCCCAGGCGTGTAGCATACACAGTCTGGGCCTGCTCCTCTCTCTGTGAAATGAGGGGGCGGGAGGAACTGATTTCCGAGGTCCCTTCCAGCTCAAACACCTTATGTTCTATGAAATCCATGTGAACGTTGCCATGGAGACATCAGAGAGGAACTGCAGCAGCATGGAATGTGACTTCCACCAGAGTTACCTGAGGAAGCGGCTCGTGTCAGAGGAGCCCTCCCCCCACCGCCCCAGAGGCCCAGGTGCACAGGGGCCACACTGAGTGTCCTGCTCCCAAGAGGACACACCTACCTGCCCCACCCTCCCCCATGTGACACTGAGGCCCTGTAGGTAGTAAGGGGTGGGTGTCCATCCCTGCCTGAGGGGAAAAGGACCAACTGGTGGGAGGGCTGGAGCAAGGGCTGTTTCCCTGTAAGTCCGCCCTCTGTCCTTGCTTCCCACAGCTGCTCAGGTACTCACACCTGAATACTATTGGTGGTCTCAGGACATAAAACGTGCCCGCTGCAGAGCAGCCTCAATCTGATCCATACTCTGCACTGAGGTCCCATGTGGGTGAGACCTCTGCACTCCAGCAGCACAGAACACCGCCAGCTGCCTCATGGCTCCTGAGTACCACACGTGGCCTCATGGCAGGGGAGGCATCGATGTCGGTGTAAAGGAATAAAATGAACCCTGGTGTAACCATGACAACCACTGAAGTCTGCACACTTGGAGCGCCCCTGGAGTGGGCCAAGTGCTTCACTTGCATTGTCTTTTCTTTTCTCTTAATTATAAAAATAATATATGAGTTTTGCAGGCATGTCAACCACACAAAAGGGAAAGGCAAGAATAAAAGTCCTCATTCCCCCACCAGATCTTGTCCTTCAGGAGTAACCACTATTAGGTTTGGTAATGGCTCCTGGGTGAGTTTCCTATTGCTGCTGTGGCACAAACACAGTGGGACAAGACAACTCAAATTTATCATCCTACACTCAGAGGCCAGAAGTGTGAGATGAGTCTAATGTGACTAAAGTCAAGGTGTCAGCAAGGCTGATTCCTTCCGGGGGCTCCAGGGGAGAATCCTTGCCTCATCAGCTTCTGGTGGCCTCCAGCTTTCCTTGGTTCGTGGCCACATCACTGCAATTTCCATTTCCATAGCCACCTGGCCTTCTCTTCTTCTGCCATCAAATCTCCTTATTTATTTATTTTTTAGCCATGCTGCACAGCTTGTGGGATCTTAATTCCATGACCAGGGATTGAACCAGGCCCTCGGCAGTGAAAGTGCAGAGTCCTAACCACTGGACCGCCAGGGAATTCCCAAATCTCCTTATAAGGACATTTGTGACTACATTTATGGCCCACCTGGATAGTCCAGGATCATCCCCCATCTCAAGATCATTAATTTAATCACATCTGCAAGGCCCTTTTGCCATGGAAGGTAACATTCACAGGTTCTGGGGATTAGGACCTGTATATCTTTGGGGTCCATTATTCAGTTGGAACAGGGCCATTTAAGTGTTCTTCTTTGGGACTTTGAAAGAAGGGTTCTGTGGCTGAACAGACCTAAAAGTCACTGGACTAAGAATTTATTTTTCTATCTTTGTCCAAGTTTTTTAAGGTATCCAAATTATGTTACTAAACACATTGCATATTTATGCATAAAAATGCATAAAGTACATTGAGATATGATCCTTGTTCTCTAAGAGTATAAATAAAATCATAACTATCTGATCTTTCCACATTTGATAGGATTTTCCCATTAAAAGATCTGGACTAGGGCTTTCCTGGTGGCGCGGTGGTTAAGAATCCACCTGCCAGGGACTTCTGTGGTGGTCGAGTGGTTAAGAATCCGCCTGCCAGTGCAGGGGACACAGGTTCCAGCCCTGGTCCGGGAAGATCCCACACGCCGCGGAGCAACTAAGACCATGTGCCACAGCTACTGAGCCTGCGCTCTAGAGCCCGCAAGCTACAACTACTGAGCCTGCGCCCCTAGAACCCGTGCCTCTGCAGCAAGAGAAGCCACCTCAATGAGAAGCCTGCGCACCGCAACGAAGAGTAGCCCCCGCTCCCCTCAACTAGAGAAAGCCTGTGCACAGCCAATGAAGACCCAATGCAGCCAAAAAAAAACCCAACAACAACAAATAATAAGAATCCACCTGCCAATGCAGGGAACACGGTTTCGATCCCTGGTTCGGGAAGATCCCACATGCCGCAAAGCAACTAAGCCCATGCACCACAACTACTGAGCCTGTGCTCTAGAGCCTGCGAGCCACAACTACTGAGCCCGAGTGCCACAACTACTGAAGTCACACTAAGTCACTAAGCGTGCCTAGAGCCCATGCTCTGCAACAAGAGAAGCCACTGCAATGAGAAGCCCACGCACAGCAATGAAGAGTAACCCCCGTTCGCTGCAACTAGAGAAAGCCTGCGCCCAGCAATGAAGACCCAACGCAGCCAAAAATAAATTAAAACATAATAAATAAAAATTAATTAATTAATTAATTTAAAGATCAGGACTAAGTGTCTTTTCCTGGCAAGGCTCTGATATATTTCCAATTTCTTCCTTTATTGTTAGTCTATTTGGGTTTTTTATTTCTTCTTGAGTCAGTTTTTTTTTTTTCTTTTTTTAAGAATACCACTGCAGGGCTTCCCTGGTGGCGCAGTGGTTGAGAGTCCGCCTGCCGATGCAGGGGACACGGGTTCGTGCCCCGGTCCGGGAAGATCCCACATGCCATGGAGCGGCTAGGCCCGTGAGCCATGGCTGCTGAGCCTGTGCGTCCGGAGCCTGTGCTCCGCAGCGGGAGAGGCCACAACAGTGAGAGGCCCGCGTACCACAAAAAAAAAAAAAAAAAAAAAAAAGAATACCACTGCAGAAACTAACACACCATTGTAAAGCAATTATACTACAATAAAGATGCTTAAAAAAAAAGAATATCACTGTATTTATTCTCATACAGGCAATTTTTCTATAACTTCAACATTTTCCTCTCGAAAATAGAACAAAAGAGTCTCAAAGCTTAGAACTGGATCACTTGGCCCTTTCTCTTCTTATCTCCTCCGAGTTCAAAATGTTTGCATCTCTTAATGGCCAGTATCCTCTTGGACCTGTAGTTGGGCTCAACACATTCAAGCCTCAGTACAATCTTCTTTGTAGTTTTAGCCTTCTTCCAGAAAATTGGCTTTGTTTGCGCACCGTAGCCACTCTGCTTCCAATCATAGCGCCTCTTTCCCTGGGCATACAGGGAATTTTTGCCCTTCTTATACTGGGTCACTTTGTGAGGCTGATGCTTTCCACACTTCTTACAGAAAGTCCTTCGGGTTTTAGGTACATTGACCATCTTTGCAGTAGAGGGGTCTTCACAATGAAAACTAGAAACCCGACATCCGCATTCCTGAATTTTTCTCTTGAGTCAGTTTTTATAGTTTATATTGTTCCAACATGTTTTTAGGTAAAAAGTTACACATAATTGTCTCGTAATTTTTCACTCTCTATTTCTGTGAATAAACCTTCATTCTCAATCTTAATGCGCTGTATTTTATTTTCATCTCTCTTTCAGCTACACTTGCCAACAGGTTTTTTAAAAAACTTAATAGCCTTGTATATTAAAAATAGCTCTTGAGGGACTTCCCTGGTGGCTCAGTGGTTAGGAATCGCCTGCCAATGCAGGGGACATGGGTTCGATCCCTACTCTGGGAAGATCCCACATGCCACAGGGCAGCTAAGCCCATGCACCACAACTGCTGAGCCTGCACTCTAGAACCTGCGAGCCACAACTACTGAGTCCGCGTGCCACAACTACTGAAGTCCACGTGCCTAGAGCCCATGCTCCACAACAAGAGAAGCCTGCGCTCAGCAACGAAGACCCAACACTGCCAAAAATAAATAAATTAATTAATTTAAAAAAATAGCTCTTGATTTTATTAATCAATTCTCTTTCTTTTAAAATAACTAACTTCTGTTCTTAGCTTTCTAATTTCCTTCCTTCTACTTTCTTTTGGTTTATTTTATAGTTGTTTTTCTAGAATGTTGACAGGGATGTTCAACTTATATACTATTTTGATTTTTCATGCTCATCAATTTTAAAAAAGTGGGGGACTTCCATGGTGGTCCAGTGGCTAAGACTCCACGCTCCCAATGCAGGGGGCCTGTGTTCGATCCCTGATCAGGGAACTAGATCCCATATGCCACAACTAAAGATCCTGCATGCTGCAACTAAGACCTGGCACAGCCAAATAAATTAATAAATAAATAAATACGAAAAAAAATTTTTTTAAGTAATGTTATCAGTTTCTCTCCATGTATCAATATAACTTTGCATCCCAGAGATTTGATAAGATGTATGCTCATTACTAGTCACTTCTAATAATCTGATTTTAATTATGATTTAAAATTATTAAAGTTAAATTCTAAAAGTTAAAAGATTGAAAAGAGAGTATTTCAATTTCTACAGGGTTAGATTTTTTAAAATCAGCTTTATTGGAGCATAATTTACGTACACTAACATTCACTATTTTTAACTAAACAATTTGGTGAGTTTTGACAAATATATTTATTTAAGCATCACCATACTCATGCTATAAAACATTTTTGTCACCCAAAATTTCTTATGCCCCTTTGCAGTAATTCCCTCCCCCAACCCCAGCCCCTGGCTACCACTGATCTGCTTTTTGTCACTGTAAGTGGTTAGATATTTAAGAAACAACTTTATTGAAGTCTAATTGACATCCAGTAACTGCACATTAAAAAATATATATTTATTTATTTTTATTTATTTATTTTGGCTGCGCTGGGTCTTAGTTGCACCATGAGGGATCTTCGTTCCAGCATGCGGACTCTTAGTTGCAGCATGCAGACTTCTTAGTTGTGGCATGCATGTGGGATCTAGTTCCCTGATCAGGGATCGAACCCGGGCCCCCTGCATTGGGAGTGTGGAGTCTTACCCACTAGACCACCAGGGAAGTCCCAACTGCACATTTTTTAAGTGTACAATTTGATAAGTTTTGACATAAGTATACACCCATGAAACCACCACTGCAATTAAGATAATGACAATATCCATCACTTCCACATTTACGTTTCAATTATCTGAGTCGTCAGGATGTCCAGCCTTGTCTGAAGATTCTCTGCGAATTGCTCTTCAGGTGTCTACTCAGGTGAGCACCCCTGGGTTAGGGTAGGTTTGGGGGAGCCCCAGCTGTGGGCTAGACTCATGATGTGGTGGAGTTAGCAGGTGAAAGGACCCAGAGCACCTCTAGGGGGCAGTGTTTCCTAAGGCCATTTTATTGCCTAATCATTTCCAGATACTTGACAAAACACTGTTACATAAACTAGAACTTGTTAACTGTGCTGTTCAAACTCTCCATATCTTTACTGAAATTTTTTTAAAATTGTCTACTTGATTTGTAAAATTCCAAGGAAGGTGTAAGAAAGCCTCCACAATGATTTTGTGAGTTTTCAACAGTTTAGCTGTGTATGCTGATGTTCTATTTTTTGAGAATACAATGGTTCATTATATGTTCTACACAGATTATACCTTTAATTACTGTAAAAAAAATTGGACTCTTTCCCCATTTACTATCTTTTGCTTTAGGTTCTATTTTTCTAGTATTAATACTGCTACCCCACCCTCTTGTGTCTTTATCTTTCTATTTCTTTACTCTCAGCCTTCTGGGTTATTTGTCTTAGCTGTGTCCCTGTAAACCACATTTACCTGGATTTAGTGTGTCTTCTCATTATGAGAACCCTTGCTCTTTAACAGTGGAATTTAACTCATTTATATTTATAATGATCATCCACATGCTTGGTCTTATTTTGTGTTCTGATTAATACACTGATCCACTATTTCCTTTTTAAATTCTTTCCTGCTTGGGCTGATGAGGTTTTCTTGTTTCTTTCTCCCCACCTCTAGTTTTCCCCTTTATTTTATGTTAATAGTTATCATTAACTATTAATAAAAATTTTTAAATCTATATTTTATCAAGAATTAAACATCTCTCTCATGTCCCACTCTCTGAATCAGACAAGATCTTTGGCACATTTTATTTCCTCTGACTCACCAGGTGGTTTGTAGAAATAGTCTACAGAATTTGATTTCCAGATAATTAATTAATTAATTTTTTGGGGGGCTGCACTGGTGGCTTCTCTTGTTGAAAAGCACAGGCTCTAGGTGCGCGGGCTTCAGTATTTGTAGCACACAAGCTCAGTAGTTGCGGCACACAGGCCCTAGAGCGTGTGGGCTTCAGTAGTTGTGGCAGAGTGCAGGCTCAGTAGTTGTGGCTCAGGGGCTTAGTTGCTCCACGGCATGTGGGATCTTCCTGGACCAGGGATCGAACCCATGTCCCCTGCATTGGCAGGTGGATTCTTAACCACTGCGCCACCAGGAAAGTCCAAGATAATTAATTATCTTCTTTAAACATATGTCTTTCCTGGGGACTTCCTTGGTGGTCCAGTGGTTAAGACTGTGTGCTTCCAATGCAGGGGTTGCAGGTTCAATCCCCGGTCAGGGAACTAAGGTACCACATGCCATGTGGCAAAAAAAAAAAAGTGTGTATATATATATATATATATATATATATATGTCTGTTCTATTTCAGAAATTCTTTCCAAACAATTGCATTTACTCCACAACCACTTTCAAACCATCATTTAGATAATTAATCTGTTTTGCTCATTTTGCATCACTGTCTCTCTTTTTAAAAAAAATAAATTTATTTATTTGGCTGCGATGGGTCTTAGTTGCGGTATGCGGGATCTTTCGTTGCAGTGCACAGGTGTGTGGGCTTCTGTAGTTGCAGCACACACGCTCTAGAGTGTGTGGGTGCATGGGCTTAACTGCCCCACAGTATGTGGGATCTTAGCTCCCTGACCGGGGATCAAACCTGTGTCCCTTGCATTGGAAGGCAGATTCTTAACCACTGGGCCACCAGGGAAGTCCCTACATCACTGCCTCTTATGGGTTTATCTTCCCTCATCTTGAGTCCTTGAATCTTATCAGTTTGTCATTGACTGGAATTAAAAGCTTGGGTTTGGAAAGTAATCTCTGTCCTTTCACTTACCTGCTGTGTGACCAGGCAAATTTCTTAACCTCTCTGTGCCTTAGTTACCTCATTTAATAAAGGGAATAATAATAGAATCCACCTCCCAGAGTTGTGAAGAGTCAATGGAATAAGGCAATGAATGAATGGGTGAAGAATTGAAGGATGTGGGTTTCCTCCCTCCAATCTCTCAAGAAGTTCTCACCACTAATCCTTTCACTCTCTGTGCACACACTCTTTTTCTTTCTGTGTGGTCTGCTTCTCCCTCTCTGTTGACACTCTTCCCTTAGCCTGGAAAGTGGTTCAAGTCTCTCCCATGTTAAGAAAAACTTTTGGGACTTCCCTGGTGGTCCAGTGGCTAAGACTCTGTGTTCCCAATGCAGGGGACCTGGGTTCGATCCCTGGTCAGGGAACTAGATCCCACCTTCTGCAACTAAGAGTTCGCATGCTGCAACTAAGACACAGCACACCCAAATAAATACATAAATAAAAATATTTTTAAAAATATATTTTAAAAAATAAAAAGCTTTTGCCATTGCTCTGTGTCCCTCTCTTGTCCCTTGACTCTCTTTCATGTCTAATCGTCTAGAAACAGTGAAACAAGCCATGTCTACACCCCCTCACTTGCTACCAACCTGCTGGCATATGTCTTCCTACCAGCCCCTCCACTCAACGTGCCCTCAGTAAAGGTCACTGGTGAACACCATGACTTCAGTTTCGTGCAGCAACATGGCAGGGTGGAGGCACAGGTCGACCCTGAGGAGTGCTGTCCAGTAGGGGTATTGACAAACTGGGGGACAAATGCTTGGCTTGCAGTAGATAACTCATAAATGTGTCCCCTGAATGGCTGTGTGATGTGAATGAGCATGAGATGGGGGCTGGGGAGGCTTCCTGGAGGAGGAGGCACCTCAGCTGAGTCTGCATGGGGGTGGGATGGAAAAGTATTCCAAGCAAAGGGAAGAACATGGGGAAAGTCCAGGAGGTGTGAGGCTGTAGAGAGTTCTGGAAGCCCCAAGTAGAGGTACATGTGGGCCTGTGCAGTATGCACAGGGGGGATCAGGGAGGGACTCCCAGCTGCACCTGCCCAGCCCCGCTCTGTTCCTGTAGCCCAAGCCCCTATTGACTTCTCCCCTGTAGCTGTTCCCTCAACTTCCACACACTGTGCCTCAGTTTCCTTCTACTTCTCTGGCTGTCTCACTTAGACTCCCCTTAAGGTCTCCCTCCTCCCCAACTCTAGGTTGGGATTCCCAGCCTCTGGATTCTTCCACCTGTCCCAGGGGCGCTCACCAACCCCCTTCCAGCTTCACACCCCACCTCCAGCTGCGCTCTGGGTACCTTCTCAAGTGGCCCCAGCACCATCTGTCCAGAACCCCCTCCTCACCTTTCCCTCCACATCTCTCCTTCCCTGGGACATCCTCCCATCCCCCATTTCCCCCCAGCAAACAGTTTCCCCACCCATTCTGGCTCCCAACCCCCAGGCAGGGCATCATCTGAGCCTCCTCCTTCTCCCACTTCCCCCACAACCAGTCCTGAGACTGTTTCCCACTTGGGCCTCCTGCTCCTTCCCCCTCCCCTTGCCTCATCCCATCAACCCCACCTTGGCTTAGCCCCCATGCCAGTGTTTCCAAACTGGGTTCCCAAGCACTCCCTCTGTGATTCTGTGTAAAAAGGTTCATGAGTCCCAAAAGGTTTGGGTTTCATAATCCCTCCCCGTTAGGATGGAAGTTCCTCCTCATGTCTAACTTAAGTCCCTCCCCCAAACTGCTCCAAGATACTGATTTGGAGACAAAAGGGGTTGTGAGAACTGAGTCTTGAGAATGGACCACAGCTGCTGGAGCAGGACCATCCCCTTCCCCTACCCCAGGCCACAGGCTGGAGATCCTCTGTCTGCTCCTGGGTCGTTTGACCTGTGAGACATGGCAGGCTGTTCCCTGTTCATCCCTGGCCTGTGCCTGTGCTGGGGAGCTGTTCTTCTTTGGGTCTTTCCTGGGAGCTGGCTCTGAGCTGATGTGATCTCCCCCAGCCCTAAAACGTAGGTTTACTATTCTCATTACCCAGATGAGAAAGGGAGGCATCTGGGTGCTGCTTCATGCCCAGGTGAATAGCGGAGCTTCAGTGTGCCCCACAGTGGTCCTGCTTGGACTCCCCCAGCAAGTGGCAGCAGGACATGGGTCCAGCACCTGTGGGTTTAGTTGAGGTTTCCAGCTAGCTTAAGCAGAGACAGAGCACAGAGAGGAAGCTGGAAGTCTCAGGATGCGGCCTGACACCAAGTCTCCAGACAGCGGTACAGAGGCCTTGCTCACATGGGGGTCTGGGGACCCCCTCCCTGTGACCACTCTGTCCAGGCTCTGGGGGAGGGACTCAACTGCCCAGCGTTGGTCAGGTATCCACTCGGGGCCCAATGTTCGAACAATTTTATTATTTCTTCACTATTTTAAAAGTTGAGATATAATTCACATACCATAAAATTCACCCTTTTAGGAGCACAATTCAGTGATTTCACTATATTTACAAGGCTGTGCAATCATCACCACTATCTAATTCCAGAAGGTTCTCATCATCCCCAAAAGGAACCCCACACCCATTAGCAGTCACTACCCATTCCCCCTCCCTCCAGCCCCAGGAGCCACTAATCTACTTCTCGTCTTTATGGATTTGCCTGTTTTGGACATTTTTAAATAAAGGGAATCATATAATATGTGGTCCTTTTTGTCCTAGCTTCTAGCATGTTTTCAGGGTTCATCCATGTTGTTCGGCTTGGATTCTTCCCACCACGTGCGTTAGTTTCGTAATTAAATCCTGCACACAGAGAGGAACAAAATCTCCCTTGGCAGAGTCACAGCACAGAGTACATCGCGCCGTGAACAGAAAGAGCGGGCAAACTGCGGCCGGAGCGGGAGGACGCGTGCTTCCAGGCTCGCAGAGCGCAGCCTCATGTCCAGCGGCCGGCGGGAGGCCGGGATGCTGAACTTCACCGCCCAGGTGAGGCCCAACTTGGGCGTCACCACCGTGACATTGAGAGCTAGCCGCCACTCCTCGCCGGCGCCCTGGTAACTCCACGAGAGGAGGCGATGCGCATTTATTGAGTGCCTACTGTGTGCCAGGCGTTCTGGAAACCGCGGTGGCGGAAAGGGACAGAGGCGCTGGGAGTGGATGAGCGCGCGTAACGGGCGCTCGGAGGTCCCGTCTGGTGTTTTCAGTGTTGTGACTGCTCTGGCGCTGAGTGAGGTCTGGGAGGCGCGCACGCGTCGGGGAGGGGGAAGAGCGCAGACCTAGGCCGCCGCTCCCTAGGGAGCAGAGCCCGAGGCCCGGCCCACTGCTTGGTGCGAAGGGAGGAGCTCCAGGCGCCCCGCCCACCTAGCCCCGCCCCGTCGGCCCCACGCTACAGAGCGAAGGGCGGAGCCTTGGGGAGCCCCGCCCTGGCGCTAGCCCCTCACCGCACCCAACAGGGCCGAGCAGGGGGCGGGGCCTAAGGGAGCCCCGCCCCGCGCCGCGCCGGGAGGAGGAGGAGCCGGCGGCTGGCCCGCACTGCAGCGCCAGCGCGCGAGCGGACGGCCGTGGACCCAGAGTGGGGCCAGAGTGCCGAGCGGGCGTCGCGCAGGCAGACAGGCCGCGGCCGCCGCCAGATCCCTCTCCCGCTCCCAGCCATGCCGTGCGCGGGCCCAGCCTGAGCCGAGACCTCCGAGGCCGGGCGGGCTCGGGGCCTCGGGACCGGGCCGGGGCCATGCTTGCGCTGCCCTGACGATGCCGCCCGCCGCGCCCGCCCGTCTGGCGCTCGCCTTGGGCCTGGGCCTGTGGCTCGGGGCGCTGGCGGGGGTCCCCGGGCGCGGCTGCGGACCGTGCGCGCCCCCCTGCCTCTGCGGCCCGGCGCCCGGCGCCGCCTGCCGCGTCAACTGCTCCGGCCGCGGACTGCGGACGCTCGGGCCCGCGCTGCGCATCCCCGCGGACGCCACAGCGCTGTGAGTAACCCGCCGCCTGCGACGCGGGCCGGGCGGTTGCCATGGCGCCCGGCGGGCGCAAGGACTGGCGGCGGCCGGGGCCCGGCGGGGCGCGGGGCGCCTGCACCCTTCGGGGAGAGGCCGGCCGGGCAGGCCGCCGGCCTGGCGGGCCTCACAGGGCGTGGGCGCGTCCCCGGCCTCTAGAAGGGGAAACGGAGTGCGGGCCAGGCCTCTCCCAGGGCGAGGCTCCAGCGCAGTGAGGTCGGCCCGACTAAATAAGGAAAACCTGGGACCGGGGCCGGTTCTCTCAGCCCGCCTGGCCTCAGCCAGAGGGAAATAGGAAAATACCGGATTCTGTGCAGGCGGAGACGTAGCACCACCCGATGGGGCTCCGCTAACGCCAACTGACTGGGGGCCTGTAGCGTCGTGCGGAGGCGGGGCGGGAAGGTCTCTGAAAAACACTTAAACGCTAATTAGAGACTAATAGGATGCGGCTTGGCCTGGGGGCATACCCAGCACTTGGGAGCCCAGGAGTAGGAAGCTAGGAGGTGGAGAGCTCTATCTGGGATGACAGGGAAGGCTCTCCGGAGGGGGTGGACAAGAATTTGATGGATGTGTAAGAATTGGCCTGTTACTTGAGAGGCAGGAAGGTGGGTTTAGGGGAAGGGAGGAGGGAACCATGTGTGCAAAGGCCTGGAGGCTGGACTTGGTCTAACGTGGGTGTAGGGGTACACCTCCATTGTGGCAACTGTGGGGGCAAGGAGTAGTGTGAGGGAGTGGGAGCAGGATGGGTGGTGGGCTGGCATCATGAAGGGCCTCATTTGTGCAGTTTAGCGTTCTTATGTTATGCTGGGAACAGTAAGGGGGTAGCATGGCCATGAAGGGGTTTAAAACGCTGAAAAGCCATTGTCAGGTTTGCATTTTGGCAGAAATAATAACAGGCAGTCTTTATGGAGAGCTTGCCTCCAGCGCAGGCCTGTGCCAAGCTCTGGTTGTGAACTGTCACACATAACCCTCATCCTAATCCTCTGAGGTGAGGTACAGTGAAGATGCCCATTTTACAGATGAGAAAACAGCCCAGAGGTGATGGTGATGTGATTTGTCCAAGCACAAGTAGCAAGTAACAGCCAGTACAGAGGCAGGGTTTGACTGTGAGGAGCTGAGGGTTGGATTGAAAGGGATTCAGGGGACTGAGATTTTCAGATGATTGTCCCCAGAGATGGGGACAGGCTCAGGGCCTGCTTATCCACATCCCTCCGGCCCCATATGGGTACTTCCAGACACCTAAGCCAGGACTCCATCACTCCCTGGGTGCATGCTGGAATCCCTTGGTGGGGGTTTAACATCCCCAGGCTTATTAAACCTGGGATTTGGTTTTGTAATATTCCCCGGGTGACTCCAGTGTGTGGCCACCTTTTATCAGGGGGACCCTCATGGTCAGTGTTCAGACGAGTTTGGATGTTGGTGGGTGGGGCAGGGGTGGGTGCTTCTCCTGTATGGTTCCTCCTTGGGGCTTTGCTGGGGGTTGGGGCTGGGGGTTGGGGGCAACCAGGTTCTCCAGGGGCAGCGGCTGGGAGCCATGGGGCCACGCTGTCATCTTGCTCCCTGCCAGCTTAAGTGTTTGCCATCACGGCTGTCTCTGTGGAGGTGGGCTTCTGGCCTGCAGCCAGTGCCCACACAGTCGTTTTGGATCCACCCCACTCCTTGTTTCTCAATGCTGCGAGTAAGGTTACATATGTCTCTCGTGGGCTGAGAGCTGCTCGGGGGTCAGGCCCCAGCTCCTGCTGGTTATTCCCGCTTCCTCATCACCTGGCAGCGTGCTGGCTTCCAGGAGCTGTCCAGGAAATAAACGGTACTGGTAGCTTGGCCAGGGGCCTGCAGCAGGGTGCAGGCTCCCAGGCATAGCAACGGAGCCTGAGCCTGTTGCCTTGCATGTGTCCCCTTAGGCTCTGGTCTTGGGTTTTGGAGGTCCAGGGAGCTGGTGGCCTGGCCTGAGCCAGCAGGATTCCCAGGGTTGCTGACCCTGCAGCATGTGATGATGGGACTCTGGGAGGAGGGGGATGGGGAATAGAGGAGACTTCATGCCCTTGTTGACACTCTGAAGCTGCCTCTGGGAGATTTCCAGAGGACTGGGTGCAAAATGGTAAAGTGGGCCCTTGGGTGCAAATGTTAAGGCCCCCTCACCCCGGTCCCTCAGGCCAACATCTGTGCTCTGTGGGCTGCCCCAGCCATTCTGCCTGTCCACCCTGCAAACCCCCTCCTCAGGGAGCAGGAGATGGGTGAGCCTTCTCTTCTCCAAGGGAGCAGGGCTGAGCTCAGAGATGCCAGGGAGCCTCCCGGGTGAGGGTGTGCGTGTCCAGGGGCCCCAGTACCCCTGCCTCCTGGGTGTCACCAGCAGTCTCCTCTAGCGGGCTCAGGCCTGGTGTCTCTGTCATCAGTGTCTCGCAGCCACCCCTCCATTTGAGACTCCTTGGCCAGCCTGAGGTGCGGCAGGACAGCTGTGTCCAGACTTGGGTGGGAGGACAGGGGCTGGCTGGTGGGGGATTAGGGGCCCCTGGGCCTCGGCATGCAGGATGGCCCAGGGTTCTGAGACTGCAGCCTTTCTTGGGTTAAGTGATGCTGCTGGGGGATGACAGCCTGAAAAAGATGACGTTACTCAGTAAAGTGTTGTTGCTCTCCTATTTTTAAAGCTTTTATCCTGGAGAGTTTGAACATACATAGAAGTGGGAGTAATAGTGTGATGAACCTTATGGACCCACTGCCCTGTGGCCTGGCCTGCCCCTCCACACCTCCACCCCACCCCAACCCACTTTGGAAGCAAATTCCAACCATCCTACTTTTGATCTGTAAGCATTTTGGAATGTATGGTGACACCTCGATCACACCTAAAACAGTGCATAATTCCCTGATCACTTTGCATGTCCAGTGTGTTCAAATTTGTGGTTGTCTCATTTTTTTAGTAGATTGAATTAGGACCCAAATAAGGTCCACGCAGTGGCAGTGCGGTTAGTTGATGTCTTTTAAATCTCTGTGGATGTGTAGGCTTTCCTTCCATCTGTTTCCTCTTGTGCGATTTATTGAAGAAACCGGCTCCGACGGCACCTGGCTTTTGGATTGTGTCTCTGTGTGTCCCTCTGCCCTTGGTGTTCTTCCTGTACGTTGATGGTCGGGTCCAGAGCTGTGTTGTATGGTGAGCCACATTTCAAGTGCTCGAGCCACAGAGCCAGTGGGCTACCGTGTTGGACGGGACGGCATAGAGAGTTCTAGATGTGACAGCACTGCTCCAGGTGCTGTCATTTTCAGGTGTGGTTGCTTTTGGCCGACAGCTTTTCAGGTGATGTGAGCTGCTAATTTTGGCCAGGCGCCCAAAGTGGGCCTCGTACTGTCTTGTGAATGTTTGGGTCTAGGACTAGGCTCAGAGCAGGGACTCAATAGGCACTTGGTTCGCTGATTAAAATATTGGGGCCTGGGCTTCCCTGGTGGTGCAGTGGTTGAGAGTCTGCCTGCCGGTGCACGGGACATGGGTTCGTGCCCCGGTCCGGGAAGATCCCACATGCCGCGGAGCAGCTGGGCCCATGGGCCATGGCCGCTGGGCCTGCGCGTCCGGAGCCTGTGCTCCACAGCGGGAGAGGCCACAGCAGTGAGAGGCCCGCGTACCGCAAAAAAAAAATATATATATATTGGGGCCTTAGGGTCTTCCATTGGCTGGGGGCACCCAGGGCTTCGCCCTTCCTTGCCTGTGCCCCTAAATAATAGGGAAGTCTCTGGGAGACTCAGCTCCCGGAGCCTGCACAGGACATGTGTGTGAGGGAAGCTGGACATCGGGGAGTAGACCCCTGGGCTTGGTGTGGGCCTGGCATGTGTGTAACGTGTTAGATTGCAGGTGTCATGCACGTGGCTGCCTTGAGGGCTGGTGGAGCAGCGGAGGGGCCTGTCTCTGGGCCCTCACCAGAGGGAGGGCCTGGCTGCTGTGTGCCTGGCCCTGTGCCAGGGGTCTTCAAAGCCCACGTCTCTGAGGCTTTTATGACAGCAGAGCTGGTGTTAAACCAAAAGACAGATGATGGTGAGGAGGCCGTTTTGGAGGGGCTTCCTGGAAGGATCCCCAGTGTAGGTGACATTGAAGCCAAGACTCAGTGCTCATGCAGGAGTCATGCAGGGGCTGGGAGAGAGCGTCCCAGATAGAGGGGACAGCCTGGTAGAGTCTCAGAGGTGCCAGGTGATGGAGGGGCAGGAGGTGGGGCCTCTATCGAGAGAGCAGGGGGCAACATTGAAGGACCCAGGAGAGAAGCATCATGATTGGCATCTTCTAGAAAGAACACTAGCTGGGGCGTGGAGACAGTGGATTTCAGGAGGCCCTGGGTGTCCTGCGTACCCAGCTGGTCTCACCCTCACATTCCCTGAGCTGCATATGATAGCTGGCACTTGGAAATGCAGACTAAGTGCACATGTAACATTAGTTTTGTGGTAAGACACAGACTGCAGATTTGTCTGAACTGTGGACAAGAGGGCGCACACTGCCTTCTGTATGAGGTCCCCTGGCAGGTCAGGCAGGTGAATGGGGAGGCTTCAGCTTCATCTGTGACACCTGGGGACATGAAGGGACCAACACCAGAGCATTCCCAGTGCCAGTAACCCTCAGGAGCCAGGCAGTAGCTGGGAGCAGTGAGGACAGCCACCATCCAGGAGAGTGAACACACCTGCAAAATGACTGCAGGGTGGGGAAAACATATGCAAACCATCTATCTGATGAAGGACTTGTAGCTAGAATACATAAATACCCTTATGACTCAATGGTAAAAAATGGGCAAAGGATCTGAACAGACCAATCTCCAAAGGAGATACACAAATGACCAATAAGCACATGAAAAGATGCTCAGTGTCTAGCTTTTGTGGAAATGCAAATCAAAATTACAGTGAGATACCATTTCACACCCACTGGGATGTCTGTCACCAAAAGACAGACAATAAGGAGTGTTGGTGAGAACGTGGAGAAATTGGAATCCTCATGCACGGCTGGTGGGGATGTAGGATGGGGCGGCACTTTGGAAAACAGTATGCCAGCTCCTCAGAAGATTAAGCTAAGCGTAGAGTTAGCATAGGGCCCAGCCATTCTCCTCCCAGGTGTATGTACACCCAAGAGACACGAAACCTATGTCCACACAAAAACTTGTACACAAGTGTCCGTAGCAGCATTATTCGTAGTACCTGGAAGGTGGAAACAACTCAAGTGTCTATCGAGATGAATAGATACACAGAGTGTGGTCTGTTCATGAAATATTATTCAGCCATGAGAAAGAATGAAGTACTGATACATGCTACAACATGGATGAGCCTTGAAAACATGTTCAGTGAAAGAAACCAGACACAAAAAGCCACATGTTGCATGATTGCACTGATAAGAAATGTCCAGAACAGGCCAATCCATGTAGGCACAAGCAGACTAGTGTCTACAGCTGGAATGGGGGATAGGGGTGGGGGATGGTGGCCAAGCATTGTGGGGTTTCTGTTTGGGGGGATGAAAATGTTCTGGAATTAGATGGTAGTGGTGGTTGTACAACCTTGAGAATATACTAAAAACCACTGAATTGTAAACTTTAGAAGGATGAGCTTTATAGTATGTGAATTATAAAACAAATCTCTGAAGAAAATATCCCAGGGGTGCACCCCACTTCCGCAGCCGCCTTGTCTTCTCCATGGTTGCCATGAGTGGGGACTTTCTGCTGAGCCCTTTTCTTGTGATGTGTTGCCCCAATGCAGTTGGGTTAGAACCACACTTGGTTCCATTTTACAGACCAGGAAACTGAGGCTCCCAGAGGTTGAGTCACTTCCTAGGGTCACGTGGCTGGTAGGTTGTGGCAGAGAGGTGATTTCATCAGCACGCTCTGGGACATATCCCTGGAACTGCATTCGGGAGCCTGGGGTACAGCACCAGTGACCTGCTTCGTCAGCAGACAGAGGTGGCGGTGGGGGCATCCCTGAGTGGGGCTGGGGTATGTTTGAATGGGACCAGGTGGGCTCTGGACTCAGGCCCCAGCTGCTTGCTTGGCCCTGCCCTCCCCAGCCCTTCCCACCAGCTCCCTCCTTGAAATTCCCTTGGCTGTCCCTGCTCTGGTCCTCCCCACTGACTTTCTGTTTGGTTCCAGGAGGGAGGCAAGGAACACAGGAGTAGGGGACTTAGGCTCTGGGTCAGACCTGGTTCACATCCCAGCTCCTCTGCTTCCTATGTGACCTTGGCTGAGTCACTCGGCCTCTCTGAGTTTCAGTTGCCTGACCTGCAAAATGGGTACCATGAGTGGATGAACCTTATGTGGTTGTGGGGCCTCAGAGGTGAGGGTGTGTGGTGCACCCACGGGACTTGGTTGATGGTGGCCACAATAATCATAACTGTTGCCAGAGTGGCCCCCCATTCCCTTCTCTGTGTTCTCAGAGCCCATTACCTTATACCCAAGCACTGGCAGGAGTTGGGCCCCTAGGACCTGCCCTGCCGCAGAGCACACAAAAAGCCTGGGAGAGGTGCTCCTGAGCTGGTGCACATGTGCCTGTGACTGTGTTGCTCAGACAAAGTGCTGCAGCAGATGGGAAATGCACAGATGAGCCTTGGGCAGGCAGGCTCCTACACACCCCTCGGCACCCAGTCCAGGAGGCCCCATGTCCAGAAGCCTTCCTGCCTCTGGTCTGGCCTCAGAGGTGCCTTCAACGCAAAGCCAGGTGGCTGTTGGGATGTATCGTGCCTGGCATGTTTCTCTTGTGTTTTTATATGTTTTATACATTTGTGTATTCAGTGCCTTCATGTGTGGATGTGTAACATGGTGGTTATGAGGCATAAACAGCCCTGTGAGCTCTCGTGTACACCTTGTTCTGTGCCCTGAGCTGATGAGGCACCATTGGAATCTATGCACACTCGAGCTGCTCAGTGCTCCCCGTGGCTGCCCCGCTCACCACAGCCCTCGTGTTGTCCCTTGAGGAGCTGACGGGTGCGGGCGCTTTCGGGGCAGGTGTGCCCAGCGTGCACAGACTCGGTCTCCCTTTCCCGGATCTCTGCAGGCCCGTCCTGTGGCTTCCGCCTCGGAGGTTAGGTTCGGGCTCCTCTCCGGCTGCTCTGCCGTCTTGTGACAGCTGGCCGGGTGGCGGTGCCACCGCCTTCGCCCCTCACCCGGGGGGCCTGTGCCATATGGGTGGGCATGTGGGGACCCTGGCTCCCGAGGGGGACCCCGGCTGGGGTTTGGTTTCAAGTGAGGAAGCCATTTTGGATGAGACACACATTTTCCTTTCCGGAACACTCTGTGGTGGCCAGCGCCACAACGGGAACCCAGCCGGGCCCAGCCCACCAAGTGCTGGAATGAAAACACCCCGCTCCGGCCGCGCTGTCTGGGGTGGCGGCCGCTGCCTGGGATGGGTGCACTGGGGCTCACCCTCTGTGCTGGCCGGCCAGGCCGCGTGCCTGCAGTCTTGCTGCCGGGCAATCGCAGCTGGAAAATGAGGCTCACGTCCTTTCTTCCCGGAACACCTCGTTCTTTATGGCTTGGCAGCTGTCTCTGCCGAAGGGCCCGGTGGTACCCAGCTGCCCGTGCCAGGGACGGGGCTACATTTGGGGGCCACGGTGGGCAGGGCTCTTTCTCCTTCTGCGGTGCCCATGGGCCCAGGCCTGGCAAAGTGTGTCCCCAGTTCTAGCAGGCCTGGAGTCCACTCTGGGATCCTATGGGGCTGCCCTGGAAAGGGCTGTGTCCTGAGGCGGGTCAGAAGCCAGCCTTGCCTTTTGGCTGAGGTGAGGAATGAGGGCCAGCGCTCTGGGCAAGGCTAAAAGCACCCGGGGCCTCCAGATCCTGCACCTCTAAACTGAGCCCTGTAGCCCAGTGGCCATGCCCAGCGGCCGACTGGGTGACGGGATTGCTGGCCACGCTGGATGATGCTTCTGCCCCTGGAATTCTGGAGGCCATGTGCCGGCTCCCAGGCCAGGATGGGGAGAGCCCCGGTTACCTTTCTCCCTCACTGTTCGGACTCTCGGGAGCGACCACAGGATGAGGAGGACAGCCTCCTGGAGCCTCAGCGTTTCCATCTGTAGAAGGGGTTGGCACAGCCCCTGCCCTGGCTGGCTGTGATGGGCCAGAGTGCAGAGGGACATCCCAGCTGAAGGCAGCACCTGGGCGCCAGCATCCCTGGGTACTGGTCCTTTTCCTCCCCTTGCCCTGAAGAGTGGCCCCAAATCCCCAGCTGCAGGTGGAGGGGCAAGCTGGGCCCTCTTCTGGGAGGGTCCCCTCTTTCTCAGCCCCTCTCCACCCCCCGCCCCCGGTCTTATTAATGCCCTGACGGTGGCTGCCTCTTTGTAGGCTGATCTGGGAAGGCCCCTCTTCGGGGCTCCCTTCCTTGTCCCAGCCTATAGTTCCAGGGGGTTCCTGGGCAGGGGATGTCGCCACACCAGATGCCTGTGTCTCATCCTGGTTACGGTTCAGTCGTGGGATGGCCACGCCCGGTGAGGGAGCCCATAACATGCTCAGGGAAACACAGGCCACCTCCTATTCCGACGCCGTGGGACAAGGCGCCAGGGGGCTCTTGCAGGCCTTTCCCTGTCTTTGAGGTCCAGACGACCCTTCTGGGCCCTAGTTTGGCACCAGATGGGGTGGGTCGCTCGGCCTGGCCCCTCCATGCCCCTTGCGCCAAGAGCCTGCCCCCTGCCCACCCCTGCAGCTCACCCTCTCCGCATGTTTTTCTTCAGATCGGCTCTCTCTCCAAAAGTTGAATTCATTAATTTAAACATCATCATTTCCGCCCCTGGAAGCCAGCCTCTCTCACCATAAATAGAAGGGAATGAAGACAGAGTGAGGTTACTAGACTCAAACTGACCCACCCCGTCCCGCTGCCAAAAGGAGCCGTTACCGCGGCGTCGAGTGGAGGCACTGGGAGCCGAGCGTGTGGGTGGGGTCTGGACCAGCCTGTGGGGTCCCAGGGCGCCGGGACCAGCCTGTGGCCTCTCATCTCTTCTGCCTCAACCTGGCTCCTGAGGGGATGTGTTGGGGGTCCCCCGTGGTTGGGCTGAGGGAAGCCGGTTTCCCTGGAGCCCTGGGGCCTCCATGGAGAGGACAGGGCAGCTGAGGCTGCATTTCTGGAAGCCCAGCGAGAGCAGGAAGTAGGAGCCCTGGGCCTCGGATGGGGAGTGGGGGGCCTTCTCCTGCCTCAGCTCTGTCCTGTCCTGCCAGAGGGAGGAGGCAGCTGCTGGCTCGGGCAGAGTGGTTACGTAACATCTGCAGGCGGCCTCTCCGGAGCCCATTCCCCCCCAAGCCCTGTTTCCAGCGTGGCGGCCAGCGCCGGGTGGGGTGCTGGGCTGGGGCCTGGTGCTTGCCTCCACTGCTGACCACATGCGTCTGGAATGTGCAGATGTTTCCTTGGGGGCTCCGGCTGGCCCCCAGACCCCGCCTGGCATCTGGACTGGGGAGCAGGCACCCTGGCCACTCCCCCGCCTTGACAGAGAAGGAAACTGAGGCTGCTCGGGGCTGCAGGGCAGGGTCCTGGCTTATTTGCGGCCTCTGTTTCCTCAGCTCTAGGAGGCACTGCGCTTGGAGCCACCCAGGGCTCAAAAACGGCCCTCTCCTTGGCCTCCACCTCATACACCTCTTCCCACTCAGCTTTATCTAACAGCCCCCTCCCCATCTCTCCCTGCTGGGCCCTGAGACACCCTTCCCTGCCCCTCTGCGAGAACTAGGATGTGAGCAGGGGCTGGATGCAGGGGCTGAGCCCTATGTGGGGAGGTCAGGGGGAGCCACCATTGTCCACAGGATGGGGGGGCCCCTCAGCACCTTCCGCTGGACACCTCCAGCTTGGTGGTGGAAGCAGGGGTTCTCCCCCACCTCCAGCTCCTGCTCGGAATAGGAAAGATCGGAGCCAGAAGGACACACTCCCCTGGGAGGCTGGATGTCTGATTTGGAAGGCAGGGGGAGTTGGGGCAGCCCAGTGCTGGGGGCAGACTGGGCTCTCCAGTGACAGCTGGGCACTGTGGGAAGAGGAGAAGGAAGGCCCAGGTGTGGGGGCAGAACAGGGGTCTTCACTCCTCCCCCAACACGCTTACCTGTCTCGGGTCAGGAGAGGGAACAGGAAGGGACGGGCCAGGTATGAGAAAGCCCCCATCTCCATCCAGTGCTCTGGGCTAGCCTGGTCCCTGGTGCCCAAGGAGGTGACACGTGTCTTGTGCTGTTGTGGGTGTGTGCCTGTCCCCAGGTGGTGTGTGTGGTCCCCAGGTCACCCCTCCCCCTGAGCTGGCCTGACCCCTTCAGCCTTGGGGTCCCTGGAAGTTGCTGGCTTGGGCCTTGGAGGGGTCTGGGAGGGTCCACATGGCCAGAGGGTGGACCCTGTTTGGCCTAGGACCTCTTGGGTGCTGGCTCTCTTCCCAGTGGGGGCTGGCCGCTGTGGTGCTTAGCCAGCCTCTGCTGCTTCTGCCAGCTCTGCTGGGCTCCTTGCGCTCCTTTAGGAGGCTCCCTGGGCTTGCTGTGTTCCCCACCGCCCCGCTTTGTAAGACAGAGGCAACCTGAGTGGGGGGCAGGGCGTCAGTGACTATGATGATGTCATGGGGGGGGTGCAGTGGAAACCCAAGGGGCTGGGGATGGGGTGGGGCTGGCCCACAGCAGCCTTGGCATTCCCCCAGAACAGTGACGGCAAAAGCAGATGGAGGGACTTCCCTGGTGGTGCAGAGGTTAAGAATCCGCCTGCCAATGCAGGGGATATGGGTTCGTGCCTTGGTCCGGGAAGATCCCACATGCTGCGGAGCAACTAAGCCCGTGTGCCACAACTACTGAGCCTGCGCTCTAGAGCCCGTGAGCCACAACTACTGAAGGCTGCGTGCCTAAAGCCTGTGCTCCACAACAGGAGAAGCCACCGCAGTGAGATGCCTGTGCACCACAACAAGGAGTAACCCCTGCTCGCCACAACTAGAGAAAGCCCGTGCGCAGCAATGAAGACCCAACGCAGATAAAAATAAATAAATTTTAAAAAATAAATTTATAAAAAAAGAAAGAATCCACCTGCTAATGCAGGGGTTTGATCCCTGGTCCGGGAAGATCCCACATGCCGTGGAGCAACTAAGCCCATGCGCCACAACTACTGAGCCTGCGCTCTAGAGCCCGTGAGCCACAACTACTGAAGGCTGCGTGCCTAAAGCCTGTGCTCCACAACAGGAGAAGCCACCGCAGTGAGATGCCTGTGCACCACAACAAGGAGTAACCCCTGCTCGCCACAACTAGAGAAAGCCCGTGCGCAGCAATGAAGACCCAACGCAGATAAAAATAAATAAATTTTAAAAAATAAATTTATAAAAAAAGAAAGAATCCACCTGCTAATGCAGGGGTTTGATCCCTGGTCCGGGAAGATCCCACATGCCGTGGAGCAACTAAGCCCGTGTGCCACAACTACTGAGCCTGCGCTCTAGAGCCCGTGAGCCACAACTACTGAAGGCTGCGTGCCTAAAGCCTGTGCTCCACAACAGGAGAAGCCACCGCAGTGAGATGCCTGTGCACCACAACAAGGAGTAACCCCTGCTCGCCACAACTAGAGAAAGCCCGTGCGCAGCAATGAAGACCCAACGCAGATAAAAATAAATAAATTTTAAAAAATAAATTTATAAAAAAAGAAAGAATCCACCTGCTAATGCAGGGGTTTGATCCCTGGTCCGGGAAGATCCCACATGCCGTGGAGCAACTAAGCCCATGCGCCACAACTACTGAGCCTGCGCTCTAGGCCCGTGAGCCACAACTACTGAGCCCATCTGCCACAACTGTTGAAGGCTGTGCGCCTAGAGCTCGTGCTCTGCAATAAGAGAAGCCACCACGATGGGAAGCCCGCGCGCTGCAGAGAAGAGTAGCCCTGCTCACCGCAACTAGAGAAAGCCCGCACGCAGCAACGAAGACCCAACGCAGCCAAAGATAAATTTATTTTTTAAAAAAAGCAGATGGAGGTGTGGAAAATCGGCTGTTCAGGGCCTTGAAGCCGGGTGAGGACTCCACCAGTGTCTGCCTCCAGAGGCCCTCCTCCAGTGTCCTCTCTGCCCCCCCTGCCACACTGTTACCCGGGGCACGCCCCTTACGGACGCTCCGAGGCAACCCTGGCCTGTGGTGATGCACCTGGCTTTTGTCCTGGTTCTGCCTTCAGGCCACAGGAGCTTTGCCGGGCAGGGTCTTTCTCTACACCGTGGGCCCTGACCAGGCCCAGGTGAGTTCTGGGGAGAAGCGGCTCCGTGGGGCTGGGAGCATGGGGAGCACGTGGCTAGCACCCATGACGGGGTGAGGCTGTCTTCATCAGTCAGGGGGAAAGCCTCCCGGGGGCAGCTGGGCCGGGCCAAGCTGGATAGAAGGCTTAGCTGGACCCAGGATGGCCAAGAGCCATGGGCCAGTAAGTCCAGGGACGATGGTGTCCTGCCAGGGTGGGCGCTGGCTGGGACACTGAGGTAGACCCGGCTCCCTTCTCCTGCCCTGGTTTTTCTGGCACCGCAGATGGCTCCCAGCAGCTGCCGCTAATGATGGATTTTCCAGAAAATGGGATGTGGAAAAACATTGTAGGGATTTTCCTTCTTTCCTCTTCTGCTTGAGGCCCTGGCTGGGGAGCTGTCCCTGGTGCCCCTGGTGGGTGTCTCATGCCTGCACTCACCTTTGTGTCCCACTGTCCCCCAGTCCCCATCTCTGGATCATCTGACTGCCTAGGACTTTTGCTTCTGGGCCCCTGCAGCCCTACTTCTCAGAGGTACGGATTCCACAGCTGTCCTCCCTTTAGCCTCAGAGGAGCCCCTGCTTGAG
The DNA here is from genome assembly GCF_002837175.3 of Physeter macrocephalus. NCBI lineage: Eukaryota > Metazoa > Chordata > Mammalia > Artiodactyla > Physeteridae > Physeter > Physeter macrocephalus. Next base: position 48,254,176 of record NC_041227.1, on the reverse strand, counting down.
TCTAACTGAAGTTTCTCATGGCACAGCCGTCCCCACCTGGGGCGTTGTACGTGACATTGGGTGGAGTCTGTCTGCCTTTTCCTGGTCTCCTGGCCTGCCTCACCCCACCCCGGGGATGGTGTGGATGCCCCAGCAGCCCACCTCTGGGCACACATGCTTGTGTGCAGTGATAGAGGGCCTTGGCCTGTCCTTGGAGACACCGTGTGTGTGTGTGTGTGTGTGTGTGTGTGTGTGTGTGTGTGTGTGTGTGTCTCTCTTTTTTTTTTTTTTTTTTTTTAAAGCAGATGAGACTGTCCCAAATTGTTTATTAGGTAGGAGTTTTACAAGTATTGCTTCCGTTAGCGGTATCAGCAGTGCTGGAGAGCGTTGCGCCTTCTCCAGGCTGCACGGCGAGAGCCCCACCGTGCTTTGGTGATCCACTGGGTGTCAGGATTCCTTCTTGTAGCTTTATGGAACGGATCAGTGAGGATAAACTCAAAGAATTTGTATGTGGAATCTTCGCCAACCATTAAGAATCCAGGGCTCTGCGGCCGTGCATTGGCATCGTGTTCGCTCCTCAGCAACAGACTGAAGGTATTGAGCGAACTTCAGCGGCTTAACACAGTGATGCGCAGGCACCATGGGCTCCCTTAGGCCTGGGCGGCTGCAGCTGCCATACCACATGCAAATCCCATGTCTCCCATATCCTGCTGGGCCTGGTCTCCCAGTCTGTGTGCTGGATCGGCCGGTCGGGGTTGGGCGGGTCTGCTGTGGAGGGCACAGCGCACCCCAGAGGAAGGCCGACTGCTGCCTCCCCCACTGCTCTTGGCTTGCTTGTGAGTGCCCAGCTTGGCTTACCCAGTGGCACCGCCAGATAGAAGGGGGAAGCTAGGCTCCGTTGTGAGGGGCAGAGGTGACCCTGCCAGAGGGTCCCGTCACTATGTCCCCTGACCCCCAAGGGCCTCTCTGCTTCTGGAGTTCCTGGGACCCATGCTCTGGGCATGGGCTCCGTGTCGTGCAGCCTTTGGGGGAAGGGACCTGCGTGCACGCGCACGCACACCCGCCAGTATCCAGATGGGAAACCCAGCTGCTCAGTGAGGTGGTCTGGGGCACCTGGCTCGGGCGAGTCGGGCGGAGCTCCGGCCCTGAGCCCACTGTCAGTGGACAGTGCCGCTTTTTGGAGTGGAGGAGGCCTTGCCCTGACCTCCCCGGTTGGTGTGGCTGCCAACCCCCCTTGCCCAGCCCCTCGCCGTCTGCTCCCCTCTGAAGCCCCCGCTCTAGGTCCTGCTGGGCCTGTCTGCCTCCTCCTGCACCGACTTTCTCCTGCTTGAAGAGCAGAATGAAAGTGTGGGAAATGGAGGGGCCTGCCTGCTCTCAGGAGTGGGGTTATTACCATGCACCCCTCCAGAGATTTCTTTAGTTGAGTTTGAACAGTCACGGGGAGCGGGGGGACTGCATCTTGCAGCTGCGTTTCTCCTGCCTCTGTGGCTAAGCGGGGGTGTGAGCCACACCTGCTGACCAGCTCCTGTCACATCTCATGGGCGAGGGGAAAGACGGCTGTGCCTCGGGGCATGCATGTGGCTGTGCTGGTG
>NC_041227.1:48251702-48252105 GCF_002837175.3 Physeter macrocephalus | reverse complement strand
GTGGGCAAAGCCCCTTCCATCTTGAATCCTCTTTGGAGTAATCAGGAGGAGATCAATAAACAAACAGAACCCAGGCTTGCTGTCTTTATTAACAACATCAGGGATGCCAGGACCCAGGGTCAGGCTTTGCACAGCTGTTTCACTTGTTCCACAAATAGTTACTGAGCTCAGTGTCAGGCTCTAGCTTCAGTGCTGGGGATGCAGCCGTGAGAAAGGCAGATGGGGCCTGCCCTTATGGTCTTTTTTTTTTTTTTTAATTTTTAAAATTTAATTTAATTTTTTTATATAGCAGGTTCTTATTAGTCATCAGTTTTATACACATTAGTGTATACATGTCAATCCCAATCGCCCAGTTCATCACGCCTCCACCCCCACCCCCCTGCCCCTTTCCCCCCTTGTTGTC
>NC_041227.1:48250438-48251201 GCF_002837175.3 Physeter macrocephalus | reverse complement strand
TTTCGTCTTGTTTATGGTTTCCTTTGCTGTGCAAAAGCTTTGACGTTTCATTAGGTCCCATTTTTTAATTTTTGTTTTTATTTCCATTACTCTAGGAGGTGGATCAAAAAAGATCTTGCTGTGATTTATGTCAAAGAGTGTTCTTCCTATGTTTTCCTCTAAGAATTTTATAGTGTCTGGTCTTACATTTAGGTCTCTAATCCATTTTGAGTTTATTTTTGTGTATGGTGTTAGGGAGTGTTCTAATTTCCTTCTTTTGCATGTAGCTATCCGGTTTTCCCAGGACAAGTTATTGAAGAGACTGTCTTTTCTCCATTGTATATCCTTGCCTCCTTTGTCATAGATTAGTTGACCATAGGTACGTGGGTTTATCTCTGGGCTTTCTATCCTGTTCCATTGATCTGTATTTCTGTTTTTGTGCCAGTACCATATTGTCTTGATTACTGTAGCCTTTGTAGTATAGTCTGAAGTCAGGGAGTCTGATTCCTCCAGGTTTGTTTTTTTCCCTCAAGACCGCTTTGGCTATTCAGGGTCTTTTGTGTCTCCATACAAATTTTAAGATTTTTTTGTTCTAGTTCTGTAAAAAATGCCATTGGTAATTTGATAGGGATTGCATTGAATCTGTAGATTGCTTTGGGTAGTATAGTCATTTTAACAATATTGATTCTTCCAATCCAAGAACATGGTATATCTCTCTATCTGTTTGTATCATCTTTAATTTGTTTCATCAGTGTCTTATAGTTTTCTGCATACAGGTCTTTTG
>NC_041227.1:48247955-48248454 GCF_002837175.3 Physeter macrocephalus | reverse complement strand
TAAAGCTTTTGATTTCTCCATCGAATCTGAATGAGATCCTTGCCGGGTAGAGTAATCTTGGTTGTAGGTTCTTCCCTTTCATCACTTTAAGTATATCATGCCACTTCCTTCTGGCTTGTAGCGTTTCTGCTGAGAAATCAGCTGTTAACCTTATGGGAGTTCCCTTGTATGTTTGTCATTTTTCCCTTGCTGCTTTCAATAATTTGTCTTTGTCTTTGATTTTTGCCAATTTGATTACTATGTGTCTTGGCGTGTTTCTCCTTGGGTTTATGCTGTATGGGACTCTCTGCGCTTCCTGGACTTGGATGGCTATTTCCTTTCCCACGTTAGGGAAGTTTTTGACTATAATCTCTTCAAATATTTTCTCTGGTCCTTTCTCTCTCTCTTTTCCTTCTGGGACCCCTATAATGCGAATGTTGTTGCGTTTAATGTTATCCCAGAGGTCTCTTAGGCTGTCTTCATTTCTTTTCATTCTTTTTTCTTTATTCTGTTCTGCAGC
>NC_041227.1:48038656-48246981 GCF_002837175.3 Physeter macrocephalus | reverse complement strand
AGTGTTCTCCAGTCTGTGAGTCACCCACCAAGCAGTTATGGGATTTGATTTTACTGTGATTGCGCCCCTCCTACCATCTCATTGTGGCTTCTCCTTTGTCTTTGGATGTGGGGTATCTTTTTTGGTGAGTTCCAGTGTCTTCCTGTTTATGATTGTGCAGCAGCTAGTTGTGATTCTGGTGTTCTCACAAGAGGGAGTGAGAGCATGTCCTTCTACTCCACCATCTTGGTTCAGCGCCTGCCCTCAAGGTCTTAAGGCATAGTTGAGACAGTAAGTTCACGCCAGATGAAGAGAAGGGCTGTGTATAACTACAGCAGAGAGAGACGCTAGAATATGGGGGCGGGGGAGCAATTAGGGGGCTGGTGCTTTGGGCCCAGTGGTCAGGGAGGGGGACGCTAAGGAGGGGTCATGCCAGCTCAGCAGCGAAGGTGACAGAAGCAAGGAGAAGAGCTTCCCACAGTATATGCAAAGGCCCTGAGAAGGCCACGGACTTGGCCTGCCCCAGACCCTGCAGGAGGATGTGCACAATGGGCCCCGTGAGGAGGTGTGGTGTACTCCAAGAGAACTACATGATTTTCCCAATTTATCTTTTTTTAAAAAAATAATTAATTTATTTTTGGCTGCATTGAGTCTTCATTGCTGCACGTGGGCTTTCTCTAGTTGCGGCGAGCGGGGGCTACTCTTTGTTGCGGTGTGCGGGCTTCTCATTGTGGTGGCTTCCCCCCAATTTATCTTGACGGAAATCCAGAGAACGTGTTGGAATGGATACTAAGGGTGGGATAAGGTTGTAAGGAACATAACGTTGGGTCAGGTCAAATTTATTGATAGGGGCTCACTAAGCAGAGATTCTGGGTTTAATTATATAGCTTGGGGGATCAGAAAGGGCTCTAACGGTTTGGTTGGTTGGTTGGCTGAAACATGGACCAAAAAGTGGCCAACACTGAATGAGCTGTAATGCCAGACCTGCCTTGGTTCAATGGAGGAAGGAATCCAAAGGCTTAAGGAGACAGGAAAGTTAGAGTGGGTCTGTCATTTAGGACCTGCTCTCCCACCTTGGAGGATCCAGACAGCACACCTCTCACCACGATTGTGAGGAAAGTTTGTGTGCGGGGCCCCAGCATCGTAGAAGCGCTCTGTTATCACTCTTCTCTGTAGGCCAGGAATTACAGGAGACCTGCTGCCACTGAACCAGAAGACTGAAATTCATGGGGGTCACTGGATCCCAGGGTGACAGGACCACTTGGCGGCTCTCAGTGACCAAAGGCAAGGGAGCGGTGCTCACTGTGATGGCCAGCAGATGCAAAGCGGCGGTCAGAATAGTCTGATTCCCACAGAATTACAGCGTCGGCCACTGGGGCAGGGTGCTCCTGGAAGTGAAATAGATCGGAAGCCTGCTGAATTCTCACTTGATCTTAATGAGCAGAAGAGTTCTAGGTCAAGTGAGCAAGAGTCTAACTTGAGTCATAAAGACAGTCATGACCCCTCATTCAATTCCCAGGCTTGAGCCAGTTTACATGCCCAGAACACCTTGAATGAACCAGAGGCAGGATCCCTCGAGGAAGGACCCTGCTATATCACCAAAAATTTAGATTGTTAATCTTTCTCCCAACCTTCTCCAAAGTGACCTATACCAGGGTCACTGTGCATTGGGGAAAGGGAAGTAATCAGACATTTTGGGGACTACTGGACACTGGCTCTGGACTGATACAAATTCCAGGACACACAAACTGTGTCAAGTAGGGGCTTATGGAGGCCTGGTGGTTAATGGAGTTTTAGCTCAGGTCCATCTCACAGTGGGTCTAGTGGGTCCCCAAACCCATCTTGTGGTTATTCCTCCAGTTCTGAGTGCATGATTGGAACAGACCTACTCAGCAGCTGGGAGCATCCCACATGGGGCAGAGTGGAGCCTGCAGGTGTGAAGGCAGAGGTGGTCAGATGAGGTTGGTGTGGCTGGGGAGGGAGGAGGGAGAGGCCAGCGCTGCCCCTTCCCTGACCCCCAGCCACAGGTCAGGGGTCTCTGCTCTGGCACAGGGTCACTGTGCAGGGGCTGCTGGCTCACCTGCTGGGCCTTGGTGGGCCTCCGGCTTACTTCTCAACCTTGGGCGGTGCACATAACCTTCCCCTGTCTGGGGAACCCAGCCTGTCTCCCTGTTGAGTGAGGGCACGGGAAAGCCATGGTGAGTGGGGCAGGAAGGTGGCGTAGATGCATGGATTCTGAGTGCATGTTGCTCTGTGAGTTAGACCTGAGCCGCTGAGCAGGGGAAGGTATGTGGCGGGTGGGAGGGGTCAGCACTGACAAAGCACCAAGGAGGCCAATGTGGAGGAGCCCCATTCAGGAGGCTTCCTGCAGCTCATCCCCTCCCCACAGTGCGGCAGCCGCCTTGTCTAGAAAGCCTCTCCATCTCTGCCCTGCTGGGGGCCAGCACTGATTGCAGCTGCTAGAAAATCCCCCTGGGGTTGCAGAGAACCCTGTGTTTCCAGCTCGTATCTCTGACCAACCTCCCCTCTGTGTCCCAAGCTGGTCACCGGCTGAAGTGGAGCCTAGTCACTTGGGGTCATTACCGGCCCTGGGGCACTGTCCCAGCCCAGCCTGTGGCCTGCCCACGCCAAGTCTAGCAGCCAGCTTTGGCCCAGGGCAAGCCCCACTGTAGGTGAGCAGTTATTGAGTGCTTAGTGTGTCTTCATGGGCATCACCGTGCTGAAGCTCTACCCTAACCCTGGTGGGGCAGGTACTCATTCTCCAGGGGAGGAACAGGAGACTCAGAGGGGGGGCGGGACTTGCCTGAGACCTGTCCCTTTCCTCTCTTCTTCACCCCCAATGACAAACGGTGGCTCTGGGAAGGTCGCGACCACCTGTTGAGTGTAGTCTATGTCAGCAAGCATGTTGAAGGTGGCTAGGGGTGGAGAGGGAGCCAGCTGAATGGTCAGCAGGAATCTCTGGGCCCCAGGGCCAGGATGGACCTTGGACTTTGCTCACCTCTCCCAGCACTCCTGGCTCTGCATACTGGCCCAGGGGGCTCCCTGAGCGTGAACTTGGCCCAAGAGCAGGCTGGCCTCCTCCTGCAAACTGGGCCAATGTGTCCAGGCCATGCCCCTGGGGGTGCCTCTCTGGGCTCAGACCTGTAGCAGGGTTGGATGGAAGATCTGCTGGTGCCCAGGTAGGCTGGGGCTGGGGATGGTGAGACTGGTAGGGGAGCTGTGAGCAGCAGTGCCTGGCTGCTTGCACCCCAGGGGCCCCACGCTCATTTGTACATGGTGGTTAACTGAGGGGGTGGGAGCTGGCAAGCAGTGTCCTTGGAGAAGGGGAGTGAGGAGGGAGGGTGAGCCCCAGGACCCCGAGGTCCCCTCACATCACGAGCCTGGAAATGGATGGCCCCGGGCAGTGTCTCTGCCAAGGGCTGGGTGGAATCATGTCACCCACCCCTCCCCCGGCTGCTGGGTTACATCATAACCTCTGGCCTGCAGCCCCAGTTGCTTCTTGAGAAACAAAAGGCTCTTTGAGAGCCCATCCCTCTCTGCTCCCCACCCGTGCCCTCTTCCTTGCCAGGTGGAGCCCCTAGGACACAGCCTTTGGAGCCAAGTGTTGCATTTGGGAGCAGACAGCTCCTGGTGTTCTGCGGACACGAGCCAACAGCAGCCAGCAGGCCCAGGCACAGCACGGCAGGGCAGGGCACCTTGGGCAGGGGACCAGTGGGAGAAGGAAGAAATCTGTCTGGGACTCTGCTGATCCCCAGCCTGGCGGCAGGGACCGGCTCAGAGGGGAGCTCAATAAACGCGGAACAGACAAGTGAATTGACAATGACTGGGACTTTCGCTCATCCAAGGCTTTCCTTTCTTCTGAGTGACAATTGCCAGGGAAAGGCGTGACCCTGGGGGGAGTGCTGCTCAGGGAAGGTCTTGTGGGTAGGTCCCAGGACCCCCTGACCTCATGAGGGCACGTGGGCAGGGCCGGCAAGTGGAAGTGGCAGTCTGGAGAAGTCAGCGGTCACCGCCAAGTCATCCACCGTGCCCCCACCCCCATACAAGGCCCTGGTAGGGGGTCTAGCGCTATGACCCCCTTCTGAGTCAACCGGTCCTCAAGGCCGCCTCCTCTGGGAGTGGGCCTAGGGACCGTGTGCAGGACGGACCAGCTGGGGCCTGAGCGGTGCTGCAGTTCCTCGTGGCGCCGCCGGGGGCGCTGCGACGACAGCTCTGACGGTCTGGGCGGGTCCCTCTGCGCCCAGCTGCCCCCACGCCGCGCCCCTTCCCGTGACCCCCACTCAGGCCGGGTCCTCGCGCCCTAACCACACCTCGCGCCCCAGTGGCCTCGCACTCCAGCCCGGCTCCGCGTCCCCTACTCCTCGCCGTCCCGCGCCCCGGCCCCAGCCCGACCCGGTGCCCCTCGCGACGCCCGCGGCCCGCACTGTCCCAGCCCCGCGCCCCGGCAGCGCTTCCCCGCGGCACCCAGTGGTCGGCGCCGGCATCACCTGACCCCCAGGTCGCGCCCACACATGTCAGTGCCCGGCACACAGGCCGAGGCCTCTTGGCCTCCGAAGGTGCGGCGGCCGGTGATGGTGGGGCCGCATCTGGTGGGCTTCAAGACGGTGACTAGTGCGTGGCGAGCAGTCGAGGCCCAGGGTGCCCCCTCCGGAGTCAGCAGGAGCGGGACAGAGCTGGGGGCTGGGGGAAGGTGGAGACAGGACGCTCCCAGCCCCAGCCAAGCCTCAGCCCCTTCTCCAGGGCAGCTGGGTGGGACCCGCCTGCTCTGATGCCCCCAACCTCCTCTGGCTGTGGCCCTTCCATGCCTTCATTGTACCTGCTGCCACCCTGGCCCACCCCGGGGGCACCAAGTCCTGGAGTTCCACTTCCCATGCATCTTTGCCCACATCTCTCCCCCGCAATAGTGACAGCTCTCAGCTGTCCCAACCGGTATGGTCTTTGCAAAATAATCATCAGACCAGGTAACTTCCCTCAGGGGTTCCCACTGGCTCTGCTTGCTGAGGCTCCACAGAACCCCCCCCCCCACTGTCTTGATTTCCCACTCCACAAATGATAGCAGTGTTTTGTTTTGTTTTTTTAAAATCATAACTGTGTTGTTTTTATTACCCACAGCCCCTGCACCCAAACCCCTGCACCTGGGCCTCTAGGCCAGCCAGAGTCCATTCTAGAATGGGGTAATCTCGTTCCCTACCCCAAACACGGAGCCCTGAAGAGGTGCTGCCCGAGGTAGCATCAGGTGAATGTGCATCAAACTGCACTGCCTTCTGCTCGCTCCCTCTGCAGGGGCTGCACAGTCTCAGGATGAGCGAACCACACATCTGCATGAGTGAATCTGTGCCCTGGTGGATGCAGGAACCCCAGGACCATCTGTCACTCTACCCTGGCCCAGGGCACTAGGGCTCTGCTTAAGGAGATAAGGGGCAAGAAGCCCAGGGAAGACAGTTGGTGGGCCTCCCAAGCAGACAGGAGGGGAGGCTGCTGGGGAGGGGACTGAGGGTTACCTGTCTATAAGCTCCTTCCACCCTAGCCCCTCAGCACCCCCAGCACCTGTCTCTAGGCATGATTTGTTCCTTGTAAAACCGTGGAGATTATCCATGGTTCAGCCCCTGGTTTCATGTCTTATCATGTTTCATCTCCAACTAGGACGTTTACAAGCTGCTATTGGCTGCAAAGGGCTTGGCGGCTGTACTGCTGGAGGCTGGAGCAGAGACGCCCGAGATGCAGTCTGCCTGTGGCCCTGGGCTCCCCCTCCCATCTCCGACTGCATCTCCGATTGCAGTGGCTTTTTGGTCCCTTAGTCTCAAGAGTGTGAGGGTTTTTTTTTTTGGTGTGTGTGTGTGTGTGTGTGTTACACGGGCCTCTCACTGTTGTGGCCTCTCCCGTTGCGGAGCACAGGTCCCGGACGCACAGGCTCAGTGGCCATGGCTCACGGGCCCAGCCGCTCCGCGGCATGTGGGATCTTCCCGGACCGGGGCACGAACCCATGTTCCCTGCATCGGCAGGAGGATTCTCAACCACTGCGCCACCAGGGAAGCTCCAAGAGTGTGAGGGTTTTTGTACCTCATCTCTGAGACCGGAGCCCCTGGGGTGTGTCTGGAAGTTGGGGGAGGACAGGGAAGCTAGAGTCAGAGGAAGGACAGCGCTGACCGGTATAGGGAACAAGGATGGAGTCATTGTTCTCTGAGGAGGGGGTGGGAGTCAATTTTGAAGGTCCTGTTGTCAGAGCAGGAAGCCTGCCGCTTAGCGAGGGGTCTGGCGGGGAGCAGGGTGGAGTGCCAGGCACCTGCCCCAAGATGCTCGGCCCTGGGCTCTGGGTTCTGGGTCTTCCTGAGCCCCAGCTGAACAAGACTGGCTGCATACCTGTCTGTATGTCTGTGTGGCCAACTCTGGGCATGGGGTGTTTCTCCTGGAATTGCGGGGGGATGGAGTGTGGCCCTCCATGGGGGTACTGTTCACTGGCTGTGCTGGCCGTGCACCTGTGAGTAGATCACTCGTGTGCAGGGAGGTTCAAACTTGAGGCTCTCTACACTGGGTGGGGGACAGTGGCTGGGGCCAGGCAGCAGGTCTCTGAACCCCACTCCTGCCTCTGTGTGTGTGTGTGTGTGTGTGTGTGTGTGTATACGCCCATGGTCGTGTGCCCTCTGCAGAGCATGGGGTTCCTGAGCCTGTGCCGGGTCCCTTGCTCCTGACAGAATGTGCTCACAGTCAGCTTCCAGTCCATGGGGACCCTCACCAGGGCACAGGTGGACAGACCTGGCCACAGAGCCCCAGTGGCTTAATGTGGGGCCTCTTAGATGATTCCCAGCCTTCCCCATGATGCCAAGAGGCTCCCACGCTCAGAGGCCTGGCGTGGGGCTGTGAAGCTGGAGGAGGTGGGAATGAGGTGGGGACAGAGGGAGTCCTGTTTCTGTCTGACCCTCCTTTCTTCCCCCTTTAGACTCACCTTGGGTATAAAGGCTGTTACCAGCCCTCCTCTTTGCAGGGCTGGGACTGCCAGCCTAGAAGGATTGTTGTAAATTGAGCTGGGCCAGGCTGGTGGGTGGGAAGCAATTTGCAGGCCCAGTTATGCATCCTGAGAACCCAGAGCCCTGCCCTCTCCTGGAGAAGCAGGGGCCTGTGGCAAACGGCCCTCTGTCTGTGCTGAGCCCTCCAGGAATACCCAAGGGAAAGGAGTGAGGGCGGCTGGAAGCAAGCTGGGGGCCTTCGCTGTGCAGGAGAGGGGTCTGGCTCCTTCTGGCAAACCCTGGAGCCCTAGGCAGGCTCCATGCATGTGTGTGACCACTCAGGGTGGCTGGGGAAGCCCTCGCTTCTCCCCATTCCTTGCCAAGGGGCCCTTCATATGTCCTTCCTGATGCTGGAAATATTGTCTGCCCTGGCAAACCCTTGTGTCCCATGGTGTCCCCACGTCTAGCTGGTCACCAGGAACAAGACCCTGGGTTCCAGCACGCCAGGCTGGCTGGACACCTTGAGACTAGGGAGGCCTCTCCTCTCCAGCCTGGACCCCCAGGAGGATGAATTATGAAGTACTTAGGTCTTTCAGGGTGGGAGCAGCTTCAGGGCACCCCTTCTTGCGCCAGGGTCACTGTCACATGTCCACCACCTCCTTATCATAAAGAGCTTAGAAGCCAGGCACCCAAAGAGGTGGGGGCTGGTGTCATCTTTGTTTTATAAAGTAGGAAAATGAAGCTCAGAGAGGCTGGATACCTGCCGAGGTCACCTAGGAGGGGTAGAGCTGGGATTGAATCAGCCTTCATCGCCTAAAAAGTTCTTGCTGTCAGCTTTGTACTGTGCTGCACAACCCGCCCCCGACTCATGACCTCTTGGCCCCCTTGTTCCCTACCAGGATGAACTGGGCTCTGGGGGTAGGTGGGTAGATGTCTCTTAGGGATCCCTCCCCAGGAGGAAATTGCATCTTCTATGTGCTTGGGCAAATCCGGCATCTCAAGTGGAAAAATCCCATACAAATCAAGGACAGCTGGGCCCACCCTCGGCCGCAGCCCCCTCCCCTCAGCTCCCCTTGCAGGCTGAGGAATCCCAGCAGGCTGTGGAAGTGGGTCTGGGGGGTAAGGGTGTGGTTCTAGAGGAGGAAGTTTCTGGAAGGCCCGAATGTGTGAAATCTCCCCCAGCTGTCCCCCACAGAGGGAGGGGCTGCACGGTGTTATTAATCATTTTCCAGAGTGGGGCAGCTGCTTGCACACCCTGTGATGCTGTGGGGGCCTAGGCTGGGGGTGCCCACCCTGCGGAGGGGACAGGCTGGGAAGGAGGCGGAGAGGGGCGTGGGAGAGGGGTCCACACCTAGACTCTCTCAGACATACACACAGAGTCAGTTTCTCAGTCACTCAACAAACATTCATAAGCACTCACCATGCTTAGGCATGGAGCCACAGCAGGGCTCAAGACTGACCCCATCCCTGCCCTTGCAGAGCTCATGGGTAGGTGGAGGAGATAGATGGGGATCAAAATCACCCACAGGGAAATAATTAGAGTCTGCGAAGGAGACACAGACATAGCTGGGTAGCTGGGTCATGGATTTGTGAGGCCAGGCTGGGCCTTCCTCTCACCATGACCTTGCTCCTCAGGACTCCCTTCCTAGACCTCCCCTCTCTGATCCCCTCTGCTCTGGCCCCCCTTGTCATCTCCCCCAGGGATGATGTGTATGTGACCCCGCAGCCTGTGCAGCTCAGCCCATCTCCTCTCCCACATTCTCCCTGTTCCTGCCTGGCCGCCACATCAGACCCGACTTACTTGCACGTCTGATGCCTGGCCATCCTGCGTGGGGGTCCAGACAAGGTGAAAGGGGAATTGAAAAATGGGCCATGTGGAGCCCTCAAAGCTGAGGGGCCCCAGGGGAGATCAGGCTGGGCAGAAGGGCCTGGCTGACACCTGTTTTCTCTTGACAGGAGGCACGACCAGACAGGGCAGGAGTTGAGCCACCCTCGCAGGGCACAGGGACAGCCACCCACCCTGTGCCCCCATGGCCTGGTCTCTTTTGGGGCCCCAAAATGACTTTTCACCTTGTGGCTCAGAGAGGGGGATTCACTGTCCCTAGGTCACACAGTGGGGAGCTGGGGCTGGACTCTGATGGCAAAGCAGAGCAGAGGCAGAGTGGAGGAGCCACTCAGACATCCTGAGGAGGAGGGAAGGCAGCAGCTCTGGGGGTGAGGAGCATGGAGATATAGATTCTGAAATTCCCAGATTTAACCTTCAAAAGGACTCTTCATAAAAGGCTAAATGTAGTTACTGTCTACCCAGCAATTCCACTCCTAGGTATATACCCAAGAGAAATGAAACATATGTCCACAAAAGAACTTGTAAATCAACATTCACAGCGGCATGATTCTCAATAACCAAAAGGTGGATAAAACTGAAGTGTCTATTGACTGATGAATAGATAAACAGAATGTGATCCATCCATACAGTGGAATATTATTCAGCCCTAAAAAGGAATGAAGCATTGACACACACACTACAACATAAATGATCCTTGAACACACTATGCTGAGTGAAAGAAGCCAGTTGCTAAAGGCCACATAATGTATGATTCCACTTATATGAAATGTGGAGAAGAGACAAATTCACAGAGACAGAAAGTAGATTAGTGGTTGCCAGGGGCTGGGGGAGGGGAGAACAGGGAGTGACTGCTAACAGGTATGGGATTTCTTTTTGGGGTGATGAATATGTTCTGAAATTTATTATGGTGATGGTTGTACAACACTGTGGATATACTGAAAACCACTGAATTTGAGAAACTAAATGGCCGAATTGCATGTTTTGGGAATTGCATTTCAATGAAGAAGCTCTTCCTTCAGAGTCAGGTTTCTATTTTAAGGACCAGAGGTTTGGGCTGGTAGGAGCCTGAGGCCATGTGCTAGAGAAAGATGAGGCTGGGACCCACTCCCCAGGGATGAGCCTCGGCTCTACCCCGTTCCTCCTCCTCGCCACCCCCATCCCATCACTATGCTCTCTGCTGCTGGGCCTTTCCCCACCCGACTGGGATGCTGTCCTGCTCCTTGCCTGACAATCACCTACTCTAGAAAGCTTTCTTCAGCCTCTCTCTCCACTCCTGTCCTTCCATTGGCTTGTCTCTATTGAGTGCCTATCAGGTACCAGGCCCTGTGAGGTACACCGGTGAACAAATTTCCCAAGGCTGCCATCCTGGATATCCTCAGATTTGCACCCACCCCTCACCTGAGAACCAGATGGTGGGTGGAGAGAGGGGATCAGATGCCAAACACCAAGCTGACTCTTGTCCCTGGACCTCACTTCCCCACCCCCAGCATGTTTGGTGTCCTGCTGTTCTTGGTGAGTTCTTCCTGGAAAGTCCTCAAGGTGTATCTGTGTGTGTGAGTGTGTGTGTGTGTGTGTGAGAGTGTGTGTGTGTGTGTGTGTGTGTGTGTGTTGTGGGGGGCGGGACTAAGGAAAAGGCATTCCCAGCAGGGAGAACAGCATGAGCAAAGGCTAGGGGGTGCCTAGCCAGTGCCTGTGCTGGGTAGGGAGATGGAGGGGCCATCAGGTTTTAAAGCTGGAATTTGGAGCCCTGAGTGGTGGCTGCTGAGGCTCTGGGTGGGTGCTGCAGGTGGAGTGGGTGGCTCTAAGGAGAACCAGACTGTCTGGAACAAATCCTGTTTTAAGCTAGACCAGAAGAAGAACTTCCTGTGACCCTGCATGTGCCGGCATGCACCCCAAACAGTGCTGTGCCAACACCCCACAGATGGGGCTCCTGGCTGAGTCATGCCCTGACAAGCAGATGCAGGCATGGCATCTGGGAACTGGGCTGAGGCCCTGGTCAGTGGTCTTCACCCCATTGGCTCTGCAGAGCCCTCTTCCGGCCAAGGCTACCTCTGAGTGGGTCATGGAGGCCCCTGCCCTGGGGCAGTGCTCCAGGTTGCCCTTAGATCTAGATACCATTAGGCTCAGGAACAGCCCATTAACCAGCAGAAGCCAGGGCAGTAGTCTCTGGGCATTGGCTGGAGGAAGGCTGGCCTCTTCGGGGAGCCCATGCCCACCTGCACCAACCCTGAGGCCAGGAAGCCTGGGGTAGAGGCAAAGGCAGGACATGGGTTCCATTCTGTCTCTACCTGGGGCTGTGCTCACCTTCTCCCAGTCAGCTCTCCTCTGCCTTCTTTGTGCTGGGATGGGGGTTCAGTGAGCCTGGGGGTGTGTAAAACTCCCGCAGAGTGTCCAGCGCCCAGCAGGTCTCATTACTGGGAGTGGCCCCTGAGTCTCCCTGCCCCTCAGAGGAAGCTCCTAGGACAGGACCCCGGGCTCCTCCTTCTAGTTTCCCCAGCACAGGTTTCCCGAATCTTTCACATCTCCAATAGGAGCCGCTTTGCCAGCGCCAGAGGTGCGTCACTGACATCCCAGGGCAACACCAGGTGGACTAGGCTGCACAGACAGACCGTGTGACATGGTAAAAAGGGTCAGAAGACTGAGGTCTGAATTTCACTGGGCCCTTCGGAAAGACGCCTGTCCTCCCTGAGCCTGTCTCCCAGACTTCAAAATGGTAATCAACTTGGCTAGTCCTCTCCAACCGCCCTGCCCGTGACCCTGACGCATGGCAATGGCAAGCCGACTATCAGCAAGATGCGCCCCATTCCCGCCGCAGACTTCCCTCCACCTTCCCGGAACCCCTCTGCGCACTAGGGCCAAGTGCACGCGACTTCTTGGCCCACTTGTTCCTCCCGCGCACCTGCCGCGTTGCCCTCGTCCGGGAGGGGCAGCTATCGGCCCTCTAAGAGCGGGTCTTTTGGCCAGCAGCTCAGTCCTGTCCCGTCCTGCGTCCCAATCTGCCGCCGCCGCATCCCGAGTGGGCTGGGGCCTGGGGTCTCCGAGCGGACGCGTCCGGCTAGTCACCGAGGCTCGGAGTCGCGCCGCGGCGCCTGTAGGTGCCGGCGAGTCCCGGGTGGAGCAGTGGTTCAAGCGGGGCGGGGCCTCTGGGCTGGGCGGGGCATCCCGCCCTAGCACTGGTCCCTGCCGGCTCCCAGAAGACTGGGCAGTGGGGCGCAGAGCAGAAACCGGGCGCAAGAGGATTGAGCGCGGCGCGGGCGGGGATGTGCGCCCTCCTGCAGCCCCCGCTCCCAGGCCTGGGAGCGGTGTGGCCCCATGGCAGGTAGCGGCGGCCTGGGCGGCGGGGCAGGAGGCAGCCAGGGCGCCGGGGGCGGGCCCGGGGCCGCGCTTCGGGCGCCCCGTGCGCCTCTGCTGTTCGCCGCTCTGGTGCTCGGAGCCTACTGCCTTTGCGCCCTCCCCGGACGCTGCCCGCCGGCCGGCCGCATCCCCGCGCCGGCCCCCGCGCCCGCCGAGCCGCCCCGCGCAGTCCGCAGCCCTGGGACGTCCGGCCTGCCGGTGGCCAGTGGCTCGGGCCGCCGGCGCTTCCCGCAGGCGCTTATCGTGGGCGTGAAGAAGGGCGGAACGCGCGC
Source organism: Physeter macrocephalus (assembly GCF_002837175.3). NCBI lineage: Eukaryota > Metazoa > Chordata > Mammalia > Artiodactyla > Physeteridae > Physeter > Physeter macrocephalus. The sequence goes on along the minus strand of NC_041227.1, from coordinate 48,234,586 downwards.
CCTGCTGGAGTTTCTGCGGCTGCACCCCGACGTCCGCGCGCTCGGCTCGGAGCCCCACTTCTTCGACAGGTGCTACGAGCGCGGCCTCGCCTGGTACCGGTGAGCGCTCATCCCGTCCGCCCCATCGGCTTCCTGGCGGGTGCTTTCCGGGAAACCGCGTGATGTGCCCCAGGGGTCTCACTGGGGACCCCGCAGGGCGAGAACTCCAGGCATCTTCTGGGGCTGAGACCAGCCTGCGTGGGGCTGAGGCTTGACCGGGAGGACGCGGCCCTCCTGCATCAGGTTTTATAGAAAAGAGGGTCGGTCACTGGCCATGGACTCCCAGAAACTTTGAAAACTCCAGGGAAAGCCCTGGTTCGGGGCTAGAGTGCGATTTCCAGCTGAAAAGTAGTTTGGAGCCTGTAGGGTCTGAGGTGCTTTAGAAATGCTTCATGCTCAGTTGGCCCTCTCCCCTGCATCACTGAGGGGAGCATGTCTGAACTCTGGTCAGTTACCTTAAGAAAGGGTCTCCGGGTTCCCTGCAGCCTCCTAGAAAGTATCTGTTAACCCATTCCCCACCCCTAAGACCCCTGATCCTGGAGAGAGGAATCCTTCTCCATAGTCCTGGGCGTCTGGAGGTCTTTAGAAAGGAGGAGGGTGCCTTTGAGTCAATGCCCAGGGATGGGAGTTGGGACCCCAGCTTCATGTCATGGGGCTCTGTAGCTGCCCTGACTCCCACCCAGTATGGCCTTGGGGGGTGTGGTGGAATGTGGGGCAGCACCCAGCTGCAGCTGAAGTAACCTGTCCTGGTGGCTGGTCAAACACCAGCCCCTCCCTGCCGAGGTTAGCACCGAAGGATGAGTGTGAGGCCCTGCCCTCTGCCTCTGTCAGTCGGGCACAAGCCTGCCTCAGTGCCCTATCCCTTCCTTTGGGGAAATGAGGGCTAACAGATGGAGGGTGAGTCACCCCACTCCCCACAGCACCAGCCTCATCCCCAAGCCTGGGCCAAGCCCCTAAGGGCCAGAGAGGACCCTGCCCAAGGTCACCTGGTGAATTAGTAGTGAGTGGGGGTGGCAGGACTGAGACTTTTTACCTCCAGGTTTACCAGTTTTTCTGTACCCAGATTCCACCCTGCCCCCCGCTCCCCGTTATCTTTGCTTTTTCGCATCAAAATTACTTATGGGTTTGGAGGGTTCCCAGTGAGAACAGGGGGTTCTGGCTCATGAACTCTGAAGGGTTGCTGCTGTCAGAGGTCTAGGGAAGTTGTGTGGTGATGGGGGAGGTGAGTCCATCCCTGGACCCGACTGTCTGAATCCCTGCATTCTCAGCACTCAGGGAGAGACCACTACCCCGACAGTGCTTTAGCATCTGAAAGCATCCCTAATTCCTCACTTCTGTGCAGAGGAAGAAGGGGAGGAGGGGAGAAGGAGGGGGGAAGGGGAGGATGGGGAAGGGGAAGGACACACTATTAACCATAGAGCAAATTTCAGAGCTTACTACTGACCCCATAAGCTGGGCTAATGAGGGGCTGCAGGAGAGTCTAGAATTGGGTTTAGACCTAAAAAGGCTCCCAAAGAGCCAGGGATCCTGAGAGCCCATCCAGGCCCTTCCTGGGCACATGCTCCAGCTCTGAGGGACTGGTTTGGGGAGCCTGAGGGGCCTGAGAGGAAGCCAGCTGGACCCAGATTCGGGGTCAGATCCTCAGCACAGGGGAGGGGCTCTTGGGACATTGGTGTCCCTGAGGCCGGAGATGGGAGTGGGATGATTCAGCAGCCTGTTTAAGTCTGGTAGAGGAGACTTTCTCCTTCTTCGGCCCAGCCACCGCACTGGGGGGAGGGGTGGTGCAGAGGAGGCAGAGGGTCAGGTCCGTGGCTTCCGCCCCTTTAATCCGGAGCTGTCCCTCGGGGCTGGCTAGTGCTGACCCTTCACTGGCTGGTGCAGGGCTGAGCTTCTGGAGTGCGTGTGTCCACGTGCCTTCCAAGGGACGAGGCCGTGCGCTGATGTGTGTGCACGTGGGCATGGTGTCGCTCACAGGCACCTGTGCCTCTGAACCTGACTGTCCTTCCAACCAGCCGTGAGTGTGCAGTGAACCTCTGAAAATGCCCACCCGTGCCTGTTTCCCCAGCTGCAAAGAGGACTCTCAGCCCCCGGGCAGGGAGGGTCTGGTGGCCTTGTCTGTTCTCAGGACCCTGGGCCCAGCCTCCAGAGCCTGTTTTTGGTGGGGCTGTGGGGCGGTGAGTAGAGGAGCAGTGGCCAGTGCCCCCAGTTGACTTTCTGGGACACCTGTTCCCACTGGGCTGTGACCAGGCAGTGACTCTGGCCCTTCCCTTGGCCTTGGCAGGGGTACTGGGCTGCTCAAAGTTGACCTTGGCCAAACCGGTCCCCCTTCCTGGGCCTCAGCTCATCCCTCAGGCTCTTGAGGATCTTCCTTCTTGGGGACCGTGACCCCCAAGTGTCCCCAAGCTCACACAGCATTTGTTCATCTAGTCACTGACTCATTGAGCACCTTCTGTTTGGCAGGTGCTGGGGTCATACAGACAAACACCCCCAAGTCTCAGTTCAGAAGGGGGCGCCCTGTCTGGGGGCAGGTGGGGGCTGTACTTTGATCTTAGTATTTTGGAAAAGCACGGAGACCGGGAGGGATACAGGTAGGGCAACCCCCTTGGCTCCTGGTACCGTCAACACGGTACCAGGGAACCATAGCTGGACAGGAACCATAGCTGGTTTCTGCTGAGTCCCAGGCCCCGCTGGATGAGGCCCAGGCGAGGTGCAGGATAGGGGGGTGGGGGTGGGGCTGAGACAGAGGAGGGAGAGTTGCCTGGGGCTGGATGGAAGCCGCAGGGAAATGCAGACCAGATGAGCAGGGAGGGAGTGTCCGCAGAGCAACTTGTCAGATGTTTGCCGTGTGGGGGTCAGAGTCCTGTTCCTCTCATCCTCTCCCCAGTCTCTCCCACCCCCAAGAAGCCCCCATCCCACCCTCCTCTGTGCCTGGCTGGCTGGGGACAGGCTTCTGAGGCCTGGGGAGGGTGAGTAATTGATCCCAAAGATCTCAGATCTCAAAGCTGGTTTGTGGCAAGAGTGGGCCTGGAAAGTCAGCCTCCCCCATCCCCGTTCCCATCCCCCTTCCACGGTGGGGCTGGGGGCACCTCCCTGACTTCCTCTCCTCTGACTTCCTTGGAGAGAAAACAGTAGTGGGTGCTAAGGTCCCTCTAATTTTTGTCAGCTTCCTTGCAGCCCCTCCCCCCAGGCAGGCGGGAAGGGGTGGGGATACTCAGAACCAGGTGAGCCCAGTCTGGAGAAGGAAAGAGGGTGCTCCTGGGGTCACTGGGCACCTGGGGGAGGAAAGGGATGGGAAGTGGGTGTCAGAGGTCGGTGAGGAGGGTCCCAGAGCAGTCAGGGCTGGTTCCCTCCCTCAGGAGAGTGATGAAGGGAGGGCGGTTACTTCTGATGACATCTGTGGGCACTGGCTTCTGTCTGCGGGTCTCAGCATCGAGGTCCAGTGCGGGGAGATCCCACTTCTTTTGTCCTCCCTCTTGTGGGAAGGGGGTTCCCTGAGCTGGCTACCCCAGGCTGCAGTCCTGAACCTCAGCCCTTGGCCTTGTTCCCACCCAAGTTCTCTTTGAACTTATTCACAGGGAGGGCTGGGTGCAATTCCCACCTGCATTCCTGGGAGCAGAAGCCAAGCCAACACCGCCTCCCAGCAGCTGCAGCCGACATCCACCCCAGCACTTCCTGCACTGTCTCTGAGGCTCAAATGGGGCAGTGAGTGGGGTGGAAGGAGTCCCAGATCACTCCTGGGACATGGGGGAAGCAGACTTGTCTCCCATGACTTCTGTAGACCAGCTCTGCCCAGGGCCTTAGTTTGAGGGGAGGGGCAGCTCCCGCAGCTGGCAGACCCAGCAGCCCACCCCACTCCCCCGAGCCAAGAGGATGGTGTCAGGGGAGCCGGCGGCATGCCTGGGACTCATGTGTGCACGTTCTCCAGTCCCGACATCAGCACCCTCCAAGCTGAGCACCCCACCTCGTGTGCCTGTACACCTGGGTGTCTACCTGGCCTGAGCAGGAAGAGGAGACTGTCTCTCAGAAGCTCGAGTCTGGGGGTCACTAGGCTGGATGAGACATGAATTCTGTCCTGTGTATCACCCTCCTGGCTGGGGCCAGTCCTGAGGGCTGTCAGTGGGATTGGGGGCAGCTCCCTCAGAGATGGGGGACAGAGACACCCCCCACCCCATCCCTAGCACAGAGCCTGATAGCCTCTGCCTCTGTTGACCTAGTTCCCAGCCCTCCCTCGGAGCTATTTGCTCAGCTGGCCCTGCCGCTGCACCCTGCCCCTCCCCACCCTGTTCTACCTGGCTGGCAGGGTGGCCTCAGGATGCTACCCAGGGTCCCTGGCCTGCCTGGGTGGGGTGCTAGGATGGGCTTCCCCAGGTTTGGGGTTGTCAGGGGTGTGTCACCAGCCGACTCCCCCGGAACCTTGGGATGGGGTCAGTGCCCCCCAACCCCCACCCCTGGTCAAAATGGGAGGATTGCTCGGAAATGCTGCAGCTGCAGCCTTGCACCATGGGTTCCAAGCCGGGTCTGGGCAATCCAGGCGGCTGGGGTCTTGAGACAGATCCTCAGGCTGCCTCACTGACCTCTCCCGTGTTCTGGGCTGCGCTGTGGCTTTCAGCATTCTGGGGGGCCCAGGTCCGGGAGAATTAGCAAGGCTGCCATCAAAGGCGGGAGATGCCATGCAGGAGAGGGAGTGATAGGAGGGGCAGCTGCCCATTTGGGGGGACACTTGTCAATAACTAATGGCCTAATTCAGGGGACACCATCAGCCACTTAATGAAAGTGTGACTGGGGTAATTACAGTGCAGGGGCCTGTGGGGGTGGGGAGGGTGGGTGGAGCCTTGTGGCTAGCAAGTCTGGGGAGTGCTGGGTCTGGGGTGAGAGGCACAGCAGTGTCAGGGTTGGGGTGCAGTCAAGCTCTGGGAGGGGTGTGGATAGCCTTGCAGGATGGGCCCCTACTGTGAGCCTGTGCTGAGGCTGGGCCCCTTCAAGGCCCACACCCCAGGCTGCCCACCCAGGCACTTAGGATGGGTGGGCCTGGTGGGGAAGGGGAGATGGGGAGGCTCGCCTATCTTGTAGGTATGGGGCTTCCCTGGAGGAAGGGGAGGTTAGTCTTGGGCCCATGGGGGCCGGTCTAGCATGGGAGGGCTGGAGGAGGGCCAGCACCTGCTCATGCCCCCACCTCCACCCACCTTCCCACAGGAGCCTGATGCCCCGCACCCTGGATGGGCAGATCACCATGGAGAAGACCCCCAGCTATTTCGTGACCCGCGAGGCCCCACGCCGCATCCACGGCATGTCCCCGGCCACAAAGCTGATCGTGGTCGTGCGGAACCCTGTGACCCGGGCCATCTCTGACTATGCGCAGATGCTCTCCAAGACACCGGGCCTGCCCAGCTTCGGCACCCTGGCCTTCCGCCGAGGCCTGGGCCCCGTGGACACGGCCTGGAGTGCCGTGCGCATCGGCCTGTACGCCCAGCATCTGGACAACTGGCTGCGTTACTTCCCACTGTCCCGCTTCCTCTTTGTCAGCGGCGAGCGCCTGGTCAGCGACCCAGCTGGGGAGCTGGGCCATGTGCAGGACTTCCTGGGTCTCAAGCGGGTCGTCACAGACAAGCACTTCTACTTCAATGCCACCAAGGGCTTCCCCTGCCTCAAGAAGGCCCAGGGCAGCGGCCGTCCCCGCTGCTTGGGCAAGTCCAAGGGCCGGCCCCACCCGCATGTGCCCGAGGCCATGGTCCAGCGCCTGCGGGCCTTCTACCGGCCCTTTAACCGCAAGTTCTACCAAATGACCGGCCAGGACTTCGGCTGGGACTAATGGGGCTGGGGAACCCACGCCCTGCCTGGGGATGCTCAGTGACCTTAATTTATGCCTGTCACCCAGCCGGAGCAGGCCCTGTACACAGGGCTGGGCAGAGAAAAATATTTACAAAATAAAGTTTGGATCTGTGTTCTTCTACGTGCCCTTGAGTGTTGGAGGGTGGGGTTGGAGGTGCCACCTCCTGTGGGGATGATAATCCTACCAGCTAACATTACTGGGCACTGTTCATGCTGGGAGTGGTTAAAAACCCAATCCTTGTCTATCCCTTGAGGTGGGCAGTGAACTTGGCCACCTGTCACAAGTGAGCAACTTAGGCTCAGAGAGGTTTGGGGCCTGCTCGGTGACATACAGCTCAGCCCTGGTGACTCTGGAGACCACCCTCAGGCTCTCTTCTCAGCCCTGGGATGCTAAACTGCATTGTCTTTTATTCCAAATGGGGAACTTGAAGGCCCAGGTTGCTTGAGTGGTGGGGCAGGATTAAAGCTGGATCTGTCAGTTCTTCAGGCTGCACCCATGACCTCAGCTAATTCTGTGTCCCTGTGCCCACTGGACACTCCCTCCTGGAAACCTGGTGGAATCTCTGGACGGGTATGAGGTGACTCCTGTGTGCAGGGTGTTTCATTTAAAAAAAAAAAAAATTAATTAATTAATTTTTTGGCTGCGTTGGGTCTTTGTTGTTGCGTGCGGGCTTTCTCTAGTTGCGTTGAGCAGGGGCTACTCTTCGTTGCGGTGCGTGGCCTTCTCATTGCGGTGGCTTCTCTTGTGGAGCACAGGCTCTAGGCACGCAGGCTCAGTAGTTGTGGCTCACGGGCTCTACAGCACAGGCTCAGTAGTTGTGGCGCACGGGCTTAGTTGCGCTGTAGCATGTGGGATCTTCCTGGCCCAGGAATCGAACCTGTGTCCCCTGCATTGGAAGGTGGATTCTTTTTTTTTTTTTTTTTTTGCGTTACACAGGCCTCTCACTGTTGTGGCCTCTCCCATTGTGGAGCACAGGCTCCGGACACACAGGCTCAGCGGCCATGGCTCACGGGCCTAGCCACTCTGCGTCATGTGGGATCTTCCCAGACCGGGGCACGGACCCGTGTCCCCTGCATCGTCAGGCGGACTCTCAACCACTGTGCCACCTGGGAAGCCCTGGCAGGTGGATTCTTAACCACTGCACCACCAGGGAAGTCCCAGCGTGTTTCTTCTAACAGCCTCCAAGGAGCTCCCTGCATAACCATGCGTCACCCACCAGGCCCCACCCACCAGACTGCAGGGCATGCCCACTCACCCAGGCCCTCCATGTCCCACTTTTGTGGTGTTTATTCAGCTTCCACCCCTGGGGATGGGCAAGAATGAACACCCAGCTGCAGCCCAGCTGCCAGCTCAGCTCTTAACCAAGTTAGGACAGACTCAGGCAGGCTGGGGTGCCCTGTCCATCCATCTCCCCCCAGAAATGCAGGGCCTCTCAGTAATGACTGTCACCTGCTCCTGGCCACAGTGCTGTCTGCCAGGCACCCACCAGCTGCCCTGACAATGACCTCCAGGGACCCTTAGGCCCAGGCCTGGCATGCCCTGGGCCCTTGCAGGACCTGGCCGTGACCCCTGCTCCCCAGGCCTTGGGTCTGTATCAGATGGGCCAGGCCAGGGGCAGGGCTGGTGGGAATGTGGTGGCAGATGTGGGCAGATATCGAGGAGATGTACCCACAGCCTCCTCCCTGCTGTGGACCTCTGATGTGGGTGTGGGGGAGGGCTGGCACAATCTGCAGTAACGATGGTGAGGAGGGGTGATGCTCCGCTTCGGAATCCCGCTGGGTGGCGAGCACTGGCCTTGGCAGCTCTGTCCCCACTCCCTGGACCGGGGACCCACTTAGGGATGGCATGGCAGCCTGTCCTGGATGGCAGGGGCAGGAGGGGAGGCAGGACAACCCCTGATCTCTGGCCTTGTTCTCAGCCTGGTCCCTGCGTGTTTCTTCTTCTCCCCAGACATAACCGTGTACAAACTTTCACCATCTCATGAGCGGATGGCTTCAGGTCACCTCTTTTGTTCTCTGGCGATGAGCTCTCTGCACGCACGGCAGCCACAGGGGTGTCTTCAGAGTAAACCAGACCCCATTATTTTAAAACACTCCAGTGGGGCTTCCCTGGTGGCGCAGTGGTTAGGAATCCGCCTGCCAGTGCAGGGGACACGGGTTAGAGCCCTGGGCTGGGAAGATCCCACATGCCGCGGAGCAAATAAGCCCGTGTGCCACAACTACTGAGCCTGTGCCGTAGAGCCCGCGAACCACACTACTGAAGCCCGCACGCCTAGAGCCTGTGCTCTGCAACAAAGAGAAGCCACTGCAACGAGAAGCCCTCGCACCGCAACAAAGAGTAGCCCCTGCTCACCGCAACTAGAGAAAGCTCACACGCAGCAACGAAGACCCAATGCAGCCAAAAATAAATAAATAAATTTATTTAAAAAAAAAATGAAGAAGGCAATTTATTCATTCTTTGAAAACAAAACAAAACAAAACACTCCAACCTTCTCCCCCACCCCCTTTACTTCTAGAATGAAGACCAGATGTCTGACTGCAGCTGTTCAGGCCCTCTGAGGCATGCCCCCACCCACCCCCTAGCCTGTGTGCTCCTCTCACTTCTAAGCTTCTGCCCCATCAGCTCCTTCCACCTGCCATGGTCTTTCTTACTTCATAGCCTTTGCTTATGCGGTTCCCACTGCCGGGAATGCCTTTCCCTGTAGAAGGTGAAGATTGAGAGGGAGGCAGCCTTAGAACCGGAAGCTATACTCTCCCTCTGGCTCATTTCCTCCCTAGAGGGACTTAGAGTTCCTATCACGAGCTTGCCACCATGACCCACTTCTCCCTTCCTGAAGCTTCTTGGATGTAGAGCTGTGAGGTCGGGGGGCACTAGTTTGTCTGGTTTGAGGGCCAGGCTCAGCTCAGAAGGCAGACTCTGGAAGCAGTGAGGAGAAAGAGTGAACTGGCTTGTTCTGCTCACCCCCCTCCCAGGGGAAACTGGGCCTAAGAGCCAACGCCCAGCGCCAGGTGCCCAGCTGGGTCTCAGAACACACTGAGGGCAGATGTGGGGGTCCTCCTGGCTGTGCCTTGAGGTGGGGCTCCATGGGAGAGTCACTGCCTTTAATTAAAGTCCCTAAATTGCTTCCCCAGCTGTTCAGTCAGTTTTCCATGTTGGAATGTTCCAGATGGAGTGAGCAATGCTGATTCAGTTACCCTCTTCCTATTCCTCCCAGTAGAGAAGGGGCAGACAGACTGGGATGGAGTGGGTGGGGCTGGGGACTCTTCACAGCCCTGGGTGTCTGGGAAGGGGCTTGGAGACGTCTGGGGAGGTGGCTGCTTCTAACTTGGGGGTCCTTTCCCCACTCCAGACCTTCTAGCCATGGTTGGTATGGGTTGGGGTCCAGTGGGATGAGGACAGTGTCCTCTTCTCTAAGCGTTGCACATGCAGGCACTGGAGACCTTGAGCAGACCCTGAGGGCCCGAGTGGCCCCTGTATCAGGCTGGAGACAAGGGAGGCATCAGACCCGGATCCACCCTTCCCACTGGCCCCAAGATACTTTGCTATTGTGCATCTTCATTCTAGATTGGGGAGGAGCCCCAGAAAGTCCCGGTAGCTTGATCGTCCTCCTCCTGCCATCCACGGAGCCTGGCTCCTTCCCTCCCCCGGGAGAGGCCCCACCAGCCTGGAGATTCTCAGAACACAGCTGTGGCCACTGACCTGCTAAATCCTGTCCTCAGCGGTGACTTCTCTTCCCAGGGCTGGGCCAGCCTTCCTGTGGTCAGAGCAGGCAGGGCTGGAAGGGCCTGGCAGACTGACCCTGCTCCCTCCCCTTTCAGCCTCCTAAGAGTGGCTGCAGGGCAGGGCCAGGTGTGGGAAGGGAGATGGGCTCTGGAGTGAAGTCTGGATCTTGGGGGAACCCTTGGGCAGCACCAGTGAACCCCCTTTGTCCCAGGATGAGGGGTGCTTTGGGGAAAGACCTGATCCTCCTGGTCCCCATGGCTGGTCCCTGTGAGGCCCAGGGTGGACACATCTGGGACCTGTCCCTCCAGCCAGATCCAGAGACCCCTCACAGATTTAGACTGTCCTGTTCCCAGGAGGGTGCCAGGCCACGGTGAGAAGGCTTGAGTGATGCGTGGAGGGAAAGCCAACATCGCCTTCCAATGAGCTGAATCTCTTGGGAGCTCCCCACCTCTTTCCTGGCTTCCTAGGCCTGAGCACACCCCCCCACCCCAACAACTCGCCAGCCCACCGGGGCCCCTTGTTCCCATCAAGCAGCTGCTGGACTGTGGTGACTGAACAGTCTCCTCTGCCCCGCCTCCAGGACAGCCAGGGACAGCGTGCAGACCTCCATGCTTTCCTCTGGGTGGCCACAGCAGCCGTTGGGACTCTGGATTCCATCTGTGCCCCGGGAGCTGTGCAGTGGGGCCCTGGGGATTTGCTGACACCATGAGCACTGTGGCTCATTTTTGTGGGACTCTCCCTTTCTAGAAGTTTCCTCTTAAATTGGCAAGTGCTGACTCCTGAGGACTCCCACCTTGGAATCAAAGGCCAGGTGGGGGATGGGGGGGTCCATAGGGGTAGGGAGTGGGGAGTAGGTTGAAGGTGGGAGGGTTGGGGGTAGGAGGTGGGAGTGAGGTGGAAAGATGAGGAGGGAGGGGGGATGGGGAGTAAGTCAGGGGTGGCCTTGGGACCCAAAGAATCCTTTTCATCCACTTTTCCCCTAGGGACCCCTTTGGGCCACTGGGAACCATTGGTCCCAGGCATGGCCATAGCCAGGGCCTCCCTCTCCTCCCGGAAGCCCCCACTCCGGTGGCCCGGAGCTCTTTGTGCTCCTCCCTGGGGCTCTCCAGTTCTGAACTCGCTTTTTCTCTCTTTCCTGCATGTCCACCTTATGCTCCCTGAGGAGAGGGATCACCTTCCAAAGTAACAGGAAAAGCACAGGGGGAGGGGGCAGCAGGTGCCTCAAGGTGGGAGGCAGACAGGCAGAGGTCAGGTGATGGAGGGCTGGTTAAGAAAACTGTGACTATAAAACAACCCCTCCGTGTATACACCCAGAAAAATTAAAAACAATTGTGCTAATAAAAATTTGTACACCACTGCTAATGGCAGCAGTATTCTCAAGAGGCAAAGGGTGGAATCAACTTGTGTTCGTCAATGAGTGAAGGAAAAAGCAAACTCTGGTCCATCCATACAATGGAATACTATTCAGCCATAAAAAGGGACGAAGTAGTGATACGTTATAACATTAGCACCCTTGAAAAAAACGCTGATTGAAAGAAGACAGACACAAAAGGTCACATGTTGTATGATTCCATGTATGCAAAGTTTCCAGAATAGCAAATCCATAGAGACAGAAAACAGATCAGTGGTTTCCAGGGGCTTGGGGTCAGGGGAGCTGGGAGTGAGCACTTAATGAGCACGGGGTTCTCTTTTGGGGGATGGAAATGTTGTGGAACCAGGTAGAGGTGGTGGCTGCACAACCCTGTGAATGTACTAAACACTGCTGAATCGTTCACTGTAAAACCGTTTATTTTGTTATGTGAATTTCACCTCCATTTTTTAAAAAAGGACTTGACAGAAAAATCAGCAGTGTAGGGATGGGTCAGAGAGAGAAGGTTCTGGGAGATCTTTCTTAGTTTTCCAAGGAAATGAGGAATTATTAGGGAATGCAGACCACAGATGGAACAGGGTGGAAGTTAAGTGAGACACGGTTCAGGGGCGGAAAGTGAGCCTTCTTCCCACAAGAGGGCTGAAGGGAAACTTACGCACAGAGCTGGCTCTGCTGTTGGGAGCATGCCCTGTTCCCAGCCATGTGTCGCATACCTGTGCCCCTCAGCCCTCAGCCGACGTTGTGGGGGGCCCTCCACAGGTCTCTGGGCTTGCTCTGCTTGTGGCTTTCTCTTCTCCTGCAGATTCTAGCCTCCTGGTCTCCTGCACGCTCAGCCCTGCTCTTCTTCCAGGGGAGTTGCCTGGCCGGCCTCGGTTACCCTCCCTGCCCCAGGGGGTGATTGTGGGACTCACCTCCTTGTTTCCTGTCTCTCAGCAACTGTCCTGTGCTGCCCGCTGTCGAATGTCTGAAAACCACAGTTTTGTAGGTTTTGTCCTGTTTTTCACTTGTTTCAGGCAGAAGGGTAAATCCAGCCCCTGTTACTCTATCTCGGCCAGAAGTGGAGACTTTTACATCAGAGAGAAAGAAATGGCTATGTTATCCTAAAGAAAGAGATAGAACAGGGCAACGCTTTGTGCCCTGGCCGGGCTCTGGCCTTGCTAGCAGCAAGGAATGGGACACGTAGCCCCCAAGGATCCCCCAAGATTGACAGGGTTGGGTCCTAAAGAACTTCCTGGGTCAAGTCTGACCACTCTGGCCCAGGCTGGGACTGGCCAGAGGGGAGTGCTGGCCAGATTGCCCACTGCCACCAACCCATCCCTCCTGTCTGCTCTGTCCCCATCCAAGATGCAGGGAGGGTCCTGAATCTCAGAGGTGAACGAGGCCACTTGGGTCACACAGCCCCTGTGGGGAGAGGGAGAAGGGAGACTTAGGCTCCTTGGGCCTGAACCCGGGGGATAGCGCCACTGAGGGGCCACCATGCACAGGCCTCGCTGGTGGAGAATCCAGTTCAGGGGATGGACTCACACCAACCCAGTATCACAGGAGGTGGGTTGAAAACCACACACCAGGTTATTTAATTGCTCTGTGGGCTCAGGGGACCACCGAAGGCCTTTTGGGGCCAGGGCCACCTGGAAGAGTGGGCTCTGAGCAAGGCTGTCAGGTGGAGGGTCTCTAGGTTCTGGGAAGAGGGTCTCAGGGCTTCTTGTGCGAGAACTGGGGATGAGAGGGCTGGTGTTGGGTGAAGAAGCAGCCCCCACCACCCCTGGCCTAACGCACCGGAGGTGGTGCGTCTGGGCCTCATGGGCACACGTGGTTCCCTAGAGTCTCAGGAACGACTGGAACTCCGGGAGCCTTGGTGTTTCTAAGGTAAGAGGTTTCTTCCCAACTTTGACTGCTCCAGAAACTGCCTACAGATTATTCTTTCTTATGACTTTCACCTGGTTGTGAACATCCAGTACCTGCAATTATGTCCAGAGATCCAGACTGTGAATGAACTGTCTCAAAATATGCCCTTGGGATTTTAATTTATGGAGGTGACTGAGTGATGACACAGAGCGGCCAATGCCATTAAAAGGACTTTTATTTTTATTTTTTTTTGGCTGCGCCACACTGGCATACAGTATCTTTAGTTCCCTGACCAGGGATCGAACTTGTGACCACTGCAGTGGAAGTGCAGAGTCTTAACCACTGGACCGCCAGGGAAGTCCCATAAAAGAATATTTTTGTTACTTACATTTCTGAAGAGAAGGGGCATGCCACGCCATGCAGGGCCACATGGGGAAGCACCAGTTTTGGCCAGGAGGCAGAAAGAAGCCAGAGAAGCTGAGACCAGAGCCTTTGCTGGGGCTTCCAAGGGCTTCCAAGGGAAAGGCAGGGCAGGGCAGGGTGGACAGCCTAAGATGGGTTAGTTTGAATAGATTCAGCATAGGGGCTGTCCGTCTTTGTCTGGTCCCTGGCTTGGGTGACTTAGGTGGGGCAATATTAGAGTGGTGGTGGGGGGGCTGGATGAGGTGGGGGGCTTGGGCTCTGGATCCAAGGCAGATGTAAACAGCTGTGGCTGGTAGGTTGGCCCTGAGATTAATGATGTGAAATAGACAAGCACAGAATCTAAGAAAACACAGGCAGAACACCAGCCCTGTGTCCTTTGTGCCAGAGCTGTTCCTTTGCAGCCCTGGCCCCTTGCTAAACCCTGGACCACAGCCCTCATACTGTTTTTTGTTTTTTTTTTGGCCGTACGGCATGCGGGGTCTTAGTTCCCCAACCAGGGATCGAACCCATGCCCCCTGCAGTGGAAGCTGGAAGAGCGTAGTCTTATCCACAGGACTGCCAGGGAAGTCCCATCATACTGGGGTTTTGTCTTTGACGTGAACTGTGCTCTGGGACATTCTGGGTCCCGGGCTGCTGGGGTCTTGGGCTGGGCCTGTGTCTGGACACAGTGTCCACTGGCCGGGTACAGCAGCCCCTCACGGCCCATTCCACCCCACCCCACCCTGCTCCCCTTGGAGGCTTTTGGTCTGCTGCCAGGGCAAGGGTGGTGCGTCTGGGAACACAGTCTGTGCCAGGCAAGCTGGCCTGGGAAGAAGAGATAAGACATTTGCTTGAAACCCTGGGTGGGGTTGAAGGTGGGCATGCTGGCCTAGGCCTCTTCCTGGAGGCCGGCCAGCGTGCTCGGGTCTGGAGGCAGGGCCCCCCCCCCGCTCTGGACAAGGACGCCAGGGCTGTATCTCCTGACAGCCTAGGGCAGGGCCTGGCTGGGAATGCCCTGAAGGCCTGGCTCACTGAGACCTCTGTCCATGGTTGTTCCCAGGCAGACGTGATGGACGGTGGGCCATGAAAGCCAAGGAGACCCTCCAGGCGAGTAAGTACTGCAGACCACCGACCTCGGGCGATGTCGCTGCCCGGGAGCCTGCTGCCCTGAGACGTTCAGCCCCACCTTTCAGAAATGATGAGACTTCTCTAACTTGACCGCCAGCATGGGAACTGCCCAAGTTGCCAGGGACATCAGACAAGAGGCTGGGGACCCTCCTCCTGCTCAGAGCCAAGCTCCGGGCTTTGAGGCTGAGGAATTCCCTTTATACTGCTTAATCTGAGCCACATTGCCTGTGCTTTTTTCTGGAAGAGCTGTACCAAAACAGCCAATCAACCAAGACAGTTAATGCAAAACTGTTGCCAGGAGGATTTCATACACAAGGGTTCTGATCGAGGGGAGAGCGGGGCCCGCAGTCAGGCAGTGGAGAACAATCAGAGATCTTGTTCTCCTGGGTCTCACTCTCAGGCCTCCTGAGCGGCCCAGAGCGCCGGGGGAAGAGCTGGCCGACCCGCAGCCACCCGCAGGTCAGATCCTATCACTCCCTTCCATCTGCCATGAGGGAGGATGGAATACCTGATGGAGAGCCAATCTGGAGATGAAGAACACTCTGACAGCCGCAGGGAAGCCTGTCTCCCACGTGAGAAGAGGGAAGAGGGAGCGGCTATGGAGCAGGCAGACCCCTCCGCCAACCACACCGATTTTGGGGGGAGAAGCATCCGGAAACTGTCTGACCCCTGGTCTCGCTGTCTGGACTCTGGTGGGGAGTGGGGGGCACAGGGGTGTTTAGTGCCTTCATCACTGGCTGGTCCTGTCAGGTACGAAGTGGGGAGACGCCCATAGGCTAAGAGAGAGCATCTCTGGGGTGCAGAATCCCAGGCAAGGCCTGGAGGAAGGAGGAGAAACAAATCCGGGATTCCCTTTATCCCTAGGGAGCTCCCAGCCTCGTGGGGGCTCAGAAAGAGCCCAGAAGTCGGGGGATTAGAAAGAATGGGAAAGAAGGAAAGGAGGCCGATCCCAGTGTAATAATGACCGCTAGCATTTCCTGGGCACTCACTCTGTACCAGGAATTGGCGGTTGTGAGGTTTGCACAGAAGAATGTACTGCAAGTACTTAGTGCAGGGCTGGCATCAGGCAGATGCTCAATCAATGCTGTTTTACTTACCAGGTAGCTGTGTCATTACCCCCATTTTACAGATGAGTAAACCGAGGCTGAGAAGGGATATGAGTTACCAGGAGATGGCAGAGCACACACACCCAGGTTCATCCGCCCGAGGCTCAGGCCCTCATCGCTGGTGTTGTGGTGTGAGTGGTTCAAGTGGATGCTAGCTCAGAGCAGGGAGAGGAAGCAGCCCCTCAGGCTGGTCCTTGGTGGACAGGCATGGTAGGCAGAATTCTGAGATGGCCCTGAAGATCTCCAGTCCTTGGTGTACACATCCTGTAAAATCCCCTCCCCCTAAGAGTGAAACTGATGGATGTCATTCTTGTGACTTACTTGCTTATCGGTTGACTTTGAGTTCATCGTAAGGAAGAGCATTCTGGGTGGGCCTGACCTAATCAGGTGGCCTCTTACAGGGGTTTATCTGGGTGATAAACACGTTGTGGAACCAGATGAGGTCGTGGCTGCACAATATTGTGAATACACGAAACGCCACTGAATTGTTCACTTTAAAATGGTTAATTTTATGTTATGTGAATTTCACCTCAATAAGAAATTTTTAAAAAGGGAGTGTCTTAGCATGGGCTGCTACAATAAATACCCCAGCCTGGGTGACTTAAACAATGAACATTTATTTCTCAACTTTCTGGATGCTGGAAGTCCAAGATCAAGGTGTTGACAGATGTGGTGTCTGGTGGGGCCTGCTTCCTGGCTTGCAGATGGCCATTTTCTTAGGTGTCCTCATGTGGTGGAGAGCAGAGGGAGAAACCAAGCACTAATGTATCTTCTTAAAAGGGCACTAATCCCATCCATGAGGCTGCACCCTCATGACCTAATCACCCCAAAGGCTCCACCTCCTAATACCATCACCTGGGGAGGTTAGGATTTCAACATGAATTTTGAGGGTCCTGGCCAACAGCCAGCGAGAAAACAGGGAACTCCATCTTACAAATGCAAGAAAATGAATCCTGCCAACAACTATGGAGCTTGGGAGGGGTCCCCAGATCTCAGAAGAGACCCCGCTCCCATCCTGGCTGACCCTGAGCTAAGCTGTGCCTGATTCCCCACTCATAGAAACTAAGTTGCTAAATTTGTGCTCATTTGTTGGTCAGCATAGAAAACGAACACAGCAAGGTGGGCCAGCCAGGAAGAATGTCCTGGAAGAGAGGAGCAGGGCTCAGATAGGGTTCATGCCACACTCACTTTCTGGATGATGAGGTGTGTGTGGAGGAGAGTCTGGAAGCTTCGGGACAGTGGTTTGTTTTCTACCAGTGGTTTCTGCCTGTGGGTCCTCATGGGTGGGCAGCCCCCCCGCCAGGTCACTTACCCCACCACCCCTCCCCTGAAGTACTGGGAAGCCTGGCGCCACTCTGGATGAGACCCCGTGGGGTACAGTCTGGTTTTTATTAAGTATCATAAGCTCAATATTAATTCCTGCCAGAAACAAACATTTAGTCCCTGTCCCGCTGTAAACACAGATGCTTTGAGACACAGGTCCTTGGGTCATGGGGAAGATGTGCGTGGTCCTTCCAAAGTCCCCATCTGCCCCACAGAGCCTCTGGTCTGGAGAATAGGTCGAGGAAAGGGAGGAACGCCAGGGCTAAAAAATCTCAAACCTGATGACAATGTCCTGGGCTCCTTCCTACGGCAGCATCGAGCTGGAGCTGGTGGACAGTGATGGGAACAGTCTGTGTCCTCTCCCGGCAGCAGTTAGGAGGGGTTGTGTTAAGGGTATGTGCTGCCACCAGGAACTTTTCTAGGGACATTTCTAGTCCTGTGACACGCTTGGCGTGATTCGGGCAGAACTCACTCTTCAGGGCCCAAGGTCCTCTGAGGGACCCCTCAGAGCCCTGAACATGAGAAGAGTGGGAAACTGAGACTTTTCTCAGGAGGCTCCTGCCTCAGCAGACAGGAAGTGAGGCCACAGGAATTTACCTGCCCAAGGGGTCTCTGGTGGGTTGAATAGCATCCCCCAGCATCCAAATTCATGTCCAGCCAGAACCTGTGACTTGAGCTTATTTGGAAATAGGATTGTTGCAGATGCAATTAGTTAAGGATCTTGATATGAGAGCATCCTGGGTCAGGGTGGGCCCTAAACCCAATGACTGGTGTCCTTTCTGTGTGTGTGTGTGTGTGTGTGTGTGTGTGTGGTGTGTGTGTGTGTGTACTTTTATTAGTTAGTGATAAAAATGATCAATATAAATTATTTATTTATTTATTTATTTATTTATTTTTTATTGGGATATAGCTGTTTTACAATGTTGTGTTAGTTTCTACTGTACAGCGAAGTGAAGTTCCCTGTGCTATACCACAGGTTCTTATTAGTTATCTCTTTTATACATATTAGTGTATATATGTCAATCCCAATCTCCCAATTCATTCCCTCCCTCCCCAGCTTTCCCCCCATGGAGTCCATACGTTTGACTGGTTTCCTTTTAAGTGGTGAGGGCGCAGAGAGACACACAGAAAGGATGGCCATGTGATGACAGGGCAGAGATAAGAGTGAGGCCGAAAAACACCAAGCATGCCCAGCAACACCAGAAGCTGGAAGAGGCAGGAAGGATCCCCCGCCACCAGAACCTCCAGAGGGAGCCCAGCCCTGCTGACAACTTGATTTCAGACTTCTGGGCTCCTCACCTGTGAGAATAAATCTCTTGTTTGAAGACACCCAGTCTGAGGTCCTTTGTTACTGCAGCCCCAGGAGAGCAGCACAGGGGTGGAGAAAAACAGTCTGCGCTTCCCTTCTCCTGCCTGGGTCCTGGAAGTGGGTCGGCCTTGGTGGGGGCTGTCTGCCTCGGTTGCGGGGACACAGCGGGGCCTCAGTAAACACGTGTCCTGAAAGGGGGAGAGAGACATGGTGTTTGGCCTCCCAACTTGAAGCAGCTTGGTGGCATTGCAAGAAGGACCTAGCATTCACTTCCTATTGCTGCCTTAGCGAATCACCACACACTTGTGCCTTTAAAAAAAAATTATATTGACGTATAATTGATTTACAATGTTGTGTAACACTTGTGTCTTAAAGCAATAGAAATGTGTTTTTTTATTATTTTTTTTTTTTTGCGGTACGCGGGCCTCTCACTGTTGTGGCCTCTCCCGTTGCGGAGCACAGTTTCCGGACGCGCAGGCTCAGCGGCCATGCCTCACGGGCCCAGCCGCTCCGCGGCATGTGGGATCTTCCCGGACGGGAGCACGAACCCTTGTCCCCCGCATCGGCAGGCGGACTCTCAACCACTGTGCCACCAGGGAAGCCCAAAATGTGTTTTTTAAAATTAATTAATTAATTTATTTATTTTTGGCTGCATTGGGTCTTCGCTGCTGTGCATGGGCTTTCTCTAGTTGCGGCGAGCAGGGGCTATTCTTTGTTAAGGTAAGCAGGCTTCTCACTGTGGTGGCTTCACTTGTTGCGGAGCATGGGCTCTAGGCGCGTGGGCTTCAGTAGTTGTGGTACGAAGGCTTAATTGCTCTGCGGGATGTGGGATCTTCCTGGACCAGGGATCAAACCTGTGTCCACTGCATTGGCAGGCGGATTCTCAACCACTGCGCCACCAGGGAAGTCCCAGAAATGTGTTATCATACGATTCTGGAGGTCAGAAGTCCATCATGGGTCTCACCAGTAAAATCATGGTGTGGGCAGGGCAGCGTTCCTTCTGGAGGATCCAGGGGAGAGTCTGTTTCCTGCTCAGACTATTGGCAGAGTTCAGTTCCTTGTGGTTGTAGGACTGAGATTCCCATTTCCAGGCTGGCTGTCAGCTAAAGGCCATTCCCAGCTTCTGGAGGCACCTGCATTCCTCTGCTCCTGGCCCTTCCTCCATCTTCAAAGGCAGAAACAGTGGGCCGAGTCCTTCTCATGCCTCAGATCTTTCTGAGCTTTCTTGCATGGTTACATCTCTCCAACTGTAGCCGGGAAATGGTCCCCACTTTTTTTTTTCGGTACGCGGGCCTCTCACTGTTGTGGCCTCTCCCATTGCGGAGCACAGGCTCCGGACGCGCAGGCTCAGCGGCCATGGCTCACGGGCCCAGCCGCTCCGCGGCATCTTCCCAGACCGGGGCACGAACCTGTGTCCCCTGCATTGGCAGGCGGACTCTCAACCACTGCGCCACCAGGGAAGCCCCCCAACTTTAGAAACAAATTTTTTTTCTTTTTTTTTGGCTGTGCCACATGGCATGTGGGATCTTAGTTCCCCAACCAGGGATCAAACCCACGCCCCCTACAGTAGAAGCTTCGAGTCTTAACCACTGGACAGCCAAGGAATTCCCAAGGTCCCCACTTTTAAGGACTCTTGTGATGACATTTGCCCACCAGGCTAATCCAGGATGATCTCTCCCAAATCCTTAACTTAGTCTCATCTGCAGAGTCTGTTTTGCTATATAAGGTACATATTTACAGGTTCTAGGGATTAGGATGTGGACACATTGGGGGGCCATCACTCTGATGACCACAGACCCCAAAGCAATGACCCCAGGATTGATCTTTGCTCTGGGACTCTGAGGCACAAGATGAGCTGGTAGAGGCTGGTGTCTGGGGGGAGCAGTGACCTCACTGCCCTGGGCTGGCCCTGACTCCACCTACCGGGCGTCCTCCCTTGGGGGGGCCAAGTCCCCTGCTGCTGTCAGGCTAGATCTCCCAGTCTCTCCAAGTCTGGCTACCTCACACACACCTGGGGATCTCAGGCCCCTCCACACTCTGGGATTCAGCAGGTCCACGGGGCTGTGGGTATCTGTGTAACAAGCTGTCAGGTGATTCTAATGCTGGGCTGGGTCTGCTGCCTCACTGCCCCCAGGATCTCCCAACCCCCTGCCCCTGCCTCTGCCCCCTCCTTGTTAAGGCCCGGTCACGTGCTTCAATCATGGCCCCTCACCTGCAGCCTCTGAGGCCTGGGCAACTCGTTCTGACAGAAGGTGAGTCCTTGAGGGCAGAGCTGCGTCTCATCCCGTCTCCGTGTGGGGCCGGCCCCCTGGACAGGGTTCCGTGGACGCTGGCTCAGTAGATGCCCTGTGGACCTCTAGCCTCTGTTTCCCTCCTGAAATGAGGGAAGAAAAGGTTGTGGGGCAGGAAGCCCTGGAAAATAAGGCCTCAGGGGCACAGCTGCAGGTCAGCAACGCAGTCACTGTCAGAAGCCCCCTCTCTGTGGCTCTGTGGGCAGGGACCCTCAGAGCAGCCCCCTGGGCTGAACTTCCTCCCGAGTGCTGCTGTTGCGAGGGAGCCCTAAGGAAAGGGAGACCCTCGTGGGGCTGTTGGAAGCCCAGCTCTCTGTCTTGGTGTCTGTCCAAGCCTTGACGACCACCTTCCCTGTGCCTGCCCTGCTGGCCCCCTCCTCTCTCCTCCAAGGAAAGGCTGACTCCAGCTCCCCTCGCCAGGCTGCTCTCAGGGCCTCTGGATGCTGGTTTCTCTCTCCTTGCACGACGGACTTCTGCTCTAACCCTGCCAGGGGAGAGCTCTTGGAGAGAGCCGATTGATTTGACAGTGGCAATAGCTACAGGGTAGACCAGGGCCAAGGCCAGCTCTCCCACTGGTGCCTATGCCCGGGAACCCCTGCCCACCCTCTGGTCTGCATCTCTGCATCTCGGTGCAGAGTGGGTTTCTGTCATCTCCTAGGGCAGATGGACCGTGGCTCCTGCACAGCAGAGCATCACTCCTCTTGGTCACCGGTGCGTAGAGAGGAAGGACAGAGGTGGGGACTGGGAAGCAAAGGGAAGGTGGTTGTCCTGGGAGGTGTGCTGGCTCATCAGACAGGACGTGTGACCCTGGAACCACCCCCACCCTGGCCTAGCTTCCTCATCTGCCACTCGGATGTGCCTGAGGAGGGCTTGTTGGCTGCTGTTTCACAGAGAATCTTAATTTCTATCATTCCCCGAATATGTGCCAGGCATGCACCACATACACCAGGCAATGTGCCAGGCTCTGGAGGTGCCTTTTGAACAGAGCACAAGTGGTCCCTGCCTGGAAGAGCACAGGGTCTGTCTGGGAGGGAGACAGACAATAAACAAATAGTCACCCCTGGCATCCACAATCTGATAAGTGCCAGGAAGGGGGAGGACATCAGGCAGGGGACTGTGGTTGACTGAATAATGGTCCCCAAAGATGTCCATGTCCTAATCCCTAGAACCTGTGAATGTGTTCCTTACAGCAGGGGTCCCCAACCCCCAGGCTGTGGACTGGTAGCAGTCTGCAGCCTGTTAGGAACCGGCTGCACAGCAGGAGGTGAACGGCGGGCGAGTGAGAGAAGCTTCATCTGCAGCTCCCCATCACTCCCCATCGCTCCCCATCGATCCCCATCACTTGCATTACTGCCTGAACCATCCCTCTGCACGCCTGTTAGTGGAAAAATTGTCTTCCACAAAACCGGTCCCTGGCAACAAAAAGGTTGGGGACCGCTGCCTTACAAGGTAAGAGGGGCTTTGCAGATGAGATTTAGTTTAGGAGGTGGGAGATGATCCTGGATTATCCTGGTGGCCCAGTGTCATCACAGGGTCTTTATGAGAAAGAGCCAGAGTCTTCAGCCAGAGTCAGAGGAGATGTGAGGATGGAAGCCAAGATCTGAATGATGCAAGGAAGGGTCCACGAGCCAAGCAATGTGGGTGCCTCGAGAAGCCAGAAAGGTCAAGGAAATGGCTTCTCCTCTAGGGTCTCCAGAAGGAACCAGCCCTGTGGACACCTTGATTTTAGACTTCCTGATGTTACACTTCCAGAATCATAAGAGATTACATTTGTTACAGCAGCGACAGGAAACAAATACAAGGACTCAGTGACATTCCCCTAAGAAGTGACTTTTGGGTTGAAACCTAACAAATGGGAGGAGGAACAGGTAGAAAGCAGACATAGTGTTTTTCTGGCAGAGGGAACAGTGTGTGCAAAGGTCCTGAGCTAGGAGGCTCTTAGTCTCTTAGGACAGCAATTCTCAAACTTTTTGGTTTCAGGACTCCTTTTACACTCTTAAGAATTATCGAAGACCCCGAAGGGCTTTTGTTCATGTGTCGAGTAAATCCCGGGCCAGCTACATAATTCTTAGGGCCTGGTGTGAAATGAAAATGTGGGATCCCATTTTTAAAAAGCAGGAAGCAAGTGCTGTTAAAGGTACTAAAATAGAAGCTTTCCTTTTTTTCCCACAATCTCTCTCTCCTTTCTCTCTCTCTGGCTGCTGTGCATGCACTCAAAGTGTCATGGTGATTTTATTTGCTTTTTAATGTCATTCTAAGAAAACAAAAAACTTAAAATTTAAATATTAGGATGACTTTTACCATCTATCTTTATATCCTGCAATGCCTGTTTCAATGCAGCCTGAGAGAATTTAACTGGTATAGAGAATCACTGAAATTACTCTATTTGTATTGTTTAGCTTGTCCCCAGAGGGTCCCTGGAACAGGGCAGGCACAAACAGGAGGCAGAGTCAGGAAGTGAGGAAGCAGGAAGAGGTGCAGGGCTGGCCCCAGGCACACTTCCTGGGCCAAGGACCCTCACAGGCTCCCAGGGCCGGGTGACTCACACACCGCAGCCTGACAGCCCCCTCCCGCCAGTCCCAGGAGCGATGCACCATGGCCTGGCCGCGTGCTGGAAGCCAAGCAGCTCTTTCTTATGGGCCTGTTCCGAGCCATGGCGGACGGTGGATGGGCAACCTCTGAGGATAAACTGCCATGCCTGGCCACACAGGTACCTGGATGGGGGTAGGCAAGAGGCTCACACCTGCCAGGAGGAGGGTGTCTTGGGTGGGGCTGCTTTGCCCCAATGCGAGAAGCTTAGCCTGACTCTGACTCTTCCCTCATTTGCATCTGGGCTCCCGCTGTGGGGTGGAGCGACGCAGAGCACAGCTTCCCCTTCCCCACCCCACTTGACTCTGTCTCTGGGCACTGAAGTTGAAGGTTGGGAAGGAGGGTGCTGGTGGGGAGGATTTTTATTTAGCAAATGAAAATACAGGATGCCCAGTTAAATTTGAATTTTGAATAAACAATGAATAATTCTTTAACATAAGTATGTCCCATGCAATTTTGGGGACATATAGTGTCTCTCCTATCTGTGGGGGGGTTGGTTCCAGGACCCCCAGGATACCAAAATCTGCAGATGCTCAAGTCCCTTTTATAAAGTGGAGTAGTATTTGCATATAACCTCTGCACATCTTCCCGTATACTTTAAATCATCTCTAGATTACTTATAATACCTAATACAATGTAAATGCTATGTAAACAGCTGCCAGCACAGTAAATTCAAGTTTTGCTTTTTGGAACTTTCTGGATTAAAAAAAAAATATTTTCAGTTCATGGTTGGTAGAATCTTCAGATGTGGAAGCTGCAGATACTGAGGACCAACTGTACTTAAGTTTAAGATGTATTCTTTGTTTATCTGAAATTTGAATTTGTGTGTCTTGTGTTTATCTGGCAACCCTGTGGGCAGACCCAAGGCACCAGAAGGCTAAGGAATGGGTGTCTGAGGTACGCGGTGATTTGTGGTGGGTGGAACGCTGTGTGCTGATATCCATGTTCCAGCACATGCTCTATTGCCCCATCGACTTCACTTATAAAACACAGGTTCAAAGATAAAATTACTAAGAAGTTTAAGACAGCAGAGCATGAGGCCAAGTATGAGGTCCTTCTGAGCCTGGGGCCCTGTGTGATCATGCAGGTTACACACTCATCAGCCAACCCTGGGTATATCCGTTGACATTTATTATACTAGAAATTAAACTCGAGAAAAATTTAAAATATTTATTTATTAACTCGGCTAAAAATAACAGTAATAAATCCATTAGACGTTTACATAAATAACATGTTTTATGAAAAATAACTGTAGTTTCTAAAACAAACAGGAAAAGTTAGCAAGAAGAGTGGTTTTGTTTTACATTTTGGCAAATCTTTTTACTATTTGGCCTCACAGAAGTCTCTAGAAGACAGCCGGGTTCTCATATCTGCTTTTGTGTTCACCCCTTCAAAGTGTGTGTTTCAGTGATTTTAGTGTATTCAGAGAGATGTGCATCCGTCATCAGGATCAGTTTTAGAACATTTCATCACCTCTCCCCCCACAAAAAAGTCCTTATCCCCCTTAGCAATCACTCGCCATTTTCTGCTTCCCAGGCCCTGGTGACCACCAATCTACTTTCTATCTCTATGGATTTGCCTATTCTGAATATTTTATATAAATGGATTCATACAATACGTGACCTTTTGTGTCTAGCTTCTTTTACCTATCATCATGTTTTCAAGGTTCATCCATGTTGTAGCAGGTGTTGGTTGGATTAGACTTATGCCTAAGTTTTCTTCCCAGAGTTTTATAGTTTTAATTCTTACATTTAACTCTTACATTTACATTTAGGTTCCATTTTGAGTTAATTTTTGTATATAGTGTGAGGTAGGGGCCCAATTTCGTTCTTTTGCATCTGCACATCTGATTTTCCCAGCACCATTTCTTTTTTTTTTTTTTTTGCGGTACGCGGGCCTCTCACCGCTGCGGCCTCTCCCGTTGCGTAGCACAGGCTCCGGACGCGCAGGCTCAGCGGCCACGGCCCACGGGCCCGGCCGCTCCGCGTCATGTGGGATCCTCCCGGACCGGGGCACGAATCCGCGACCCCTGCATCGGCAGGCAGACTCTCAACCACTGCGCCACCAGGGAAGCCCGCAGCACCATTTCTTGAAAGGACTATTCTTTCCCCATACTTCTGTCAAAAAAATCAATCAACTGTATATGGATGAATTTATTCTGGACTCTCCATTCTATTCCATTGATCTCTGTGTCTAGCCTACACCAGTACCAAACTATTTTGATTACTGTAGCTTTGAAGTAAGTTTTGAAGTCAGGAAGTGTGACTCCTTCAACTTTGTTCTTTTACAAGATTGTTTTGGCTATTCTGGGTCCTTACAATTCCATGTGAATTTTATTTTTTAAATTTAATTAATTAATTTATTTATCTGGTTGCATTGGGTCTTCGTTGCTGCGTGCGGGCTTTTTCTCTAGTTGTGGCAAGCGGGGGCTACTCTTTGTTGCGGTGCGTGGGCTTCTCATTGCAGTGGCTTCTCCTGTTGCGGAGCATGGGCTCTAGGTGTGCAGGCTTCAGTAGTTGTGGTGTGCGGGCTCAGTAGTTGTGGTGCACAGGCTTAGTTGCTCTGCAGCATGTGGGACCTTCCCAGACCAGGGCTCAAACCCGTGTCCCCTGCAATGGCAGGTGGATTCTTAACCACTGCGCCACCAGGGAAGTCCCCCATGTGAATTTTAGAACCAGCTCGTCAATTTCTGCAAAGAAGCCAGCTGGGATTTTAAAAGGGATTGCATTGACTCTGTAGATCAATTTGGGGAGTATTGCCATCTTAGCAATATTTAATCTTTCAATCCATGAACATGTCTTTCTATTTCGTTGATTTCTTTCAACAATGTTCTATAGCTTTTTTTTTTGTGGTACGCAGGCTTCTCACTATTGTGGGCTCTCCCGTTGTGGGGCACAGGCTCCGGATGCGCAGGCTCAACGGCCATGGTTCATGGGCCCAGCCGGTCCGCGGCATGTGGGATCTTCCCGAACCGGGGCATGAACCCGTGTCCCCTGCATCGGCAGGCGGACTCTCAAACCATTGCACCACCAGGGAAGCCCGATATTCTATAGCTTTTAAAAAAAATTTTTTTATTATTATTTTTAAATAAATAAATAAATTTATTTATTTATTTATTTTTGGCTGTGTTGGGTCTTCGTTGCTGCGTGTAGGCTTTCTCTAGTTGCAGTGAGCGGGGGCTACTCTTCGTTGTAGTGTGTGGGCTTTTCATTGCAGTGGCTTCTCTTGTTGCAGAGCACAGGCCCTAGGCATGTGGGCTTCAGTAGTTGTGGCTCGAGGGCTCAGTAGTTGTGGCTCATGGGCTTAGTTGCTCCACGGCATGTGGGATCTCCCCAGACCAGGGCTCGAACCTGTGTCCCCTGCAATGGCAGGTGGATTCTTAACCACTGCGTCACCAGGAAAGTCCCCCGTGTGAATTTTAGAGCCAGCTCGTCAATTTCTGCAAAGAAGCCAGCTGGGATTTTAAAAGGGATTACATTGACTCTGTAGATCAATTTGGGGAGTATTGCCATCTTAGCAATATTTAATCTTTCAATCCATGAACATGTCTTTCTATTTCTTTGATTTATTTCAACAATGTTCTATAGCTTTTAGAGTATGAGTTTTGTACTTTTGTCAACTTTTTCTTAAGTAATTTGTTCATTTTGATGTTAATGTAAATGGAATTGCTTTCTTAATTTCATTTTTGGGTTGTTCATTGAAAATGTATAGAAATATGACAGATTTTTGTCTATTGATTTTATATCCTGCAATCTTGATGAATTCATTTATTGGTTCTAACAGTTTTTTTAGTATATTCCTTAGGATTTTCTACATACAAGATCATGCCATCTGCAAATAGGGGTAGTTCTTACTTCTTCCTTTCCAATTTGTACCTTTTATTTCACTTTCTTGCCTATGTACACTGGCTAGAAACTCCAGTGCAACACTCAAAGTATGCTGAATGGCAAGAGTGGACATTTTTGTCTTGTTCCTGATATTAGGGGGAAAGAATTCAGTTCTTTCACCCCTGAGTATGATATTGGCTGTGGGTTTTTCATAGATGCCCTTTACTATGTTGAGAACATTCCTTTCTATTTCTAGCTGGTGAGGGTTTTATCAGAAACAGCAGTTTATTAGCCACGTACACTCACAGCGCAGGAAAGGAGGATGCTGTACACCACGCAGGGCCATGTGGGGTTGCACTCAGGAACAGAGTGAACCAGCAGGGGCTGTGGGAGGAGGCTTTGTAGTAATAAGAGGGCAGGTGCCTCCTGGTTCCCACAGGAGGATGTGATGTGCTTGCTTGAGTAATCCGTGGGCGGGGAACTGAAGCCCACTGCTCATGGCCCATCAGGGGCTGTGTTCCATTTGATAAGGGGGGGTGTTTGGCTAGGGGACCCTATCTGTGGAAACTGAGTGGGGTGGGGAACTTGCAGCTAGGACATTCAAAGCCCTCCTGGTTTCAGATGTCAAAGTGGTATATAATGTTGGGTCTTAATTTGGGGCCTTACACCTAAGGCCACTGGGGACCTGCATGGAGGTGGTCAAAGCCTGTCTACGGTCGGTTCCTGGGGGCAGACCTGGAGTCACCTGCTGGACCAATGCATGAACGCGGGCTGCAGCAGCTTCCCTTCAGAGGCCCGGGGTGTGGAGTTCAGTGGGACCACTTCTCTCCTCCCCTCTCATCTGAATGCTTCGATTGACTTCCTTTACTAAACTGTATTCACCTGTGCAAATATCTGTGATTGGCCCAGCCTGCTGCCCAGTCCTCTCTTGCTGCATGGGGTTGCTGCTGGTGTTGAGCCGCACCTCAGAGAGCAACATGTCTCACAAACACTGCCTGTTCAGTTTTTTTTCCTTTCCCGGAACATGCACCATTTATTTTTACCTACATAGCATGCACACACAGGTCCTATTTTAAAAGCATTAAGAACAATACCACTGTACAATTATGGAACTACCACAGCAATTCACGGTCAGTCATGAGAACGCTTGCATTTGTCAGCCAAGAGCTCCCGGCACCTCAGTCACCTGCTGGTTGATCCTGTGTTCTCTCTGTGACGTTGCTCTCTTGCTTCCAAGGCTCAGACCTCAGAAAAAGAAAAATGGCAGAGCGCACCGTACTGGGATTCCCCAAGTTCTCCTGGACTGAAGGCGTTTAACACTTTCTGCCCTGGAAGTTAACTGCAATGGAATGTGATTCAGCGGAGATGAAATATTTTATCTGCTGCTTGTAGGTGCCAGTGCTGGGAGGAGAGTTCCGGGTTCTGGGGTTTGCCCCTCTGGCTCTGATCCCAGGCTGCAGGCAACTCATCTATGTGTGCCTTGGATGGATGGGCAGAAAATCAATGGTTTTGCTCTGCTGACAAAAAGGCTCCTGGCAACTCGAATGCAGGAGACCATTAAAATACCACTGACACAATTATTTACTATGAAGATGTAGCTATTGATTTAACAGTTATATGAATGAAATGCAGGAAAACGAGTGACAGCTGGGGGTAGCAGTCTTTTCCCCAGAAGTGGTCCCCCTGGAGTGTGACAGCTTAGGTGGGGGGAGAGCTGAGCTCTTTCTTTTTTTTACATTTGAAAAACTTTTTATCATGAAATAATTTTAGACTTATAGAAGAGTTGCAGAGATCATTCAGGGAGTTCCCATGTCACCTGTCACGCAGCTTTTTCCTCCTAATGTCAACGTCTTACATAACCTAGTACAATGACCAAAACCAAGAAATCATCACTGGCACCACACTGTTAACTGACCACAGACTGCATTCGAATGTCATCAGCTCTGAATCTAATGTCCTTTCTCTGTCCCAGGGCTCCACATTGCATTTAATTGTCATGTCTCCTCCATCTCTTATCTGTGACAGTTTTTCAATCTCTCCTTTCCCTTTGTGACCTTGATCCTTTTGAAGAACAGTGTTCATGTGTTTTGTAGCAAGTCCCTCAGATTGGTTTTGTCCAATGCATTCTCATGATTGGATCGAGGTGATAGATTTTGGGGACGAATCCCTCAGAAGTGAGGTGCCCTTCAGTGTATCCCATCAGGGGCTCATGCTGTCCATGAGTCTCATTCCTGGCACTATGAACCTTCATCCCCTGGTTAAGGTGGTGTCTAACACCTAAAGTGACTATTTTTCCCTTGGTAATTAATAAACATTTAGGGGGAGGTACTTTGGAGTCATGCACATGTTCTGTTTCTCCCTAAACTTTCTCCCACTCATTTTAGCATCCTCGATGCATTGAGCATTTGGTTTGAATTCCAGAAATTCTCTGAGCAGCCCTTTTTCCCTCCATTGCAGAATTAAACTCAAGCTGCCAAAGGTCTGCAGGCAAAGTCTTTCTAAAGTCCGTTGTGAGTTAGTGGACCCAGGAAAACTGTCACCAAGTGCGCACGTCAAGGTGACACAATTACGTGAATGGTTCCAACAGGCCACTCTGTCCGGATGTTCCCATGAGAGAAATGACCTGTGGGCTCTCCCCATCTTCGGTTCTGGTCACAAATGTGACTTTAGGGTTAGATCAAAAGGCATCCGCCTCTTCAAGCCCACGTCGCTGCCACCAGCGTGTCATTTTTGTCAAGGAATGTGTGCAATTAATAAAGGCGGCAGGACTGTCTAGGAAACCAATTACAACAAACACATCAGGTGTCGATAGGGAGGCACAAACACAGATCCCATTGATTGATGCCAATCACCCTCAGCACCTGGCCCTCCAGCCCGTTTTTTACACCTTCGGGGACCATTGTAAAATGTCAGTTTCCATGCGTTTCCAAGCGTGCTCACACAGTGTGTGCTTTTGCCAAAACCTGGGTTATGCATGCAGGGAACCAAGAGTGTATTTCTTGCTGCTAATGTCTGCTTTGTTCTGACTCTTCCCTGGTATGTCATGTAAGGCTTAAAAAAAAATAGAAAAACAAGCTTATAGAGAAAGAAAACCCAAAAGGCAGAGCCTGTTGAAGTGATGGCCTTTACCTATCTCCTGGGTGGAAATGCTCTTCTTGCCTCTTGGGCCTGGTGGGCGAAGGTCTGCTGGCTGCTAGCCCACCAAAAGAGATGGGCCTCTCACTCCAGAGCTTTCCAAGGTGGCCCATTCTGCTGCTGGACGGACTAAGCCTGGTTCCTGAAATTCATCCCTCCCCACAGCTGGGTTCTGCCCCCTGAGTCCTCACAGCACAAAGGCAGTGACTTGAGGGCAGGGACCACATGTCCGTCTTTCATCCTAGAGCCCAGCCCAGAGCCTGACCCAGAGCCTGTGCTCCGGAAACCTTTGTGGAGCTGAGTCACTGGAGAGATTTGGCAGAGAAACTCACCCAAGCCTGAAGCCTCTGGAACCTCTGGGATATTCTTCAGCAGATCGTCCTGTTTGCTCAGTGCCTGACGTGTGGGGGGAGTGGGCAATGGTGCTTAATCACGTTCTGTGTCAACTAAGTGTTTGGCTCAGTGCTGCCCCTGGGAGGGACAGGAGGGCAGTGATCCCACAGGGGTCAGGGAAGCCTGGGCGCAAGCCCTGGGGATGGAAACTGTGGGCAGAAGGACGGGCTGAGTGTGTGTGGATTCTCCTCTGCAGGCTTCAACGGCAAGTCTGTTATTTCGGGGATGAGGGTGTTTGCGTCTCAGTAGAGCAAATCCCAAACCCTCTTCCTGGGGCTTTCAGGTAAGGGGCCGGAACGGTTTTTTTTTTTTTAATTAGTTGAGTTTTCTGGGGTGGGGATGGGCCACAGCTGTGTCCCTGGCCCCCGTGGCTGACAGGGTCCAAGGTAGAGCGGGCTTCCTGATCTACCCAGGCAAGTTGGGTGAGTGGGAAACGGGCGGCCAAGTGGGCTCCAAGAAGAGTCTCCTCAAGCATCCAGAGGCTCACCCCAAACCTCGGTGCTTGTGGAAGCTCACGGGCCAAGTCTGGGGTCTTGCAAGTATGGGGGCTGCTTCCACTGTGACATCTTCTCAGACCCAGACACTTCTACTTACACAGAACCCTGTGGTGACACTGGGCCCACCTGCATAATTTAGGATCATCTTATTTTAAGGTCACTGATTAGCAATCTTTTTCCCCCCTTGCCAGGAAACCCAACATATTCACAGGTTTGGGGGTTAAGATGTAGATTTTGGGGGGCCATCTGGCTCCTCTCTGTGTCCCAGAGCCTGGCACTCAGAGGAGGCTCTTGGTGTATTTGTTACCGGCTGGGTGGACAGTGGTTGACGGGTGTGGGAGGACAGAGCTGCACCCAGTACCTGGGACGTCCCCTCCTCCGGGCATTAGCAAGATCTTGAGACACAGACCTACTAGAGCATGGACTTGAGGATATGGGGAGGGGGAAGTGTAACCTGTGACAAAGTGAGAGAGTGGCATGGACATATATACACTACCAAACGTAAAATAGATAACTAGTGGGAAGCAGCTGCATAGCACAGGGAGATCAGCTAGGTGGTTTGTGACCACCTAGGGGTGTGGGATAGGGAGGGTGGGAGGGAGACACAAGAGGGAAGAGATATAGGAACATATGTATAACTGATTCACTTTGTTATAAAGCAGAAACTAACACACCATTGTAAAGCAATTATACTCCAATAAAGATGTTAAAAAACAAAACAAAACAACAAGCCTCGCTCTGGTCTCTGGAGAAGCCCTGCCCACTCATGCCTCTTAGAATGACCTATAGGCACACGAAAAAAAAAGAAACGGGAGAGAATGGTTAAAAATAGATTTTATTTAACCCAATATAGGCAAAATATTACCATTAAAGTGATTAGTATATATTACTAATGAGATATTTTACATTCTTGTTTTTCATTCGAAGCCTTTGAAATCCGATATGCATTTTGCACTTAAAGCACATCTCAGATCAGACTGACCACGTTTCAAGGGCTTCAAGAAACACATGTGGCTAGTGACCACTGCATTAGGCAGTGAACATCTAAATCACTAGGCAATTGTGCTTTGTGACCACCTAGAGAGGTGGGATAGGGAGGGTGGGAGGGAGGGAGATGCAAGAGGGAAGAGATATGGGAACATATGTATATGTATAACTGATTCACTTTGTTGTAAAGGAGAAACTAACACACTATTGTAAAACAGTTATACTCCAATAAAGATGTTAAAAAAAATAAATAAACACTAGGCATTCACAGAGAACGTTTGGT
This sequence comes from Physeter macrocephalus, assembly GCF_002837175.3. NCBI lineage: Eukaryota > Metazoa > Chordata > Mammalia > Artiodactyla > Physeteridae > Physeter > Physeter macrocephalus. The sequence continues at coordinate 48,202,510 of NC_041227.1, read as the reverse complement.
AATTTATTTATTTATTTATTTACTTTAAAAATTTTTTTTAACATCTTTATTGGAGTATAACTGTTTTACAATAGTGTGTTAGTTTCTCCTTTACAACAAAGTGAATCAGTTATACATATACATATGTTCCCATATCTCTTCCCTCTTGCATCTCCCTCCCTCCCACCCTCCCTATCCCACCTCTCTAGGTGGTCACAAAGCACAGAGGTGATCTCCCTGTGCTATGCGGCAGCTTCCCACTAGCTATCTAATTTACATTTGGTAGTGTATATATGTCCCTGAGGTTTGGTAATTTAGAAGTAACACTACGTACTCCAGGCCAGGACAGACTCACTTAGTAAGTTACAGTCACTGTAATTCTTATTCCCTCTCCCTCCCTCTACTTCTTCTTTCCTCCATCAGCCTTCTGGCGACTGGGCTGTGAGTTTAATCTCAGCTCTTCTCCTTACTGACAGGGGACCTTGCCTGAGTCCCTCACCCTTTGAAGCTTCCGTTTATTCATCTGTAAAATGGAGATGGTAATCCTTACTCACTGATAGTCAAAAGGACCAAACAGCACGTTCCTGGCGCTGGCCTCCGTGGACACTCCTGTCCTCTGCACCATCAGGCTCAGACCCTCAGTGGCCCCGCACTGAGGGCAGTTGCCAGGAGCTCCCCTCTAGCTGGAGAGGCAGAAGGGGAAAAGACTGCATTATAACTAGAAAATACTGTAAGGCCAATGGTAAAGCTTCAGTGGGCTAAAATCAGAAATATATATATATATATATATATATATATATATATATTTGGCAGCAACATGCAGCTTATGGGATCTTAGTTCCCCGACCAGAGATCAAACCTGGGCCCTTGGCAGTGAAAGCGTGGAGTTGTAACTACTGGGCTGCCAGAGAATTCCCTAAAGTCAGAAATATAACCCAGGGACACGAAGGAGATGAGAACCCTACACAGGACCTCTGGGACTCTGAGCCTGAGAGTAGGACAAAATCTGGTGCTCAGGCACCTGTCCTGCATCAGCGCAGCCAGTTCTCCTCAGCTGTCCCACTGGAGTGAATTACTTTACGGGCACCCCTTGGAGATATGGCAAGTTCAGTTCCAGACCACCAAAATAAAGCAAATATCACAATAAAGCGAGTCACGTGGATTTTTTTTGTCTCCCAGTGCATATAAAAGTTATGTTTACACTATGCTGTAGTCTATTAACTGTGCAATTGCCTTATGTCCAAAAGAACAATGTACATACTTTAATTTAAAAATCCTTTATTGCTAAAAAATGCTAACCATCATCTGAGCCTTCAGTGAGTCGGTAGTATATTCAAAGATCACGGATCACCATGACAAATATAATAATAATGACAAAGTTTGAAATATTGCAAGAATTACCAAAATGTGACACAGAGACACAAAGTGACCAAATGCTACTGGAAAAATGGTACTGATAGATGCGCTCCACACAGGATCACCACAAAATTTCAATTTGTAAAACAAAAATATAAATATATAATATCTGTGAAGTACAATAAAGTGAAACAGTAAAATGAGGTACACCTGTATTTAAAAGAGGCAAATCAAATCACTGCTATATATAAACATACACTTTTACTGGATATCATGAACTAGAACTTCTAAAGTCATACTCTTCATAAACTACATGGTATCCTTCATCTGTACCTATTTCCAATTTGAAATATTGCAAGAATTACCAAAATGTGACACAGAGACATGAAGTGAGTACCTGCTGTTGGAAAAATGGTGCCAATAGATGCTTGATGCAGGGTGCACAAACCTTCAATTTGTAAAAAACGCAACAGAGTGGAGATCAGTAAAACAAGGTGTGCCTGTAATTCCTCTGTGGTTGGGTCGCTGTGTGTCTCAAGGGCCTGGTTTCATCTCCAGGAGCAAGTGGGGCAGGGAAAAGACCTCCTGAGTGGGTTGGTAGGTTGCAAGGATAAACAGAGGCATCCTGGCACTCAGTCATGAGGTCCCAGCCCTTGTTCTGACAATTTGACACCCCCCGCAGGACAGTGACAGGCACCTTGGAAGCATCCTGTACCAGCCCCAGGAATTCTGGACTCTGGTGCTTTTATGTTTTTCAGCCGGACGGCAAAGGGGCCTTGTGATGCAGGCTGATTAACCAGTCCTGGAAGGGCTGTGTGCTTTTCTCAAGTTCATCGGAGGTGGGAGAGTCCCTGCTCTTTGTGGCTTTTCTTCACTGCTCTGCATCACCTACTTGCTCCTTAAGGGATGGGAGGGGACACATTTTGGAAAATAAAACTGTGGGGCAGTGTAATGATCAGACGCACACTTGCGGTTCTCTGTGAGGTAAGTGGCAGTGAATCAGAAACTCTTCTGGATTTGGGTCGAGTTCTATAAGCCTGTGTGAGTACATGGAAAATCAAGGCTTGGTGTTTGGGGAACCCAGGAAAATGCTGGAAGCTTCCACTGTATGGGGAGTCGACAGAGCCTGTGTCCCCAGGACTCCAAGATATCTCGGGCTCTCCACAGAGGGAGGACTTCAGGGCAGAAGGGCCCAAATCTCCGGAGCCCTGGGCAAGTGAGGAAGGCTGAAAGGAATTTACAAACAGATGGACAGCTGTGTCTGTCCACTGGGCAGTAATTGCATCCTATCAGCATCGCTAATTTGCATTGTTATCAGTTTCTACAGCTTACAGAGTTGTGTTTTTTGGGTTTTTTTTTTTTTTTGGCCGTGACCCATGGCTTGTGGGATCTCAGTTCCCCTACAGAGTTTTTTGGTTTTGTTTTTTTTAAAAATTTATTTATGGCTTTGTTGGGTCTTTGTTGCTGTGCGCGGGCTTTCTCTAGTTGAAGCGAGTGGGGGCTACTCTTCGTTGCAGTGCACGGGCTTCTCATTGAGTGGCTTCTCTTGTTGCGGAGCACGGGCTCTAGGCGTGTGGGCTTCAGTAGTTGTGGCTCACCGGCTCTAGAGCACAGGCTCAGTAGTTGTGGCACCTGGGCTTATTTGCTCTGCGGCATGTGGGATCTTCCTGGCCCAGGGATCGAACCCGTGTGCCCTGCATTGGTAGGCGGATTGTTAACCACTGTGCCACCAGCGAAGCCTGGGGATGTGATTTTTGGTTGTTCATGTCAAGATGTCTGTGTGAGAAGCTCTGTAGGTTACTGTTTTCCCTGTGCACCCAAATAAGCAATCTGTGGGCAGACACTGTACGAATGTCATGGTCTTCATGAAATGTGCCTCCTGGATTTGACACCCATTAACGATTCTTGTCTTTACCAACCTTTACAATGATGGTTGCAAAATGGAAGTTTTCCAATTCAGCATCCCTTCACACATACCAGTCTGCAGTTGGCTTTCTACTATAAGCAAGATCCCTCCTTTCTCCCCCACTTATTTATTTATGTATTTATTTTTGGTATGCCCTCATGAGTTTTTCAAAATAAATTTACTACAACTTCTTAATTATCTCGGTGCTCAAATTGTCCCAAGTGTGATCAGTGGGAGCCCTGTCAAGCTGGCTCCTGGGTCCTTTAGCCATGCACCATCATTTTTTTTTTTTTTGTAATACTTCCTTACTTTCTGGTATAGCAAGGTATTTCAGGCTCATCTTGGCCTTTCCTGCCCCAGTCCTGGAATCAGCCATTTTTCCAAGGAGCCCTGGTTCCTGTTAGTGAGGAATGGTGTTAAGTACCAAGATCTGGGCAGTAGGTGTGCTCATTTTTGCTGTGGTGTCTTTGCTTTGAGACTCTTTCAAAGGACAGAGCTAGAAAACAAATACACGTATATGCACACGCACATTCATGTACCTACAGGTATATACACATACACAAATGCTTGTATTCACACATGTGCCTGTTTTAGAGACCATGTGTCCACACCAATACCCCCACTTCCAACCCGTCCTCCTGTCCATATTTGTATTTTCCTTCTCCCAATACCAGCAACACCTTTATGCATTTGCTCAATCTTATAATATATCCTAAAATAGCATTAGAACTGCTGCACAATGTCCACTACAAACAACAAATCTGGTAAAGAGTTCCAGAGTTTTCCCTGTTCTGCTGACCTCCCCACTGCCCCCCACAAAGACTGAGAGTATATAGTGAAATCCTGGATTCACAAACGCTGAGGGTACTTCTCCTCAGTCTCTTCTGTGGGGTCATGATATCCATCAGCAGCACAGTTGGGTTCATTTGTCTCAGTTTTCTTCAGTTTTAGGGTTTTTATCTTTCCATCATCATTAATTTGCTTTTATTTTTTGAGTAGGTAGAAGGTGCTTCAAAACTTGAAACTATATAAACAGGTATATTCAGAGGACTGTCACGCATCCCAATCTCCCTCTTACCCTGTTTCCTCCCACCTCTTGTAGACAAACATCTTCATTGTTTTCTGGTTTATCTCTTTGAGTTTCTCTTTGTAAAGATAAGCATGTGTGTGTACACACACACACACACACACACACACACACACACACACGTTTTCTTATCTTTTTTTCCTTAGGCAGAAGGTAGCATACTATATATACTCTTTTTTTTTTTTTTTTTTTTTTTTTTTTTGCGGTACGCGGGCCTCTCACTGCTGTGGTCTCTCCCGTTGTGGAGCACAGGCTCCGGATGCGCAGGCTCGGGGCACGAGCCCGTGTCCCCTGCATCGGCAGGTGGACTCTCAACCACTGAGCCACCAGGGAAGCCCCTATATATGCTCTTTTGTACTTTGCTTTTATCACTTAATAATATAGCTTGGAAATGACTCCATAGCTGTTCACAGAGAGCTTCCTCATTCTTTTTGGCATCTGTAGTGTACTCCATTGTGGAGATAAACAATAGTTAATTCAACCAATCTCCTATGATTGATTGGTAATCAGTGACAATTTCATTTGCCCCATCTGTGTCTTTTTTAAAAACTGTGATAAAATACACATAACATAAAAATTACTGTTAGCAATTTTTAAGTGTAGAATTCAGTGGCATGAAGTACATTCACATTGTTGTGCAACCACCATCACCATTATCTCCAGAACTCTTTTAATCTTACAGAACTAAAACTCTGTCCCCATGAAACCATAACTCCCCATTCTCCCACCCCCAACCCCAGGCAGCCACCACTCTACTTTCTGTCTCTATGAATTTGACAACTCTAGGTACCTTGTGCAAATGGAATCAAACAATATGTGTCCTTTTGTGTCTGGTTTATTTCACTCAGCATAATGCCCTCAAGTTCCATCCATGTTGTAGCATGTGTCAGAATGTCCTTCCTTTTTAAGGCTGAATAACGTTCCATCTTCTGTCCCTCTTAAAAATGAACTCTTCACCTATTTGAATTGGGTTGAACAGTAAGAAATGCAAAAAGTGAGCAATTGTACTGAGCTGTATAGTCTGCTGTGTCTAGCTGGGGAGTTACTATCTTAATTATGTGCAGAAAATTCGTAGTGTGTAATCCTTTCACCTAAAAAACTACTGACAAAAGAATTGATAATGTATGCTCCCCTCCCAGGAGATGGGGAGCAATTCCCACCGTCCTCCCTCTTGAGGGTGGGCTAGGCTTAGTGACTTACTTCCAAAGTAAAGAGTCTGGAAGGAGAAAAATAGTAGCTTTACAGTGGAGAAAACTGGCAGACACACCTTGACTGGGTAATCAAGGTGAATGTTATCCGTGATGAGTCATGAGGAGGTCAGGCACCTCGAAATGATGTGGTAAGAAGAGCACCTCACTTCTGTGGGGTTTCCCCAAACCTATAGCCCCACTCTAATCACAGACACACAAAAAACATCAGAAAAACCCAGCCTGGGGGACATTTTACATGATTCCTGACCTGTACTTCTTAAGACTGTACTTCTTAAGACTGTCAAGGTCGTGAAAAACAAGGAGATGGAAGACCCTTCACAGACCAGAGGAGACCAAGGAGGCATCAAGACTAAATGCCATGTAGTCCCTGGATGGAATCCAGGGACAGAGAGAGGACATTAATGGGAACACTGATGAAACCCAAACCAAGCCTGGAGTTCAGTTAGTAGTAATGTCTCACTGTGAGTTTCTTAGTGACAAATACACCACAGTTATGTAAGATGCTATCAGTAGGGGAAACTGCGAGAGGGTATGGGGGCACATGCCATACTATCTTTGCAAATTCTCTTTAATTCAAAAATTATTCCAAAATAGAAAGTTTATTTTGGAAAACTGCTAAAGATCAGAGAGCTGGTACATTGGCTCTCGGTATATTGAAAAATACAAACATTTGTTAAATAATGGTGAGGCACATTCTGACCAGAAATTTAAAAATATATATATATTTATTTATTTATTTGGTTGCCCTGGGTCTTAGTTGTGGCAGGTGGGCTCCTTAGTTGTGGCACGTGAACTCTTAGTTGCGGCATGCATGTGGGATCTAGTTCCGTGACCAGGGATTGGACTCAGGCCCCCTGCATTGGGAGCACAGAGTCTTAACCACTACACCACCAGGGAAGTCCTTTGACCAGAAATTTTTTGAAGTAGAAAATATTATTTTTTTTGGGTGCGAGGCTTTCAGAATCTTTGAACCCCGGCCACCACAGTGAAAGCACCAAGTCCTAACCACTGGACCACCAGGGAATTCCCTGAGGGAAACCAAGTCTTGAAGACTAGTCTTCAGGCTCACCCATGTTGAAGTGTGTGTCAGAGCTTCATTCCTTTGCAAGGCTGAATAATCTTCAGTGTGGTGAACTTTCATATGGAACTTTCCCCACAGTTTGGACAGCCAGTCAGATGCTGTCAAATCTTTATAAGTTGGGACTTCCCTGGTGGTCCAGTGGGTAAGAGTCCGCGCTCCCAATGCAGGGGGCCTGGGTTTGCTCCCTGGTTGGGGAACTCGATCCCACATGCATGCCGCAACTAAGAGGCTGCATGCCGCAACTCAGAAGTCCACATGCTGAAAGTAAAAGATCCTGCATGCCACAGTGAAGATCCCATGTGCTGCAACTAAGACCCCGTGCCACCAAAATAAATAAATAAATAAATAAAAATCTTAAAAAAAAAACTATATGTTGGACATAACACACACCTGGGGCCTAGTTCTTAAGACATGGATTGGCCCCACCCATAGACTTTTTTTTTTTTTTTTTTTTTTTTTTTTGTGGCACGCGGGCCTCTCACTGTTGTGGCCTCTCCCGTTGCGGAGCACAGGCTCCGGATGCGCAGGCTCAGCGGCCATGGCTCACGGGCCCAGCTGCTCCGCGGCATGTGGGATCTTCCCAGACCGGGGCACGAACCCATGTCTCCTGCATCGGCAGGCGGATTCTTAACCACTGCCCCACCAGGGAAGCCCCCACCCATAGACTTTTGGGGTTGATTGGTCTGGGGTGTGGCCTGGAGAGTCGTGGGTTCCAAGCTCCCAGGTGATTCTATTTTGCAGTCAAGGTTGAGAACTGCAGCCCTGGGGCCTGCTTCTGAGAGTCCCTGAGGGCAAGGGAGCAGGAGTCAGGGAAGGCTCCCTGGAGGAGGCAGTATCCAAGCAGAAGGGAGGCCTTAGGGAAGGCATGGAATAAAGAGCCACATGGAGGGCGGGAAGGAACAGGCCTGACACCCCTGGATGCCAATTGGTATCTTTGGGGTGCAAACAAGAGAAAAATGCTGTCCAAACAGTCATGCGTGCAAAGGGAGTTTACTGGTGTCGGCATCGGTCTCACCTGGAAGTTGGTTGGAAACACAGGACCTCGGCCCCACCCAGGTCTCCCTAGATCAGAATCTTCATGTTAACATCATCACCCAGGTGGTGGTGTCTCTGCACCTCAAGGTTTGAGAAGCATGGCTTTAGAAGATGGAAAACTGAAACTTGGAACAGAATATTCTGGCTAACCAGGGGTTTTTCTACAAGCTGACACAGTAATTGTACCTGCAGATCTTGCCTGCAGATTTTCAAGCCTTTGCATACAAATCCCAGGAATTTTACTTATTTGGCTTCTAGCAAGGAGCAGGCACATGGCACATCATCACATGTGGGCCCCTGGGAATCTGAGGAGACCTGAGCTGACACCTGGATTTTCTTAGGTTCATCCTCCTATAGGAACATGACTTAGTTGTCTCGGATATCAGCATATTGTGTTGCATGAGTGTTTGGCTCCTCGGAGGAGCTGGGCTAATCAGTATAAGAAGAAAATCAATTTTTAGTTAATCATTTGGAATTGTTTATTTCCATACCTGGCTCTGATCATTGGCCTCTGTGCTCATTTCCTACAGGATAAGAAGTAATGAATTATCCATTCCATGTGCGTTAAAAGAGTCAGCCGATTCTCGTTGTTCGCAGTAGTTAAGTCTCTAAACTCACTGTGAACACTGAGTCAGGGAATCAGTCCTGGGGAAATACAGGGTCAGGTTCCTGCGAGCCTCTGGTCACAAAATTTTGTCAACTGATCAATACATAACCTTGTTTTGTGAGAGTCTCTGTTTAAAGGCACCTTATTTTACATATATTGTTGGGTCATTATCATTGAACTCAAGGCCCACAGCACTATAACTCCCACCTGAATGAAGCTTATGTAACACGGGTATTTTCTCTGTGGGGCCCGTCACAGCCTTCACATGCTTAGGACACTAAGCCATCACTTCTGCATTTTCGTGCCATTTTAAATGGTGCAACTATCAACAAATACTCAAAAATTAGCAAACAGGTGGCATGAAAGAGACCTGGAAGGCACACCTACTCACAGTATGAGAGCTGAAAACTCACTGTGATCAGGAGACACATTTTTTGCTGCTCTGCTTGTCTGTGAATGACCTCAAAAATGTCTAATATTAGAGAGTTCCCTGGTGGTCTAGTGGTTAGGATTTGGCACTTTCACTGCCGCGGCCTTGAAATAGGAGGGAAGCTGTCAGCGTACAACCTTTGAAAGAACGATATAGCCTGAAGACATGACATAAACTGATTAAAACCAAATGGATCCAAGATGGTGGACAAGTCAACTTCCACTAGACCTTGAGCCTCAGTATACGCTCACTGTAACACATCAGCAAGCTAAATGACACACCCACAGGCTCTATGACTGTTCTAAGGTGACCATAAGGATCAAAAAGTGAGCGGTGGCCCAATTCCTGGAAATCCCCGCCCCTTTGCAAAATAGCTGGAATACTCCTCCCACTCATTAGCCTACGAAATTACCCACCCTTATAAAAACTGATAACCCCATACCCTGGTTCCTTTCTCACCATCTGAGATGCCCCACACTCTGTGGAGTGTGTTTTTCTCTAAATAAATCCACTTCTTACCTATCACTTTGTCTCTCAGTGAATTCTTTCTGCGACAAGACATCAAGAACCTGAGTTTCATTAAGTCCTAAAACCATATGTGTGATCTCAGTTGGAAGACTGTAGGTTTTGGCTGGGTTCAAGTCCTGGAGGCGTGGGTTCAAGTCCCAATCAGGGTTTTGGCCGGGTATGAGTCCCGGCTGCGTGGGTTCAAGTCCCAATCTGGGTTTAGGATGGGTTCAAGTCCCGCACAGGCACGTGGGTTCAAGTCCCAATCTGAGGCGCATGGTTTCAGCCTAGGTTCAACCTGGGTTCAATCTTCTGGTTGGGGAACTGAGATTCCACAAGTCATGTGGTGAGGCCAAAAAATAAAAAAGCATCCAATATTGCTTTTGTGGTTATAAATAAATTTTATCAAGTAGGTGAGTTCGCAAATATGGAATCTTCCAATAATGAGAACTGACTGCCCATACTTGGAGGAAAAACTGTTTTTACCATCATGAATTCCAGCTGAGAAGTCTGGAAGTTGAAGGCTGAATAATTTTGGAAGGCTGATTCTTTTTTTTTTTTTTAATGGCTGATTTGGGAAAATAAATGCCAGCCAATGGGGAACAGTGCCAGCACAAGCCCCGTTTTTGCTCTATTGCCACTGCTCCTCCCTAACCAGGGGCAGCTCAGTCCACCACCTCCACTGGATGGACCTCCCCCCCGCCACTGCCCACCGCATCGAGAGACGCTCAGATATCAGGACAATGCCAGGCGGTGGGAAGGCTCCAAAAAGCATGTGACACGTGAATGTACTTATGAATGAGAGCAGATAACCTGTCCACATGGGTGTCGGTTTTCCTACTATTGGAAAAAAACCCAATAAAAGAATTTTTTTGAAGACTAGGACAAAAGGAAGAAAGAAGAAACCTCTTACAGAACCTTGCCTCCTTGACTGCATCCCTCCAGTAGAAAGGAACACACTGAGTCTCACCAGCCCTTTCTCTGAAACCCAGTGTCTGAGGGAGTGGAAGGTCGGTTATCCTAAAATCTGATAAAGAATCTAATATTCAAAACAGCTCAGTTATGTGCACAGCCTTGAAAGGAGACACAAGCCAGATGTTCCCAAGATACGCCGACATTATTTTGTTATCTTAAGGAGACAGTAATGTTTTTGAAGAGTGATGGGGTAAGATAGCCGAAGATTTTCTGTCCTTCGAATGTATATTTATAATCACTCCCAGTCTCAGTCATTCTGTTGCTCCTCTCAAAGGCATCAGCAACAAGACCAGGAATAAATGCAAGTACTCCTTCAGGCACTTGTCAAATCCAAGGGACACAGGTGGGAACTCCGCACATTACGCCCCTCCCCTGCAGCAGGGAGAGCCAAGAATGGCAACCCACTGGGACAGTAAGAGAGGGTGCAGCTTCCCATGCAGGAATCGATGATTATGAGGAACAAGAGCCATCAATGGTTGGGTTGAGCTTTTCCTCCAGAATTCAGCTCCATCTACCTGTGACAAAAAACTGAATTTATTTTTCAGGAAGACCCAGCAAGATTTCTTTCTAGCAAAGACCTGGAAAATCAGGGTGATTAAAAAGCATTTACTGCAGATGTTTTTACCAGCTGTGATAAAGGCAACCAGTGCAAAAGATTCCCAAGTAGCAGCATCTATGAGACAAATATAGTCTTAAAGGACAGACATCAAAACTTCCCAGGGTACCTGTCCCCCAGGTATCACTAAGCAGGTCAGACTCATGCTGATGGTGGAAGTTACTTGATCGAGGGGTACAAACACACGTGGCATTTTTATGGAGTGTGTACCATTCCCTGTTTCTCATTCTGAATCTCTTTACCTGAATCTCTTCTGTAGATCCCTGGAAAGGGGGTGGGCTTCCTGGATCCCTGAGAGAGGGCACATAAGGAAAAGATGGAGCTATTTAAAGGAAACAGTACACACTATTTATTTATATAAGTCTGTGAGCAAATTGCAACCTGTGCAGTTGAGGCAAATTGTGTATAGACTGTCTACTGCTACATGTGAGTACCTCTAGTTTATAGATTGCCTTTGGGAATCTTGGATTTGAGACCAGGCAGCTCGGATTTCGATAGATAACTCTGGCACTCTTCTTCCCTGTGGCCAGCAGCCTGTCCCATCCATACGTTGCATGTAATGCTTTGACTTTCACAGGATAAAGGGACATTCTTTCACAATGAAGCCGTCTCAGATAGAATCTATGTGTTCTACAGTGATTTCAGAGTTAGTTGGGAAAGAAATTTTTCTTTTCCTTTTTTTTTTAAGCTGAGAACACAACTGCCAATGCAGCCTTTACAAAATAGGACATTGCCAGAAACAAAAATATTTAGGTGTTTCCCTTACAACGCATTTATGTAGGAAGGATCTGGATGTCTAAGGAAATATAATTAGAACATAGTTTTATTTTATTTATGTATTTATTTATTTTTGGCCACACTGTGCGGCTTGTGGGATTTTAGTTTCCCAACCAGGGATCGAACCTGGGCCCTCGGCAGTGAGAGCGCAGAGCCCTAACCACTGGACCACCAGGGAATTCCCAGCACATAATTTTAAGAATGCAATAGAACTGAATAAATCTCAGAAATGGCTAGGGTAATCCAGTGTCCTGTAAATAAAGCTGAGCCCGCATTTAATGAGGCTAGAAAGGGACTATCTGTTGTGTGGCAGGGATAGTTTCAGAGACGGGAGCTCTGGGCACGGCCCCCGAAGAGGGTGTCCTGGGGCCTTACCCTTAATCTTGGGCAGAAGCTCCCACAGAGTCCCGGAAATACAGCAATATTGTGATGGTAGGTGTTATGATCATGGGCAAGAGATAGGGAAGCCAGACTGAGCCGGAGTGCAGAGGGACATGCCACCCACACGCCATGTACCTGGGGAGCAGGGGCCTATCTACCCCAAAGAGGCAGGAGAGAGAATAGACCAAGGATGCGGCATCAGTTGCCCTGACTTTGCACCTTCCTTCACCATTTGCTTGGGGCCTGGATACAAATGACAACCCTTCTGAACCTCTGCTTCCTCACTCTCAATCAAGCGGGTGATACTTACAGGGTGTGTCCCGAGGTCATTCTTTGGCTCCAATGAGTAATGTTGTGGAAGGCTTCGTTTTAAATATTTGGGGCAGAGGCAGCCGTTGGTACAGCAGGTTAAAAGTGTCAACAAAATTACCCCAGTGGGTGTTGCCTGTACTTGGGTTGAATAGTGTCCCCGCACCCACAAAATATATGTCCAATGGGAATCCCAAAATGTGACCTTATTTGGAAATGGGGTCTCTGCAGATGTAATCAGTTCAGATGAGGTCATACTGGACTAGGGCGGGCACTAAATCCAATGACTGGTGTCCTTATAAGAAGCCCCGTGGGGACACAGACATACTCAGAGGGAGAGGGCCATGTGACAACAGAAACGAAGATGGAAGTGTTGCAGCTACCAACCGAGGATTGTCCAGGACTGCCTGCAGCCTCCAGAAGCCGGAAGAAGCAGGGAAGGATTCTGCCCTAGAGCCTTGGGAGGGAGCATGGTACTATGACACCTTGATTTAGGACTTCTGGCCTCCAGGACTATGAGAGAAGACACTGCTGTTGTTTTAAGCCCCCCAGTTTGTGGTGATTTGTTACAGCAGCCTCAGGAAACAAACACAGTTGTCCAAAAGGGTTAAACAGTTCCGCCAACCAGATGACAGATCCCCATGTCCCTGGGGACACACCTTTGCCCTCCTGCCTCCTGCACAAGCGAAAGCTTCAAGGTGACAGCAGATGGGACTGAAGCCCAAGAACAAACCTTCAGATCGGTTTCCAGAATAAGCAGGGACTTCGTTTTATTTACAGCATTTGTGTCAGTGCTTGGCACACAGTAGGAACTGCAGATTTCTTTTCTTTCTTTTTTTGTTTTTCTAATTTTATTGGAGTATGGTTGCTTTACAATGTTGTGTTAGCCTCCACTGCACAAGGAAATGAATCATCCATACACATACAGATATCCCCTCCCTTTTGGACTTCCCTCCCATTTAGGTTACCACAGTGCATTAGGTAGAGTTCCCTGTGCTTTACAGTATGTTCCTATCAGTCGTCTATTTTATACATAGTTATCAATAATGTATATGTGTCAATCCCAGTCTCCCAACTCCTCCCTCCCCACACCTTTCCCCCTTGGTAGCCATACATTGTTCTCTACCTCTATGTTTCTATTTCTGCTTTGCAAATAAGATCATCTAGGAACTGCAGGTTTCTTGAATGAATGAAAGTCTGAATATGGAGAACAAGATAAATAAGTATTGCTGCTATCCAAGTGGAGGGCAACAAATAAATAGTCTATAAACTAAATGATTACGAATGTCATGAAATACCATGAAGGAAATGCATAGCATGCTAACATACAAAATGATGGAGAGACCTAGGACAGAGTCTCAGGGTGGCCAGTCGAGCAAACTAAGAAAGAGAGAGGTTAAGCAACTTGCCCAAGGGCACACAGCCATCCTATCCTCTAACTCAGCCAGAATTATCAATCTACATGCGAACCTGATCAGTAGAGGCTTAGGACTTTTATTGTCTTCCTCACCCCCACCCCCATGCAAATAAAATTAAGGCCAAATTCTTAAGATAAAAGTCACTTTGATTTTGATAGGTTATTTGGTTCAAATGGAGGGAACTGAACTTCCACTGCCAGAGTCCTGGATTAGTAAATTATTAGTCATTTTCTCTATTAAATATGTGCTTGGATTCCTTAAAAAAGGCTTTCTAACCCCTCAGTAATTCGCACGCTTGTAAATCCTAAGCCAGAAAGTCAGCAAAGGAGTTAATAACTTACTAAAGTGACAAAGTAAAAATTTAGATTAAATATCACAGTGTCTCTCACATTTGCTTCCTTGCATTAGAACTATAATCTTACTATTTTACACGTTTCAACATTCAACTGCGAGCAAGTGCAGCCATTGGATGAGGGAAAGAATTAATACCTTCACAGCTCCCTACTTGTATTGCCACTAGTCTGACCAAATAAAATTAAATTACAGGTCTTCTCATTTCGCTTTATGTATTTTTCTTATTTGAAGTATAGAGAAATGTTATTTCACCAGCGGTAACAGCACATGGCATAAATACAACTTTATATTTTTGGTACATTGCAGTGCGATTCTGATCAATCTTTAAGGTTAAGATTTTACTTGGTAAAATTTCTCAAATAACTGTAATAGATTTTTAAGAGGCAAAATAAATAATTGAATAAAATTCATGTGTACAATGCATCTAGAATGGATGAAAACAATATGAGCTTTCATAGGAAAATGGTGTTAATCTTGAACAAATTACTTTGTGAGTTTAGATGGTACAGGGACACCCCCCCACACACACACCCCATTTGTGTTATCAGCAAATTTTGAATTGACTCTCTTTGGGAACATTAACCACAGTAAAAATGGTCTGGACAAAGGGTATTAGTAAAATCTCTTTATTAATTAAAAAAGGAAAAAAGGAAATTGTATTCTCTGCCAGGTCGCTTAAATCACTTGCTACCTGCAGATTCTTGCAGCTGCTTGAGATTTGCTCAGATCTTTGGGAGAACTAGTTGAAGACAAACAAGTGTGAGCCAGCAGTAAACAATTCAGAGTGTACCTGCTGGAGGGTTGAAGAGCTGTTACTTTGTGGAGAGAATCTGCTGAAACACCCCCAGACCATGCCCCTCACCCCGCACCCTACTCCCACCTGGTGATTGTTTTCCAAAGCTACGTGAGCATCCACAGCTCCTCACTGAAGCCAGCGGTGAGTCGAGCAGGAGTTTGTGGGAGGGAGGATGGAGGGTGTCTCAATCTCGGCATTATTGACATTTGAGGTTGGATTCTTTATCATGGAGGCTGTCCTGTGCCCTGTAGGATGTTTAGAAGCATCCCTGTCCTCTACCCACTAGATGCCAGTAGCACCGGAACCCCCCAGCTGTGACAACCAAAAGTCTACAGATGTCTCTGCCCCTGGGGGGCAGAATTGCCATCCTCTCCTTGAAATCCACTGTGCTAACTCAATCAGGCCAAGTTTGTGGGCGTGTGCCACATGAGCAAATAAAACTGTAGGCCACCTGGTTAAAATTGAGTTTCAGATAAACATTGAATAATTTTTTAGTGTAAGTATGTCCCAAATATTACATGGGCCAGCCTGGGCATCCTGTATTTTATCTGGCAATGCTAGGTGGACTCGGGGAGAAATAGGACACTGAAATGAGCCCCGTTATGGAGCCAAAATAGTCATCAATTCTGAAACAATCCAAAGATTAGATTAAATCCAAGGTAATTTCCAGAAGATAATTTCCATCTCTTAGCTCCTGTGTTAGGACTGAATGCAATAAAATGTTTGTGATAGAACTGAAAGTGTCGTTAAGATGTGTTCCCTTTTTAGGTAGTTTGAAAAGATAATCCAATTTCATGATTTTATAAAACCACTACTGCTAAATATTTACTTACATGTCTACATGTTTTACTTTTCTGTGCACACAAGTGAATTGGGTTCCCTGATTTTTATTCTTTGAGTCCAGACTACTTTTAAAAAGATACAGTTATTGGAAAATAGCCTGGGTGACTTTTTTCTTTTTAAAATAAAAATAAAACATAACAAACTGTTTATGTTTTTTAAAAAAGTAAAACAATATAGAAATGTATAAAGTGAAAAGTGAAAGTCCCCTCTCCCACTATCTCTGATGCCCTAGTCCTATTTCTGGAGGTAACCACTATCAACAACTTCTGATAAATTATTGTGTTCTACCAGAAATTTTCTATACATAATCAAGCAAATAAAGGCTGCTCTTCTGTGGTGGGCAGCCTTTGAGATGGTTCCCAGTGACCCCGAGTCCTGGTATTTGTGCTGGGGTCATCCTCGCCCCTTGAGTGTGGGCAAGATTCTGCTCTATAGAATGCAGCCAAGTTGAGGGATATGCTTCCATGATTAGACTACAAAGGACTGTGACTTGTGTCTCGTTAGCAGACTCCATTCCTCTCAGCGTTTAATCTTTGATGAAGCAAGCTGCCTTGTTGGGGAGGTCTCCCTGGCACGGAGCTCAGGCCCTCAATCCAACAGCCCTGGAGGGACTGAATTCTGCCAACCACCGTGTGAGTCTGGAAGTGGATTCTTTCCCAGTTGAGCCTTCAGATGAGACCTTAGCCCTGGATGACACATTTTTTTCTTTTAATTTTATGTATTTATTTTTGGCCGCATTGGGTCTTTGCTGCTGTGAGGGCTTTCTCTAGTCTCTAATTGCAGCAAGCGGGGGCTACTCTTCGTTGCGGTGCACATGCTTCTCATTGCAGTGGCTTCTCTTGTTGCGGAGCATGGGCTCTAGGCAGGCGGGCTTCAGTAGTTGTGGCATGAGGACTTCAGTAGTTGTGGCTCATGGGCTCTAGAGCACAGGCTCAGTAGTTGTGGCACATGGGCTTAGTTGCTCCGTGGCATGTGGGGTCTTCCCAGACCAAGGATCGAACCTGTGTCCCCTGCATTGGCAGGTGGATCCTTAACCACTGTTCCACCAGGGAAGTCCCGGATGACACCTTGATTGCAATCTTCTGCAAGACCCCAAGTGGAGGACCCCGCTAAGGAATGCCCAGATTCCTGACCCACAGAAACTGTGATGATAAATGCAGGTTGTCTTAAGCTGCTAAGTTTTGTGGTAGTTAGTTATGTAGCAATAGGTAACTGGTTGCTAGGTAACCTTCCTTTTACACAAATGGGATCTGACCCTCCAAGCTGTTTTGACTGCTCTGAGAAATGAGGAACAAGAGCTGGTCTAAAAGGAGAAACACCAGAACAAGGAGTAAGGAGTCAAAGTTGATGGTTTCTTGATCACTAAGTATCACAGTCTAGCTGTGGTATCAGGGATGGATCGGGTACACAGCAGTGCCCTTGTTTAACTGCATTTTTTTATGAAACAATAACTTGTTGTCCTAAAGGTGTGGGGAGATATGAAGTGAGTATCAAGTTACAACCTAACATTTAGGAATAAGTGCAAAAAGGCAATTAAAACCAGAGAAGGGCCCAAAGCAAGACCTTTCAGCGCTAAGTCAGAAACCTGGGAATGATAAAGATTTCTGTGAGCTTTGCTCGTTGTGGGTTACTTAGTACTTCTATGGAACCATTACTGCAGCAGCTAACACGTGGGGTCACGTGTCTGAGTAAAATGAAACATCACAAATATCTAGGTGTCAATAACTTTAAATATGGAACAACTTCCCCTGTTTTATTGACATTTTTACTACAGGTTTTTTGATATAATGATCTCAAGATTTTTAAAGAGCACTTTTACAGGGGTTCTTAAAGTGCCCACTGTCACAGTTTCCTGGCAAAATGTCAGAACAGCAAGAGCCAAGCCTTTAAACCTGAGTTTCAGCCTATCCTAACCCTGCTTTTGCTAGTAACACAGAGCTTTAATTTACGGAGAGAACCCAAGCCCTTCAAAACATCATAGCTCTGGGAGGATTCCACATGCCGCTGAGCAACTAAGCCCGTGAGCCACAACTGCTGAGCCTGAGCTCTAGAGCCCATGAGCCACAACTACTGAGCCCACGTGCCACAACTACTGATGCTCACATGCCTAGAGCCTGTTCTCCGCAACAAGAGAAGCCACTGCAATGAGAAGCCTGCGCACCGCAACGAAGAGTAGCCCCCACTCGACACAACTGGAGAAAACCTGCACGCAGCAATGAAGACCCCACGCAGCCAAAAATAAATAAATTTATTTAAAAAAAATCATAGCTCAATTTGTTTCTGTCTTACAAACCAGCAATGTGTTTCTAAAACACACTGGTTGCCACTCAAGCCCTTCAAATGCAATTACTCTCCACTTTGTATAATCGATGCATTTCAGCCATGTTGACCGTAAAGCAATTCCTTTATAGAAACCATTGGTTTTTATGAATTATGGTTTTCTCAGGGTATATGCCCAGTAGTGGGATTGCTGGTTCATATGGTAGTTCTATTTTTAATTTTTTAAGGAACCTCCATATTGGTTGTATCAATTTACATTCCCACCAACAGTGCAGGAGGGTTCCCTTTTCATCACACCCTTTCCAGCATTTATTGTTTCTAGATTTTTAAATAATGGCCATTCTGACCGGTGTGAGGTGATACCTCATTGTAGTTTTGATTTGCATTTCTCTAATAATTAGTGATGTTGAGCATCTTCTCATGTGCCTCTTGGCCATCTGTATGTCTTCTTCGGTGAAATGTCTATTTAGGTCTTCTGCCCATTTTTAAATTGAATTGTTTGTTTTTTTTTATATTGAGCTCCATGAGCTGTTTATATATTTTGGAGATTAATCATTTGCCCATTGTTTCACTTGCAAATATTTTCTTCCATTCTGAGGGTTGTCTTTTTGTCTTGTTTATGGTTTCCTTTGCTGTGCAAATGCTTCAAGTTTAATTAGGTCCATTTGTTTATTTTTGTTATGTGGCACATATATACAATGGAATATTACTCAGCCATAAAAAGAAACTAAACTGAGTTATTTGTAGTGAGGTGGATGGACCTAGAGTCTGTCATACAGAGTGAAGTAAGTCAGAAAGAGAAAAACAAATACCATATGCTAACACATATATATGGAATCTAAAAAAAAAAAAGGTTCTGAAGAACCTAGGGACAGGACAGGAATAAAGATGCAGATGTAGAGAGTGGACTTGAGGACACAGGGAGGGGAAGGGTAAGTTTCAACAAGAACAATGAGGAAATTTGAGGTTCACTTAAAAAAAAATAATGGCTTTATGAGATATAATTCACATACCACACAGTTCACCCTCTTAAAGTATACAATTGAACCATTTTTCGTATAGTTAGAGTTGTGCAACTATCTGGCTCCAGAACATTTTCCTCACCCCTTAAAGAAACCCGGTACCCACGAAACAGTAATTTGCCCCTTTCTCTCCCTCCCCCTAACCCTAGGCAAACATTAATTTACTTTCCGTCTCTATGGATTTGCCTATTATTGTCATTTCACATAAGCGTAATCATATAGTGTGTGTCAGTTTGTGACTGGCTTCTTTCACTTAGTATAATGGTTTCAAGTACCTCCTTGCTGTAACAGGTATCAGTACTACATTCCTTTTTATGGCCAAATAATATTCCATTGTATGGATAGACCATTTTCACTATTTCTAAGTACATCCATCCATCCGTCAGTTTAGGGACATTTGGATTGTTTCCATTTTGGGTTATTATGAATTATGAACATTCATGTACAACTTTTTGTGTGGACATATGTTTCCAGTTTTTTTAAAAAAATTAATTAATTAATTGGGCTTCCCTGGTGGCGCAGTGGTTGAGAGTCCACCTGCTGAAGCAGGGGACGCGGGTTCGTGCCCCATTATGGGAGGATCCCACATACTGCAGAGCAGCTGGTCCTGTGAGCCATGGTCGCTGAGCCTGCGCATCCAGAGCCTGTGCTCCGCAACGGGAGAGGCCACAGCAGTGAGAGGCCCGCGTACCGCAAAAAAAATAAATAAATAAAATAATAATAAAAAATTAATTAATTCTGGCTGCGTTGGGTCTTCGCTGCTGTGTGCGGGCTTTCTCTGGTTGCAGCGAGGGGGGCTACTCTTCGTTATGGTGCTCAGCCTTCTCATTGCAGTGGCTTCTCTTGTTGCGGAGCACAGGCTTTAGACGTGCGGGCTTCAGTATTTGTGACACGAGGGCTTAATTGCTCTGTGGGTTGTGGGATCTTCCCAGACCAGGGATCGAACCTTTGTCCCCTGCATTGGCAGGTGGATTCTTAACCACTGCACCATCAGGCAAGTCCCAGACAGTAACTCTATGATAAATCGTTTGAGGAACTGCCAGACTCTTTTCCCCAGCAGCTGTGCCTTTTTCATCCCCACCAGCCATGTAGGAAGGTTCTGTTTTCTCTGCATCCCTGCCAACACTTGTTATTGTCTGTCTTTTTAATAATAGCCATCCTTGTGGATGTGAAGTCGCATCTCATTGTTGAGGCTCATTTTTCAATTTGCATGATTCCATTGCCTGTGGACTAGATGTTTCTCCTCCATTCCCCATCCTACCACCCAGCCCTTCCCGTAACTCCCATTGTTAATTTTAGGATTATGCCTATTTTAATACCTCATAAAGCCCTATTTCCCTTGTCACACCCTGTTTCCTAAGCCACTTCGAAGGCCGTCACAATTCCTTCACAACTTTCACTCTGATTGTGGCACCAGGTTGTAACATTCATTACTTGGTGGCATTTCCATGCCTCCTACCACATTTAACAATTCAATTGAGACCCACTACCCCCACAAAAAAAGTGATCTTAAAAGTTTAGAAAACCAATTCGAGGGAAAGAATTTCCCAGTTGATGACCTTTTGGTGTCCCCTGCGCAGAACTTGGTGACACCTGTAGAATGCTGCTGAGGCTGCAGGACCGACCCTGCGAGGCCGTTTCCATCTGAGCTCTACCAAGGAAGGACAGACTTATTGACACTCCCAGGAAACTTGTGAGGGTTCTCTGCTTCTTTTGTGTACTAGAATCTGGTTAATTTAGGGAAAGTTAAGTTGAAAAGGAGAATGGTAGAGCCATTTCAACTTGTTTTCATAGGCTGCCTGGCCCCAAAATACTATCAGCCAGGAATACCTGTTATGGTATTTTGCAACCCATTTTAGTGATGGTTATCAATGGAATGTAACCTTCTATGATTTCCCATCCATTATTTCATAGGGATGAGTACACTAACCATGACCCTTATGAGTTTAAAATAAAAGGGGTTGGGGGAATCATGTTTATTTACATTTTACATCGAGTAGAAAAACTCTTCTAAGATTGTTACAGCAAACTAAGTTAGAACTAGAAAGAACTTGAAGAAGCCCTAAAATACAAATCTAATTCATCTCCCCTCATCACACGCAGCAACCTCTATACACCCCAAGTGAGCAAGATGCCCCTCCCCCTTTTCAGCATTGCCACATTTTAGAGGTTGATATTATTCATGATTATCGAATGATGCTGTGCAAGTTGCCACATTAGCAATGAGAGGATTCTGACATGAACAAGCTTTCAAAAGCTTCAGTCTAGGAGAGACCGACATATACACAAATAAATAGACTGCATTTTCCCACAGGGTTTGGGCTTTTGTATTCAACTCTGTCCCACTGGATCTGTCCAAACCTTTTATCTGACACATAAGGAAAATGAAGCTCAGAGAGTCTTGGCCGACAAAGCTAATTAGTGGCAAAACTGAAATTTTGACCGCACAGCCTGACTTTTAGTTTCTAGGATTCATTTATTTTCTCGTTTTAGACAACTGTGCGACAAAACAGCTAAGATGAGAGAACTCTGACTAACGTGCACTGAAATTAAGCATGTTAAGAAATATCCATGGTACTTATCCCAGAGTGATCATTAAAAATAAAAATGTCTTTTGTAATTGAGGTTTTCTCTTGCTTCCTTTAGCATTTGCCCAACGTGTGGACAACACAGACAGGCTCTCAAGCTCTGAGCAGATTCCTAAACATGTAAAATAAACCGAACACAGAACAAAATCTGGATTTGGACCCAGAGGAAGGAAAGCATAGGGCTGCATGTGGAAATCGGCTTTTCCCAAGCACGCATACTCTTAGCTTGGAGTAATTTGGACTATAAAGTCACCTAATTGGGCAGTTGTCATTCACGATGGTGTGGTGGCTTCATGCGGGGTAGCTCTTAAAAATGTCTTCTAGAAGTAACAATGAAGTGCTGAGTGTCAGCCTCACTGACAATGAAAAACATGGGAATAAAGACTGTTGTCACAGGACCAGTAGCTGTTCCGTATCTGTAAAACTATTTGTATATGCAGTGCGGGAAATTCATTACCTCTCTAAAAGTCTTGGGGGGAAAGGGCATATTTTAGAGAAGTGGTGGGAAAGAGGACTAGAGTTTTAATTTGAGTCCAAATTCTAGAAAGTGATGAATTCCAAACCAAGGAATTGTTATTTTAATCCTGGGATCTGTAAACAGTGGCTCACAGGCCAAATCTGGCCCACTGCCTGTTTTGTAAATAAAATTTTATTGGACACAGACATGTTTGCTTGTTCAGGTATTGTCTATGGCTACCTTTTACACTATGCAGGTAGAGTTGAGTCATTTTGACAAGACCATGTGGCCCACAGTGCCCTTTATATGATGACCCCTTACAGAAAAAGCTGGGCCCCGTAAGATAGGCAGGATTGAAGATTTCACAGCAGGGGAATGCTGGGATGGGAGCTGGGAGCTTAATCCAGCAGGAGGGTGTAGGGGGGCTGGACCAGGCAGAGGTAAGCTTCCAACGTGATGCCATTGGGGCGAAATGAAGCAACAGAAATGGGAAGACCAGGGCAGGTTCAAGAGGTTTTCTAAATATGTGGGAATAGGATCTAAAAAAGAGTGGATATATGTATACGTGTAACTGATTCATTTTGCTGTTCAGCAGAAACTAGCACAACATTGTAAATCAACTACACTCCAATAAAAATTTAATTAAAAAGTTAAAAGAAAGAAAGAAAGATTTTCCAAAGAAAAATAGAACCCAACAGCTGATTAGGTGAAGGTAGAGTAGAAGATGCAAGGCTACATTTCAGGCTCTGAGCTTGGATTACTAGTGCACGTTTATGACAGAACAGGAAGAAGAAGGGCCGGCCTGAGCTTCTGAGTTTAGTTTTAGGTGCCCTGAGCTTAGCTCCACCTGGTCCCTCTAGTGGGTACAGATGCCTGCAGCCAGGTGGCACTATGGAGCTGGAAGCTGAGAGGTCACTGATGTGTTTCATTGCAATGTAGCTGGTAAAGTTGTTTGCAATAATTTCAGAAGGTTTAAAAAATTGTATATGTCTAACATAAACTGTGGTGAAACTGGCCCAGGACAGCCCTCCAGAGAGGTGGGCTTTCCTAATGTTGTCACAGGAGTAACCCTCCTGTGACAGGCGGGCTGGGGGGCAGCCGGGTTCTCTTCCCCAAATGGAAGCCTGTGTTTTGTGTGCTCATGACCTCCTTCTCCTCCAGCTCCCCTTCCCTCAACACGTTCTCTTTGGTACAGTGCACAGCAGGCATGTAGGGCACAGAAAGGACACTGCAGTATGTAGCATGGACCACAGACACCAAATGACAGGCACCGTGGCTCGATTCCAGACCACCGCAATAAAACTGAGTCACACAAGTGTTTTGGTTTCCTAGTGCATATAAAAGTTATATTTACACTATGCTTAGTCTATTAAGTGTGCAATAGCATATGTCTAAAAAAAAACAATGTACATACCTTAATTTAAAAGTACTTTATTGGGGAACTTCCCGGGACTTCCCTGGTGGCGCAGTGGTTAAGAATCTGCCTGCCAATGCAAGGGACACAGGGGTCAAGCCCAAGGGACACGGGTTCAAGCCCTGGTCCGGGAATATCCCACATTCCACGGAGCAACTAAGCCCGTGAGCCACAGCTACTGAGTCCGCGTGCCGCAACTACTGAAGCCCGTGCGCCTAGAGCCTGTGCTCCGCAACCGCAATGAAAAGCCCGTGCACTGCAATGAAGACTAGCCCCCGCTCACCACAACTAGTGAAAGCCCTCGCGCAGCAATGAAGACCCAACCCAGCCAAAATAAATAAATAAATAAAATTAATTAATTAAAAAAGAGAGAGAGAATCATAATAAAACGAGGTGTGACTGTGTTCCAGACCCTGCTCCTGACTCAGTTTAGTTTATTTATTGTAGATCAGCTCGTACATCAGGCTCTTAGTAGGTTTTTCCGTTTCACTTTGTAGTTAAACCCTGATCCTTACTAATTCCATTCATTCGCCAACGTTTACAGTTTCCCCTCTCAGTTACTGTGCTCCGGGAACAAATCAAGTTTTTGTTGTTGCTGTTTGAGCCCCTCGGACTTGAGAAGGAATCTGTTCTTCCCACAGCTCCTGAATCCTGACTCAGCAGTTTGCAGGGAACATTCCTGGGCTCCTGGTCCTCAGGTTACTCCGGAGTTGCTACTGCTTTGTGTTTTTATGAACGCTTTCTTTTCCGATGCAACTTCAAATTTTCCTGAATCCGGCTCCCCCCAAATGCCTCTCATGTGCTCCAATAGCTCTTCAATTGCTCCATTTTGCCCCTAAACCCGATTTCCACGTTTAGTTTTTCCAACCCCATTCACGGGTTACTTCGCTTCTCTTCAGAAAAATTTTGCAAAAATTTACACAAATATCTGTAAATGCTAGTGCATCTACATCTGTTTTTTTTTTAATGGTCAATTGATTTTCTTTCTTTTTTTTTTAGTTGAAGTATAGTTAATTTACAATGTTGTGTTAGTTTCACGTGTACAGCAAAGTGATTCAGTTATATATATAATGTATATATTTTTCAGGTTCTTTTCCCTTATAGGTTATTACAAAATACTGAGTACATTTCCCCATGCTATACAGTAGGTCCTTGTTGTACAATCTGTTTAAATGTTGGCTGGTCCCATTACAGACGGAAGAGTGGAGAGTGAGACTAATAATTAAGTTGCCTGTATTTCAGCTCCTGGGAGGGATATTGTAATCACTGGACCAACTTTAGAAAAGTTATTTTGTTGTTGAATAAATAAAAGGTGGTCTTGTAATTCATTAAAAGAATTGTCAATTTTTTTCCCACCAATTAGTACGTGTGAAGTTGATTACTACATGTTTTCCCTGTCACGCCTTTGTGACATGCTCCTTGATGGTCTGACAGCTGGCATGCTCCGGGGAGGTGACGGGTGTAGCCTCACGCCATTTCTTTAGCCAGACACACAAGCTATTTCAGTGCTGACCTTTGTTCACTCACCCTCGACTTCTACATCAAGTGGCAAGGCTAGGCATTTCCTGTCCTTGCTTCTGTTCACATCCATCCAAAATGTATTAACTCTATTGTGAAGAACAAAGCAAGTTCACAGAATTGCTATAAAAAATGGAAGAAATGAATGCTTTACACGAGGGGGGGTTCCCAATTTTATTATTAACATCAAACAATCCCACTCTTTCAGGCTTGTGTTTCGAAGCAGCATGTCTTATGAAAGGCCTGTTGTATCCTGGTGAGGCTGACTATGCTTGCTTAATCTTAGATAGCTTTCAGCAAAAATTAATTTGCTAAAATATGACAAAATACAACAAAAATTTAAAATATTATTCCCCCACTGAGGCTCAAATGAAAAGTGCGTGCAAACTATTTCTATACCTTTTTTTTTCTTTAGAATTGACTTAAAATCTTTAGGGAAGATCAACGCACGTTCTTGTAAAGACAAAGACTGGAAAGGAATATGGAAAAAAATTTAAAGCTTTCTCTATTAAATTTTAAATGGTGGGAATGCAGGTACTTCATTTTCCTTTCCACTATTATTTAGGAAAGTAAAAACTAACAAAGGAAGGAATTCCCTGGCTGTCCAGTCTTTAGGACTCGGTGGTCTCACTGCTGGGGCCTGAGTTCAATCCCTGGTCAGGAAACTAAGATCCTGGAAACCGTGAAGCACTGCCAAAACAAAAAACCCCAAAAAAACAAAAAACAAACAAACAAAAAACCACTATGTTTTGATAACTACATAAGACTTGCCCCTGATGTTGTATTTTTCTTTTGTCGTATATGGTTGTGTAATAAGTATCAAAGTTGTTTTTCCTTTTAAAGAAAGAAGCTCAATAATTTAAGTAATGCTATATGTGGACAGTAGTTGGTGACAAATTTAAAGGATTTTGTTATTTGAGCTTAACTTATTTGCCCCTGATTAGTACTCTATTAACAAAAATTAGTTTATAAGTCATTAGGCTAAAAAGATTTCCAAATGGTACTAACTAAAAAGCTAGCGATGTTTTGTCAGGTTCACCTAAGCTCAATATTTAGCACATCAAATTATACATATAGTGTATATCTATATGTATATACCTGAAATGATATAAATAGCATCATCAGTATTTATCGTTATTGTTCTAGCAGCCTGGCCTTCCTTCACACTCCCCCATCAGGTGACAGGGTCTGCATCCAGCACCCACTCCCCTTCTAAAAGCCTTATGAGCAATCATGCACCCTTTTCTTCCACGCACTCTTCTTTTGAGATAGAGTCACACGCAGTATAAGAAATAATAGAGATCCCTGCTACACTTGATCCACTTCTCCCCAATCAGAACATCCTGCAAGCTCACAACTAGGTTACTGAAGTAGACACACCCAGTTTTTTCCAGATTTCCCCGGTTTCACTGGCACTTGTTTGTAGGTGTGCATTCAGCTGCTGCACTTTCTATAGCAACGCCTCCTGCATTTCTGCCGTCTTTCAGCAGAAAAGATCCCCAGCATCTTCCTGGGCGCCTGGTTCTTAGCACCCCGGACTCCCGCCCCGGAGGGTCCTCGAGTCTGGAGGACAGGCTTGGGACCCCGGGAAAGGAAAGAAACGGGAACCACTCGCGCTCAGCCTCCCGGAGTCTCGCTCTCCAGAAGGACGGAGGCCCTCAAGGCGGCCCGAGGGAACAGGGCAGGGCAGAGGGCGGAGTCAGGGCGCACGGGCGGGGCGGGATAGGAGTTAGAACTCTGGGGGTGTCAGGGCGTGTGTGGAATCGGAGTTCGGGGGCGGGGCGGGGTGGGGGCGGAGCTGGGGGAGGAGCAGAGCCCGGGCGTGGGTGGAGTCGGAGCTCGTGGGGCGGGGAGGGGCGGAGAGGGGCGGATTCGGGGGCGAAGTCTGAGGTCGGCGGGGGCGGGGCAGAGTCGGCGTGGGTGGAGTCGGCTCTCGGGACCGGCCGGGCCAGCGCGAGGCGGGGCGGGGCCTGCGCTAACGGTCGCGCGGCATTCCTCGCGCGAAGGTAGTCGAGCCGTTGGGTTGTGGGCTGAACGCGCTGTGGAGAAGCGGCCGGGCGGGGCCTGTGTGTGGCGTACCGCTGTCCAGGTGCGAGGAGCAGCTAAGCGAGCGCTCCCGGGGGAAGGCGGCGCGGACGCCTGAGGTGAAGCCCAGTGGCGGCGGGCGGCGGGTCCCGCGCGGCTGTGGGCGGCGGATGGCTGGCTCTCGTCCGCTCCGGAGGGCGGATCTCAGGGCTGCGGCGTCCGCGGTGGGAGCGGCCTCCCCTCCCAGCTGCCCGCGCGCTTGGCGGGTGGTGGCGAAAGCGAGGGCCGCGCCGAGCCCCCGGCTCCGAGTCCTGGCCGACCCTCGGGCCACCGCCGTCTCCCCGCGCGGTGGAAGCCGGCGGGTTAGGGTTCGTAGGACACGCCCGGATGCGAAGTGGGCAGGTGACGTCGGCTTCTAGTCCAAACACGCGGGGACACAGTCACGTAGAAACACGCAGAACACAGTGTGGACGTCCGCGTAGAGCGCGGCGAGTGCAGACGCGGGGGTGTAATCATGCGGGATATATACCCACGTCCTGCAGTGACTCAAAAATGAATTCCCCCCAGAGACTGGCTTACGTTAGGGTTCGCGCTAGGTGTTGGACATTCTGTGGGTTTGACAGATGCCTAAGGACACACAGGGTTACAGGATCCTTCAGAGCAGTTTCACTGCCTCGGAAACTCCCTACCCACCACTCACCCCTCCTTCCAGCAACTTTAGATGGTGTGCTGTCTCTGTAGTTTTGCCTTTTCCAGAATGTCATAGAGTTGGAATCTTCAGAATACATTTTAAAACATAAAGTGAATATGGAGAGTCGCATTTCACCTCAGGGTTTCAAAGGGACCGCTTTCATTCCCTGTTTGCCAAGCGCTGGACTTCTCATCTATAAGGTGCAAAAGTGTGAGGAGGGCAAGAAATGACAAACTTTGGGAAATGGTATTTGAATGCAAGTCATGCATGTTTCCTCTTTCTTTCCTCCCTCCCTCCCTCCCTTCCTTCTTTCCTCTCCTTCCTTCCTTCCCTTCTTTTTCTCTCCTTCCTTCTTTTCTCCCTCCCTCCCTCTTTCTTTCTATTTCTCTTCTTCATTCTTTTTTTCAAAACAGCTTTTAGTTAGAAAATTTGAAACTACCTTGAAAGGTTACTAACAAGCGTTCTTCTAGAATTTCAAAATACAGGGAGTGCCCTGGTGGTCTAGTGGTTAGGACTTGGCCCTTTCACTGCCGTGGCCTGGTTCATTCCCTGGTTGGGGAACTAAAATCCCACAAGCCGCACGATGGGGCCGGGAAAAAAAAAACCAAAAAACAAAACTTAAAAAAAGTGCAAAATTTGCTAAGTTCCCATTGAAGCAGTAAAAGGAGTAAAATCTACTTTTTTGAATTGGATTTATAAAGATAATTGAGCGACTGTTCCCCTCTGTGAGAGATGACCAATTTTGTCAAAGTTTGTTAAAAAAAATCTTTGGTTTGTGATGAAAGTTTGGGGGGATTTCCATGTATAGAAATAACCACATAAAGAGGACTTCTCTGTAGTAGCCCCAGCACAGAGTAAAATAGCAAATTGTAGGACCATCATTGCTGAGCTCTTTGAAAGCTCTATTTATCTAGAATAGCAGGATATAAACTGTACTTGTTTCTATAATTTAAATGCTGGATATAAATGTAAAATTAGCTGTTAACTAAAATTCTATTTATCCAAAAAGTTAATTATAGCAATATTATTCTCAAATTACAAATCAGGTTGATTTTAGGGCTCATTCATTAATTTAGTCAACAAATAACCAGTAGCTCCTACGCATGACGCACTAAACTAGGCACTGTAGGACACAAAAGGGGGCAAGGTAAGGCACAGCCCTATCATCATAGACCCCACTCTGTAATGAGGGAGAAAGACAGCACACAAGCAACAATTATGAATTAGGAATGCTAAGAGAGGGACTAGAGGCTGGGGGATACTTGAAGGAGGATAGTAGGAAAGTCTTCTCTTTGAGATCCAAAGAATGCTGAAGATCCTGTCTTGGGAAGATGTGAGGGTGGGATTGGAGAGGATGCTCAAGGAAGAGGGAGCTGTGTATACCAAGGCCCCAGGTCCCATCTGTGGAAAGGAGAGCAGCCGCAGTGTCTGGAGAGTGGTAATGGGGGTGGGGGGTGGGGGAGGCAGGGAATGATGTGAAATGAGGAGGAGACGGGCAGAGGTCAGATCAGCTGGGCATTACAAGACTGTAGCAGAGTTTGGATTTAACTGCGTGCAACTGGGAAGAGTTTTAAGCAAGGGAGAGACAATCTAAGTTTTTAAAGAATCCTCAGTTGTGTGGGGAAGAGATGGAGGAGGCACGAGTGAAAGCAGAGGGTGGTAAGGTCAGGGAGATGGGGGGAAATGATCAGACTCAAGAGATAATTAGGAGGGAGAATTGGCAGGACTTGGTAAGGATTGTTTTGGAACTGGGCAGTGAAAGAGAGGAAAGGTTAATGATGACAGAGTGGATGGTAAGGGAATTTTCTTTCTTTCTTTCTTTTTTTTTTTTTAACATTTATTTACTTGGCTGCACTGGGTCTTTGTTGTGGCTCTTGGGATCTTTGCTGCTGCATGTGGGATCTTCAATTGAGGCATGTGGGATCTAGTTCCCTGACCAGGGATCGAACCCGGGGCCCCCTGCATTGGGAATTCGGAGTCTTAGCCACTGGACCACCAGGGAAGTCCGGTAATGGAATTTTCTGTTGGCAGGGTCTGAGGTAGCTCCAGGGCACCAGCAGAGCACCTGGCACACAGGCCTCCGTGAATAATTGTTGTACTGATAGGAATGGAAAGCACACACAGGAGGGACAAACATACACACTCCTTCCTGGCCCTGGAAAAATGTCAGCAAAGTTTATGAATTGCCCCCTTTAGCCCTCTGCTCGCAACTCTTCCATCCTGGGCCCAGGACTCTGACTCATTCTGGCCTGCTCAGGATTTGAGACCATGGCATCAAAATCAGAAAGTTGGTGGGGTTTGCCCTAAGGGTCTGACTGACAGCCTCAGCTGACCTGTGGGTCAGACACCTTCTCAGAGCCAGCAGCTAGCAGTGCCTCTTCCTTGTCTGGGTCCAGAGTCCCCTTCTCTTTTTCCAGAGCCACAGCGAGAGTAAGGACCAAGCAGTGCAGCTTTGTCCTCTGGAGGAAAGCTCTAGCAAGTAGGAGCATGAGGGGCTTGGGCCCTACCATGCCCTCATGAAACCTAAAGCAAGGGACCAGGAAGGCCCTGGGAGGAATGGGCCAGGTCAGGCTGGGCTCTGGTCCAGGCAGGAGGTTGCCCTTCAAAAGTAGGAGGAGGGCACAGAACTCAGGGAAGGGAATTTGGGAGACCTGGGTTGGGGGGCTGTCAGAGATGGTCATGGTGTATCTAGTGTCTGTAGTATAGGGTCAGCCTCATAGTAGACACTCCAAAACTATTACCTGTTACATTGCCATCGTGTTACCTTAACCAGACTAGTTTCACCACCACCTCTTCTTTCCTTTTACCCTTATCAAGTATCTGAGTCAGTGGCCTTGAGGCTGTATACATCTAGTCCCACATCTGGCCCTCTGTTTTCGTTGCTCCTCTCTGAGCCACCCCCCATCCTGATGCAGGGCCTGATACATATCAGACACTCAACCAACGCATGTTGAATGAATAAACTCTGTATAAAAACCAGGTAATTGCAGTACTCTAGATGAGGAATGACTGAGCCTTGGGCTGAGGAGATGGCATTGGAGATGGAGAAAAGGAGACATTTAAAATATATTTGGAAAGTAGAAGGGACAGTAGTTGCTGTTGAATGGTATAATCTCTGTATCACCATATTGAGCTCTTTATTTCATGTTAATTTTGTATTTCTCAAAATGTCCATGTAGAGAAGCAAGTTCTCATATTTTTGGTAGACAGACAACTGAGGTATATCACCATATATTTTGAATAATATTAGAAAGTGAAGGAACTTCAAAGAGTTCATGTGATATCACTTGTAAGTCAAAAACCACCAAGAGATATTAAGGGGTAAAAATTTGGAGAACTCAATATGTAGATGGATAGTGTTTTTACACAAAATCTGGCTACTGAATAGTTCTTCCTCTCTAACCTCAAGTGTGTAGCACTTGACAGGCTCTCAATAAATGTTTGTTGAATGGATGGATGAATGAATGAATCCATAAGGGTTTTTCAAGAATTTCAGAGACTGAAATTGCATAGTAAGCCAGATCAGACTAGGCTGAAGAATAAGTAGGACCTTAGCGCTGCTTAATTCCCCATTGTTTATTCTGGCTTGAATGCAGAAGCTGCTACATTGGATAAGAATGAAAAGCAGTGTTCTCATCTGTCAAGAGCCTGTGAACATCTAGGCACCTTACGTACATTATTTTGAATTCTCACAACAACCCTGTAGGGTAGATATTATCCATATTTTGTGGATGAGGAAATTAAAGCTCAGTAATTCGAAACATTTGACTACAAACTAGTGGCACTGGAATTCATAATCATGTTTGACTAACTCCACAGTCTTCCTGAAACTTGTATTATGTGACATGTCCTGAAAGTGCAGCCTGTAGCTGAAGGCATTCACTGTTAAAGAGGCCACGTAATATGAAGTGAAATGGAGTAAATCTGCTAGTTTGGTGTAGCTGACAGTTGTTATTACACTAAAACCTTTTCTAGTGATGATATTGAGGGACAAGCCACCATTTCATTTATTTGTTTATTGAGTGCTTTTTATGTGCAAGATAGCATTGAAGTGCACATACAAAAAATTTGTAATAAGATGCTACCTCTGCCCTGATGGAGCTTACTTACCATCCAGAGGTGAGGATAAAGTACTGCCTATCCCCTTACCCAGTGTAACTAAATGCATGATTCAAGGTGGTTACAATAGAGTTTTCTATGTTTTTTTAAAGTAAGCTTTATGGTAATAAATATTTAAATCTGCAAATGTCCCATTGAATCATCTCTCATCTGAAACTAAATTTGCAGGGTGCTCAAATATTGCTAAATTATTTTTTTGAAAAGTGAAAGTTAAAAATTGAAACCTAACTATATCATTCAAAACTTTAAGAGGACATTTTGAAACATGCTTTTTACAGGTTGAATCTAACTTGCATTTCATTGTTGTAACATAAAGTTTTCCCAAGGAATGAGTAGAATATCCAGTACTTTCCTAATAAATTCTTTTTTCAGTCTCGGAATTTTTCAGGGTTTATTTCAGTTGTTTAATTTATGCATCTAAGTCATATTTTCTAACATGCAGATAAAAGAATGGCTAACTCCATTGCATCAAAGAACTTTACTGCACTTTCAGACCTGCATCCAAATATGGCTAATCTGGTAGGTTTCAGTGGTGTAGTGGTTCATTTGATCTCTGTTGAAACTTTAGGTGGTAATATTACATTATGTCAACATTATTGATTCGTTTCAACACGTGCTTGTATAATTGACAAGTATACAGATACTCACTGCATTAGTGATTGTTAGATATTAAACACTCCTAAACTTCTTTGTATTTATGCCAGCTAAATGAAAATTAGTCTTTCTTTTGTCTACGGATTAGGAGATTGCAGATATGACTAGCGATTGTTAAACATTATCAAAAGTTTACTTGTATTATATTATATTTTATTTATTTATTTTTGGCTGCGTTGGGTCTTCGTTGCTGCACGAGCTTTCTCTACTTGCTGCGAGCTGGAGCTACTCTTTGTTGTGGTGCGTGGGCTTCTCATTGTGGTGGCTTCTGTTGTTGCAGAGCACGGGCTCTAGGCACACGGGCTTCAGAAGTTGTAGCTCGCAGGCTCTAGAGCGCAGGCTCAGTAGTTGCGGTGCACGGGCTTAGTTGCTCTGCGGCATGTGGGATCTTCCCGGACCAGGGATCGAACCCGTGTCCACTGCACTGGCAGGTGGATTCTTAACCACTGCGCCACCAGGGAAGCCCTTGTACTATATTTTAATTAAATATTTAATAAGTACACAAATTTAGCATTATAAAATTAAAATATTGTCATTCAGCAGTATCTATTCTCTAGTCAAATTGTCCAAGTTATATACTGAAATACTTGCTATTATGCTGCTTTTATGACATAAAGGTACACAAAAGATGTATTTCTGAAATCATTATGTGAAAATTCATTTTGGGGGAAGGGGTTGTGGGGGAATCAGTCATGTCAAGTATGCCAAGATTGTTATTTATTTAAAAGAAATCTAGGTGGAATCATCTTATAAGGTGAAGAACTCATTGTAAAGCAATTATCATACTGCCTTACTTTTCCTACCCCCAGCAGTCTGCTGTTTACATTTGGAATTTGCAAATCAGATTTCTTAAAATGGGATAAATTTACATATAACTTCAATAATTTGCAATTTAAACTTTATTAATGTTAAGAATAATTATTGATGTTACAGTTTTTCTTGAAAGGTAAACTATTTGCTAATTGCCTCTTCAGTTAGAAAATTTTACTCAATATTTCCATTAGTTGTTTTCCCAAGAAAATTCAGTGAGATCTGCATGCATATGGAATTTAAAGAAATAATAGCAATGTGTCTAAATGTAATAAGACTAGCTAATAGCTCAGCTAGGATGTGGTAGTCTTTAAAGCTTGAATGTATTTTATTTATATTTTTTTCAGATTTATTTTGGCTGCGTTGGGTCTTCGTTTCTCTTGGCGGGCTTTCTCTAGCTGCAGCGAGTGGGGGTTACTCTTCGTTGCAGTGCGTGGGCTTCTCACTGTGGTGGTGGCTTCTCTTTGTTGCGGAGCACGGGCTCTAGGCATGCGGGCTTCAGGAGTTGTGGCTCGTGGGCTCTAGAGCACAGGCTCACTTTGTTGTGGTGCATGGCTTAGCTGCTCCATGGCGCGTGGGAACTTCCCAGACCAGGGCTCAAACCTGTGTCGCCTGCATTGGCAGGCGGATTCTTAACCACTCCACCACCAGGGAAGTCCTTGAATGTATTTTAAATGTAACAGATGATTGCAAGGTTAAAATCAGTTGCTAGAATTAGTGATATAAATTCATCCTTTCAGAAAAAGGTAGTTATTTTTATTTCTTAAAGCATTTAAAAAATACTTAATTTTTCTTTGTTAGTCACTGAAGAGAACATTAAAAATTTTAAAGATGTTAATATCTTTAAGGTTTAAGATCTAGGACTTCAGGCTTAGATTTATTAGCAGCAATATGCGAGTTTTGTTACAATCTAATTTATGTTACTGTCCAGCATGTTTGCATTAAGAAGCTAAGCAATTTTATGTGGATTGTTAGAAAACCCTATATAAAAGAAAGCTTTGAAGACCATGGCAAATTAAATTGCATTATACATGTGCTTTGAATGAATTCAGTAAGGACTGATAGCATAGGGCAGTTACTGTGCTCCACCTAATGATTGAAAATAAAGTAGAAACATACTAAGTATTAAATGATTATATTTGTAATATCAGTTAACTGTCTTATTACTTTGTACTACTCCTTGTGGAGCTGAACATTTATGAAGTTGTTTTAGATGTTTGTCTGGAATAAATACATTTAAATGGTTCCTAGTTAAAAATGTTTGTTAGAGCCAGTAAAATATAACAAGTCCATGAAATTAAATTTACTATCTCCATCTGTGTTTAATATTCATCTTCTATAACCTTTTTGTTTTTCAGAAAATAATCGGCATAGTTATTGGAAAAACAGATGTCAAAGGCTTTCCAGACAGAAAAAGCTGAGTTCTATTTAACTCTTTGCTTCATTTTTCATCAACTGTGGCTTATGACTACAACAAAATATATTTAAGTGATTAAATTTCTCATGCCTGTTTAACTCCCTAAGAGCAACAGCTATG
The DNA here is from genome assembly GCF_002837175.3 of Physeter macrocephalus. Taxonomy (NCBI): domain Eukaryota; kingdom Metazoa; phylum Chordata; class Mammalia; order Artiodactyla; family Physeteridae; genus Physeter; species Physeter macrocephalus. The sequence continues at coordinate 48,167,727 of NC_041227.1, read as the reverse complement.
TTCTCTATTGCATCATAAAGTACTTGATTTAAGGCCACACATGTGGCCTTAAATCATTCTTAATGATTTTATTTGATATCTCTAAAACATAATTTTAAAAGCTGTATATACAGTACATAGCTAAATTGGTCAACTCATTAATGTGTATCAACGAGTACTTATTGAGCACCTCCACTGTGTAAAACCCTGTGTAAAGGTAAGAGAGAGAGATGTTGTATGTAGTCTCATCATCCTCAGTTATCAAAGTGTCTGAAAGGATGGACATGGAGCTAGTTTGACTGGGCTCAGCACCGAGTCATCTGAGATCTATTCTATGTACAGCTGTGAAATTGGGGTAAATAAAGCTAGGATGAGAATTAAATGAGTTCATACATGGAAGGGTGTGTAAGGCACAGTAAGAACTCCATGTTAACTATCAATATCAGCCTAAGAGATACAAGTACACAGGTAAATCTCCATAGAAGACAGAAAGTGATAAGGAGGAAGGTTTTCCAGCAGGGATATGTCATGACAGCGTTGAGTGAGAGAAGTTATGGCAGCAGTATCTATGTATTTACTCAAAGAACCAGACAATTCAGTGGAAAAAAATCATCTTTCACATGTGGAAAATACAGTTAAATTTGGCTTTAGTGGTTCTTATTGAGTTGCTTGAACTGTGCAAGAAATTTAGGACTACGGAAACACAATCCGAGACTAAAATTGGATTTTTAAAATCAACTGACCCTCAAACTTTTGTAGTTTACATGCAGAGATAAACTATAGAATGCCAGAAGTAGCAATTCACTATTATTAGCTTTTGAAGTGTCAATGCTTTTTATTAAAAGGTACAGTATATGTCCTTCTAAACAGCCTGAGGGAATCCAAGCTCTAGTCAGTCAGCCAGTAATTTTGACAGAAGACAATTAATTGTGGCGTGTCAATTGACTTATGGTGTAGTGATAGGTACCTTTATTTTCATTTTATTTTTTATAATATTCTGTTGTTATTTTTGAGGTAAATAACAAAGATGTCATCTCCCACCCATACTCGTTTGTCTTCTCTTTACTGCATCATAATTAATTAGATCAGAATTACCACTTGAATAGTTTGAGAAATCCTGCATTTCTGTTTTCTAAGCTGTAAAAGGAATAACTTGAAATATATGAATTAGAAAAGGTCAATATTTATCTATTTGCTTAAATTACAGCAATGAAATATAATTTTTACCTATTAGACAGTGAGAGTAGGGCACCATTTCTGTAGTGTTTGACTATTTTTTATAATTGTCTGTACAGTATTCCTTTTTTGGAGAAGATATGCTTACTGACTTTAAAAAACATTACACATATCAATATACTGTCATAAAAAATTCAAGCAGTGCAGAAGGTCATAGAGTCAAAAAGAGAAATTCTTCATTTAACCCTCAACTTTTCCCATCCCAGCCCCCACCCTAAAGGTAAGCACTAATCACAGTTCAGTAGATATCTATAATGTGCATTTGTATGTTAGGTTGTATTACTTTTTAAAAACTTTTTAAATTGAAGTATAGTTGATATATAATATTACAGAACTTACAGGTATACAGTATAGTTATTTACAATTTTAAAGGTTATATTTCATTGTAGTTATTATAAAATACTTGCTGTATTCCACGTGTTGTATAGTGTATCCTTGTAGCTATTTTGTACCTAGAAGTTTGTACCTCTTAATCCGCTACCCCTATATTGCCCCTCCCTCCTCCCTGCTTCCCCCCTTCCCCCCTTCCCTCCTTCCCTCTTCCCACTGGTAACCACTATCTGTGATTCTGCTTTTCTGTTATATTCACTAGTTTGTTGTATTTTTTAGATTCCACATATAAATGATATCATACAGTATTTGTCTTTCGTCTGACTTATTTCACTTAGCATAATGCCCTCCAAGTCTATCCATGCTGCTGCAAATGGTAACATTTCATTGTTTTTTTATGGCTGAGTAAAAATTTCATGGTGATGGACACTTAGGTTGCTTTCATGTCTTGGCGATTGTAAATAATGCTGCTATGAACATTGGGGTGCATGTATCTTTTCAAATTAGTGTTTTTGTTTTTTTCAGATATATACTCAGAAGTGGAATCGCTGGGTCAGATGGTAGTTCTATTTTTAGTTTTTTGAGATGCGTCCATACTGATTCGCACAGTGGCTGCACCAATTTACATTCCCACCAGCAGTGTACAGGGTTCCCTTTGTACATTCTCACTAGCGTTTGTTATTTGTGTTCTTTTTGACGATAGCCATTCTGACAGGTGTGAGGTGATAGCTCATTGTCGTTTTGATTTGTATTTCCCTGATAATTAGTGATATTGAACATCTTTTCATGTGCCTGTTGGCCATCTGCATTTCCTCTTTGGAAGAATGTCTATTCAGTTCTTCTACCTAGTTTTTAAATTGGGTTGTTAGTTTTTTTGATGTTGAGTTGTATGAGCTGTTGATATATGTTGGATATTAACCCCTTATTGGTTATATCATTTGCAAATATTTTCTCCCATTCAGTAGTTTGTCTTTTCATTTTGTTGATGGTTTCCTTTGCTGTGCAAAATCGTTTAGGTTTAATTAGGTTTCATATGTTTATTTTTGTTTTTATTGCCTTTGTTTTAGGAATGGATCCAATAAAATATTGACACAATTTATGTGAAAGACTGTTCTGCCTATGTTTTCCTCTAGGAGTTTTATGGTATCTGGTCTTACATTTAGGTCTTTAATCCATTTTTAGTTTATTTTGTATATGGTTTTAGAGAATGTTCTCATTTCATTCTTTTATGTGTAGCTGTCCAGTTTTCCCAGCACCACTTATTGAAGAGACTGTCTTTTCTCCATTGTAGATTCTTGCCTCCTTTGTTGTAGATTAATTGATCATAAGTGTGTGGGTTTATTTCTGGGCTGTCTATCCTGTTCCATTGATCTATGTGTCTGTTTTTGTGCCAGTACCACGGCTGTTTTGTATTACTTTTTTAATTAGCAAAACAATAAAGAAAGTTTATTTTGGAAAAAAAGTACTTGCTGACCCCTAGAGGTATCTTTTAGCAGCAGACATTTATTTGTTTTGAAATAATTTAGATCTGAATTATGACTTAGGGTAAAACAACAGTAAGAGAGAAATGGAGACTCTAAGCTAATATCTGGATGGTTCAAGCCTACATGTTATTTCCCTCCAAATATACAGATAACTGGGGAAATGGAACATAGGGGTAACAGTGAGGTGAGTTATCTACCTTGGCAGCTTAGAATTCATAAAAGCATAACTTATATAATTTATATCTGAAATAATATTTTACACCATGTGTTTGAGTGTTTTTAGCATCAAATAATCATATTTGTTCAAAGTTAAAATAAAACTTTTCATTTGAAAAATAAAAGCATTGGTTTTCCCTTAGATATTGGATCAGAAAGGTACACTTTCAGTTTCACCATTCGTGATTCAACAACCCATTTTGTAAATGCAACATCGTGGGGCAAGGAAGATTATATCAGATCACTTTCTGACGGCTTTCGTGTTGGAGAGTGCGGTAAGCTGGCATTGATTCTTAAACTGTTTCTCTTACAGTATTATTCCCATGATATGTTTGTGATAACTACACTGAGGGAGTCAAAATGAAGTAAGACACAATTCTTATTCTCAAGAACCTTACCAGAAAAAAGTCAAGTGTTAAAGAGTATAACACAAGGCATTCAGCATTTAATTGAAACATACAAACATGATAATCACATATTTTTACCAAGTAGCTCTATGATCTTTGGTTTATTTCTATTTCACGTTGCATCAGTCCCTCTTGTGGCTCTAATCATTTATCTTTCTGTAACCATATAATAGGGATGCTAAATAGATTTTGATAAAAGATATTTGAATTTTTAATGGATTTTAAGAAATCTTCAGCCTAAAATACCAAATCTTTCATATCGTCTACCCACCCCAGTAGCCCTCTGATGGTACAGTGTAGTATATTGAAAAGAACAAGACTTTGAGAACAGGTAGATCTGGATTCAATTCCAAGTACCAACATTTATTACATTGTGGCTTTGAGAAAATGTCTTAATCTTGTTGGGTCTCAACTATGAATTAACACCCTATAGATTCTTGTGAATGTTAAATGAGATAGTGTGCCTGTTATAAAGTGTAGAACTTAGTCACTCAATAGATGACAGCTCTAGCCTCATACAAGAAACAAGAAAGCATGTATACCAGCTCTCTTTCATGGTAGAAAAAAGAAGGGAAAGGGTAACACAGACAATTAAACTACTCCTCTCCAACCCTGTAGTATCAAGCAGCCTAGTACCCATAGTAGTTACTCAGCACCCAATCATATTATTAACTTTCAGGATTACATATAGTATCTCTCTAATTGAATAATAAGGTAGTTGAACATATGGACTATGAAGGCAAAAAACTTTGCAAACGGTCACAGGGCACACTACAAGCAAAACATTTCTTGGATGAATGCCAGAACATTAGTTACCTAGAGCTAAAGATATATTTCGGTATTAACCTACGTTCCATGTTCATGGTTGTTGTGAGGATGAATGAGATAAGGGATTTTAAAGGTGTAAATCTGATGATGCTTATAGAAGTAAATAAGATTTTGGTGTGGTAGATTAAAAAGATTACAGATTTTTGAATTAGAATTACAAATAGAATTAGAACAGTTCTAATTCCAACTCTACTACTTTCTAGATATAATAACTCAAGAAAGTTATTTAACCTCTGTGAACTTCAATTTCTTCATTTGGAAAAAGGGATAATAATGAGGGATGGTTGTGTGAGGAATTAGCAAAATAGAGCACAAAAATGTCTAACATAGACCATAGGAAATGGAAACCCTAAAATGTTAAGTCATAAAGCTGATAAGTTGTGGGGCTCAAATTAGGACCCAGATTTTGCATTGCTCTTTCTAACTACCACTATTATTTTTGAGGACAACTGTGAATTGGGTGAAGATCAATTTATTTTATAGAAGGGCATGTTGTAACCAAATCAAATGTTCAGTGTAACTATTCAATAAAGTAATATTAATGTGGATCATATGTTGGGATTTAAACACAAAGTATAAGAAATGTCATCTGAGATCAAATTGATTGGTCATACCCCAGGATTCTGTTGCTCACAGTGCCACAAGAAAATGATTGTGAAGGATACATAACACCAATTCAAAATTAGAAATAACATTGTAATGTTCATTGTTATGTACACTCATTTTTAAAATTTATCCTGTTACTTTTTTGTAATAGCATCATATTTTCCCCTCTGTTTTAGTGATAATTGAAAATCCCCTGATCCAAAGAAAGGAATTAGAAAGAGAAGAAAAGTTCAGCCCTGCAACTCCTAGGTAAATCTAGCACAGAGGTCAGAATGATTATTACTTTATGCCAGAATGATTATTACTAATAAGTTTATGCCAGAATGATTATTACTAATAAGTTTTTGCATGTCAGATTAACAGAGAGCTTATTAAAGGTGTATACTTCAGTTTGAAAATTAGGAGTTTAATTCTGCTTCACAATATTTATCTTTGATTATGAAATAATTTACTTTGACATAGGCTCACATAATAAATGGCTTTGTTTTTAGTACTTTGATTCTCATTCTTAGATTACAAAAATCTGACTCTAGTCACATTAAAGCTGAACAATGAAAAGGTAAATCATGGAAGTCATATATCCATTTTTTCATCTCAATTTATAACTCTCTTCACATGCCTTACTATCTTAGTTCAGGTTACCTGGAAGCAGAGCCCAGAGGAGGATTTTTGTGCAGATGATTTGTTGAGGGAGAGCCCTTAGAAGCAGCCAGTAAGGATAGCATTGGGGGAAAGGTGAGCAAAGAGGCAGGTTCTGCAGGAGCCCAGTCTCATCCTGACCCAGATGGGAGCTCTGGAGCATGAGTGGCACCTCAAAGTGGTACCACCCTAAAGAAAGAGGCCTGGGCTTTTGTACCCTGTATTTACAAGTTATTGGCTGAAGTCCACCCCCTACTCCTGCAGAGGAGGGAAGGCTTAAAGGTATTTCTGGCTGAGGGCAAATCTCGAGAGAGAAGGGTGTAGCTGGTAAAGAGCTCTGGGTGGGCACAAAAGTCTCTACTACACGTGCACCTGCACCCATTTTTCTGACCTCATCTTATAGGTCTCATTTCTCTGCAGCCACATGAAGAGTCCTCCACTTTATGAATATCCTGGGCTCATTCTGCACTAACAGCATTGCGTGTTCACGTCCCTCTGCAAAGAACAATCTTATTTGCTCTTCTCATTGAAGTGTCAGCTTAAATGTCACCTCCTTAGATCTTCCCCCACCTACTCTGTCTGTAGTAGCCCTTCCAGTCTGCATTACTAGGACTTCGTCCTGTACACAGGGTATGTGTACCATCATAACCCTGATCACAATCTGGGATTATTTGATTAATTGTTCTTATCTGTTTCCCTCTCACGCATGTAAACTCTGTGAGATCATAGATCTTGTGTGTCTTCCTCACCACTGTACCTGCTGTGCCTAGACTAAGGTCTGGCACTTAATAGGCTCTCAGTAAGTGTTTATGGAATGAACACATGAATAGAGGGAGGGAAGAGCATCCTTGGCAGAGGGAACAAACATGAAACCTCCTGGCCTTTTCCAGAACAGTTAGTAGTAGTTTAAACCTTATGAAACTGTTGATGTTTGACTACGTTTTTCTCTAAAATGGCAGTTTCATAGCCTAGGAATATGATGTGGCTGGAATATAGGCAGGGGAACAGCAGGAGGAGAAGCTCGAGAGAGAAGCAGAGACACTTCACAGACAGCTTTGCTTGTTGTACCAACTTCATGCTTTGGTGATGGCTAGCCCAGAAGATCTTTTGAGCTGGGAAATAATATATTCATATTCGTGGTTTAGGAAGATCACTTTGGCTACCTGAGGAGGACGGACAGTAGGGGAACAAAGCTTAGAAGACAAGCAGTAGTTTGGATGAGAAGTGATGAGGGAAACACCTAAAGCAGTAGCAGGGGAGGAGGCGGGGGGCGGGGGGGTGCCCTGGATTAGAGGAATAGAAAGAGGCTCCATGGAGGACACTTGGGAGTTGATTGGCTGGAAGGGGAAGAGCACCTCAAGTGTGTAAATATTGTGCATCTGTTCCTACAGAGCACCACAGAGGTAAGGGAAGCACATAGGCAGGTCAGTCAGTGTCATAGAGGTGGAAATCACCCTCCCCCCCCACACAAAATGTTTTAGAGTGCTTTTACACCCTTTTTTTTTTTTTACAGAGAAAGAAACTGAAACTCAGTATTGTGCAAGATCAGACTATTAGTGTGCTTAAAACTCAGACACAGTTGGTCTTTAAAACATTTTCTTAATGAAAATACATTTTAGTCAAAAAATATTTTACAAAGCTTTTCAATGTTTCTAAGAGTGAAAAGTATAAATCTTCTTAATATAATTTTTAAAATATAGTTTAAGTTACAACCAAAGTTTAACTGTGAACTTTGAAGTATTTTTCTATTAGAAAATCATTTGATATTAACTTTTGGTGTGTGTTTTTACAATTTAGCGATTATAAACTATTGCTCAGTGAGAATCACTCAATCGTAAAAGTTTGTTCCAGTTATGAAGTGGATGCCAAGCTACTTTCTTTGATATACTTACCTGTTAAAGAGTCTTGTGATTATTATTCATTGGGTGACATTGTTGCAAACGGACACAGTCTTGATGGGAGAATTATTAATGTCCTTGCAGCTGTGAGGTCGGTAAGTTAAAACCCCAACAAAGCCAAGTTCATTTTGGTGGGGGGAGTTCTATCATTTTATTTGTGTTTGGAAAGTAATAATCAACTGGAGGAAAATTTCCTCTGTATCTTGATCCATCCTCCATTGAATTTAGAAAATAACACTTCTCATTAAAGGGAAAGCAGCATTTTACCTGTGAATGAGTAGCAAAATAAAATTGTGTTTGAATGTTAAATGCAGTACATAGTCATAAATGATCCACTAACTATATGAGACCTTTTCATACTTAAGTTAAACAAAAGGCACAAATAGAAAGGGTAAATTCATTGACTTTAAGATCTCCAGGAAGTTCTTCGAAGGGGCTTAAGTTGAATAAATCAAGGAATCAATTCAGTGCGTGTTCTCAGAGCTGTCCTGAGTTGGGGGACAGAGTGAGAAACCCATGGTGCTGCAGTAGGGGCCCTGTGAGCTAATGCATAGCATCAGGTGCTGAAAAGCAGGGCAGAACGACACTCCATGGGGTGCCAGGGAATGTCTCACCATCCTTTGCTTCCACATCTCCCTCTTACCCAATTATTGCAGCAAGTTTTGAACTCCATTGGACAGACTAGAATCACTTGGCAGGGAGCAAATTTTCACAAAATAAAGTACATGAATAAAGGGGCAAGAACAATTTCTCAATATACAGAATGATGATAACCAGAAGACAAAAAAACGGGAAATAGATTTGGGTACTTATAGTTAATGTTGTAAGTAATTGCTAATTGCGTTTCCATATTAAATGACTGAGTGTCGACTATCCCCATGACAGGCCAACAGAGGTCTGCCTGCGTTGTTCCCCAGCCCAGCCCAGCCCAGCACAGCACAGTGCCTGCCACACAGTGAGCACTCAGTATCATTCAGGATGGAGGAATAAACACCCGATATGACAGTCTTGAAAAATGGGAAAAATTCCTTTCTGGGCAACTTAGGTTCAATCTTAAAGGCAGGATATGATCTCTTAAATTCCCTGAAATTCCATATAATGCCATTATATTACAATGTAGTAAGGATTTTCTAAAACGCAGTATGAATATAGAACCTGCAACAGCTTTTTCCATGTCCCCCTTCCTGCCTCCACCCCTTGAGTCTGGTACCACCTTTCATAGTATTATATTATTTCTTTTATTTTCATGCCTTTTCTCTCCCATTTTGCTTCCATCCCTCTTACATTTCCTTATCTTTACGTTTTTATTTAACCTGTTTTCTTCCTTCTCGCCTCTACTTAGGTCTCTTCACTTTAAAACTTCTTTTCATACAGTTTTCTTGCATGCTGTGATATGGTAGGCCTCTCTCATACTCTGGCTGTCCTTTCCTCTGACTTTCTTTCTAGATGCTCTCTTCTGCAGGCAGCTGTGACTCTTTCTTCAGCTCCTTCCCAAGGAGCTCAGCCCTGACAATAGATGCATGTGTGACAGTGGCATAGGGGGCAGCTGTCTGTCCATGCCTGGGCCATTGCTGTGTGGCCATCAGAGGTGCTGCTGTTCCATGTGAGAACTCCTGGGCCATTGCTGTGTGGCCATCAGAGGTGCTGCTGTTCCATGTGAGAACTCCCTGAGGGCACAGAAGGGCCCCTGAGTGCACCTCCACCTCCATGATCCTCTTACACCACAGTGTGGACTGAATCAGACGGTATATCAAAGCACATTCCCATGTATCCCTCATTCAGTTCTCCCCAGCTTGTCCCTAGGAAGGCAGCAAAGGGGGTATCAATATCCATACCTGGGCTAGCATGACGAGGACACTGAGGCCCAGAGACATAAATTCATCCAGTCACATGAACTCCGTGCCAGGCCCTGCGCTAAGCCATGAGGATACATAGATATTGAAAATGTACTTTCTACCCTCACTGAGTCCACATAGATGCCACCCAGGGACTTGTCATGGAGCATTTGTTCTGACATGTTGAAAAGATCCCACAGTCATGACTTAAAGCACACATATCTGTATCTCTCTTCAATCAAAGTGTGTGACTTACAACTTAAATACACCTAGTTCAGAGATAAAAGATGCTGTTAAATCATCAAATATATATTAGTGATTCTAGCTATTTGATATTTCTAATTTGTTGTTTAAAAGGTAAACATTTGAGTATTTCCATCAACAAATATTTAAGTACCTCTACAACTCTAGGTGAAGAAAAATAATGATTTTCTTCAATTTCTCAGGTTGCAGAGCCAAAATACTTTACAACTTCAGACCGAAGAAAAGGTCAGAGGTGTGAAGTTAAACTCTATGATGAGACAGAGTCTTCTTTTGCAATGATATGGTAACTTCCCACATCTGTTCCAAACTGTGAAATCTGTGCTATTATCACCAAGTCAGACATTTTAATTTCATCAGGAGATGATGGATTTCATATCAGGAGAGGAATAATGATATAGAAATGATATTTAAAAAATAAACCTTTCTCTTGTATGTTGAGTTATTACAGTCTATGATTACCTTAAAATGAGGTCTTTAGATGGCATGGGATTTCATAGATGGACTCTTCTGTAACTTGTTTATTATTGTACTCTGTTTTGTAACAAATCGTCATTTACTAAGTCTCATTGATAAAGAACAAGCCAGACTTTCTGTGATTCCTTGGGTGGTACCCTGGAGCCAAGCCATGGAAAGATGGTAGAAAAGCAAGCATTGTCACAGGCTGGATTCTATGGGGCTCCCAGTGTGTCAGATGTGGGGCAGGGCTACATCCTGAAGCATCACAGGGTATAACATGGTATTGTTTACACTTCAGATGCCTGGGTACCAAAGAAAGCACTTAATTTGAAACAGGGCTTCAACCTATCAAGTCCCCCGAGCAGTTTATCCATGGTGGGGGCCCTCCCTTAATGGCATGAAAGAGTGACTTCAAAATATTTAAACTTGTAGTCACTCAGTTCTAACTAGCCTGGAGTGGCCTGGGTGATAGGAAAAGAAGGAATTGAAGGAGCAGAAGTTGTTAGAGATGAATGGTGCTGAAAGGAATGATTTTCATAGGTGTTAAATTTTCTGTGAAATAGGCAGTGTAGCCCTGCAAAATGCAGGAGAAGCCAAAATCCTTAACTGTGCCTTGGACCGTATGGGGGATTATTAACCTCATCCATTAAGACATCCTTTTTCTGGTAAATAATGTGGTCACTGCCAGTTTTTTTCTAATGTATTTGATTTTTATCACTTCTTTTTTAACACATGCAGTTGGGATAATGAATCTATTCTACTTGCACAGAGCTGGGTGCCACGAGAAACAGGTATCATACTTCAATGATTGTGTTCAATATTTGTCATTTTTTTATCCCCCTGTGTAATAATTTTAAAATGGCTTTTTTCCCAAACAGTAATATTTGCCTCAGATGTAAGAATAAGTTTTGACAAATTTCGGAACTGCATGACAGCAACTGTAATCTCAAAAACCATTATTACAACTAATCCAGGTAAAAAGCTATCTGAAATTTTTTATCCCTTTGGAAATGACTACATCATGTATTCCAATATTTGTGCAGTGTGTTTAAGAATGAAAATGAGGGCTTCCCTGGTGGCGCAGTGGTTGCGCGTCCGCCTGCCGATGCAGGGGAACCGGGTTCGCGCCCCGGTCTGGGAGGATCCCGCGTGCCGCGGAGCGGCTGGGCCCGTGGGCCGTGGCCGCTGGGCCTGCGTGTCCGGAGCCTGTGCTCCGCGGCGGGAGAGGCCGCAGCGGAGGGAGGCCCGCATACCACAAAAAAAAAAAAAAAAAAAAAAAAAAGAATGAAAATGAAGCTTGGATTTCATTTGAATTAAAAGTGAAAAACTGCTTTATATGACTTTGAAAAACTTACAATGAGCTATATCTTTGACATCTTTACAAAAGAAATGTGAAAAACCAGACTCATTTAAAAAAAATTTATTTATTTATTTTGGGCTGTGTTGGGTCATCGTTTCTGTGCGAGGGCTTTCTCTAGTTGTGGCAAGTGGGGGCTGCTCTTCATCGCGGTGCATGGGCCTCTCACTGTTGCGGCCTCTCTTGTTGCAGAGCACAGGCTCCAGATGCACAGGCTCAGTAGCTGTGGCTCATGGGCCCAGTTGCTCCGCGGCATGTGGTATCCTCCCGGACCAGGGATGGAACCTGTGTCCCCTGCATTGGCAGGCAGATTCTCAACCACTGCACCACCAGGGAAGCCCCAGACTCATTTTTATTTGTTTTGTTTTTGTTTTATTTATTTATTTTTTTTTGCGGTACGCGGGCCTCTCGCTGCCGTGGCCTCTCCCGTTGCAGAGCACAGGCTCCAGACGCGCAGGCTCAGTGGCCATGGCTCACGGGCCCAGCCGCTCCGCGGCATGTGGGATCTTCCCAGACCGGGACACGAACCCGCGTCCCCTGCATCGGCAGGCGGACTCTCAACCACTGCGCCACCAGGGAAGCCCACCCAGACTCATTTTTAAAGCATTATCCCTTGTGATGATTTTGAGAGCTCATTGCTATTGATTGGATAACCTAAATTTTTGACTATTTAAAAAATAAATTTAATTTTACTGCATTCAAGTAACAGCACTAGAGAGTGGAGAACATATATATAGTATCATTAGTTCATAATTGTTAGTTATTGTTAAAGGGTTTAAAGCTGTTCCAGCATGAAATCAGGGAAGTAGGTTTGGGGAGATGAGGGGTTGGTGCCCTTAAGCATCCTCAGAGTGCTTTGTAGTGCAGATAGAAAGATCAACCCAACACTGCAGAAGAGTAAAGAATTCCCAGAAGTGAATAATCCTTCAAAATCTCAAGAAGATATAAATATAGTGGTATCATTTTAAATATAAGTTCACTCTACTGGCCAATAGTGAAGCATTAATAGTGACTGAGACCTATAAAGCAATTTTGTCTTTGACCAAACTTATCAGAATTTTTAGAAGTAAAATTACTCTGAGATATGATATAAAATAACAAGACTTTTAAAATATAAGTAGGTTGGATCTTGCTCATCTACTGTAGGAATGTTGTCTCCTTAAAAGCAGTATCATGGTAGGTGATACGACACTCATTGATTTGTTCTTGTTGAGCTCTCGTCTACTGTGCACATGCTGTGTGCTGGGCACTGTTCTGGGTCCAGTGACAAAACACAAATATCTCTCCTGCTCATGGAGCTCATGTCCTAGCAGCGGGGAGACAGAAAACGAACAATAAAGATAACACATCCACAAATTATGAAATGCTTGAGAAGTAAAAGAGGAACAGGGTCAGGAGGGTCTAGAATGCCATGGTGTGTGTAGGGAAGGTTGCTGTTTACATAGGGTGGTCAGGTAGGCCTCACTGGGAGGGCAACATTTGAGCAAAGACATGGTGAGGCAGTGAGGGGGTTAACCATGGGAAAAGAGCACACCAGGCAGGGGGACCAGCCAGTGCAAAGGCCCTGAGGCCAGTGTGGCTGGATCTGATAGAGCAGTGCAGGAGGAGGAGTGGAGGTCAGAGAAGAAATGGAGGCGATCGAGAAGGACTTACTGATAAAAGAATGCTGGCTTTTACTTTGTAGAAAAGGGGGAGCAGGGCAGTGACATTATCTAAGTTCTAAAAGGATTGCTCTGGCTTCTTTGTTGTAAATTCATGGGGACACAACCATGGTCTGTTCTTACCAGAGGGCAATAATGTCACTCTTCAATTACTTTTTTTTTTCTTTTGAGGAGGGTACTATGGTTTTTTATTTTTAATATTTTATTAATACTAATAGACTATTTTTAGTACATTTAATAACATCAATGATAGAAAATCTTCATCCTCTAAGGGTAAATTTGGTCTGGGAAAATTTCTAAAAGACAGTTGGATTTGTCTGGTGGAAAAGGTTATCAAGCTTGACAGTACTAATTGTATCGAAACCTCAAGACTAAGTTAATGAGACAGATTTGAAGGATGTTGTGCATCTGGCTCTGAAAACAGATTCAGAGGGGAAATGTCAAAGTGTTTTGAGCAATGCTAACATCATTAGAATAAATGCCTTATTTCTCAAGGAGACAAATATAAAGGAGAATATGTATAATGGTGTGTGAATTTCAATATGCTTATTTAAATCAGTCTTATTTCTAATTTCCTGGGCTACACATGCCACAAAGAAATTAAGAACCTCTAAATGGTTTGAGCTTTCATCCTAGCCAGCATGTCCAGGCTTCCTGCTCCGAGAGAGTTCATCAGATGGGGAAGGAAGAATTTCTGTCCCCCCACAGACAGTCTGGGATGACCCTGTTGTCCTTAGAGCTCTTGACAGCAGTGCCTACACCCCACCCTTCCTACCAGCTTCTGTCCCAGGATGCTCATTAATTTACAGATATTTAGTGAATGCCTTTTATCTGCCAACTACTGAGGTAACTTTAACACTTTCTGGAACAAGGAAGTACATGAGTGGATGGATGCTCAGATGGAGGAAAGGATAGTCACTATAACTGAAGTACAGAAATGAAAAGGCAAAACCCCTGTCTGGGATTCCAGTCTAGTTCTTAGAAAGAACCAACAGTGATAAGACTTGTGGTACAACAGGACGAGGAGGAAGAAACCCTGACTCTGTCCAGGGGAGTCAGGGGGTCCAAGCATTGGCAGGACGGTTGGCAGAATGTTGGAGATGGTGAGGGAGGGCTGAAGACAAGCAGATGTTAGAGGTTGGGGCTTGGAGTTGAAGGGTGTCAGAGTTAGAGAGCCCCTCTTCAAAATCAGATTCGTGCCTTCTGGCACATTATCTCACTATTCCTGAGGATACTCATGTCCCAAATTGAGGAGCAAGCTTTTTTTGTTTTTTAAAGTATTTTATTTATTTATTTGGCTGCTTCGGGTCTTCGTTGTGGCATGTGGGGTCTTTAGTTGCGGCACGCAGGCTTCTTTCTTGTTGTGGCGCAGCTCCAGAGCACACAAGCTCTCTAGTTGTGGCACGCAGACTCTAATTGTGGTGCACGGGCTCCAGAGCACACAGGCAGGCTTCTCTCCAGTTGTGTCACACGGGCTCTAGAGCACTCGAGCTCAGTAGTTGCAGTGCGCAGGCTTAGTTGCCCCGTGGCATGTGGGATCTTAGTTCCCTGACCAGGGATCAAACCCACATCCCCTGCATTGGAAGGCGGATTCTTAACCACTGGACCACCAGGGAAGTCCCGAGGAGCAAGGTTTTTTTTTTTTTTTTTAATTATAAGAATCTTTAAAAAAAATAATTTATTTATTTTTGGCTGCATTGGGCTTTCTCTAGTTGTGGCTAGCGGGGGGCTACTCTTTGTTGCGGTGTGCAGGCTTCTCATTGCGGTGGCTTCTCTTGTTGTGGAGGATGAGCTCTAGGCACATGGGCTTCAGTAGCTGTGGCTCGTGGGCTCAGTAGTTGTGGCTCATGGACTCCAGAGAGCAGGCTCAATAGTTGTGGCACACGGTCTTAGTTGCTCCGCAGCATGTGGGATCTTCCCGGACCAGGGATCGAACCCGTGTCCCCTGCATTGGCAGGCAGATTCTTAACCACTGTGCCACCAGCTAAGTCTGGAGCAAGCTTTTTAAACAACCTTAAAAAAATTTTTTCTGACTAGAAAAGTAATATATATAAAATTCAAAAAATACATAAAAGCATAAAAAGGAAAAGAAAGATCAGCTGTAAATTCACCATCTCGTAAGAGATAATCATTTCCTTGATACATATTCTTCCAGATAATTTTGCTCATGTATCTTTTTTAAAATGAAAGGGAATTAATTGTATGACAATGTTTTGTAAGCTGCTCTTTAAACTAATGATATCTGTTGTACATCTCTCTGTGTTAATGGAGCACCCCATCACATTGTTAATGGCTTTGTAATATTGTGTTTGATTGTATTCTTATACATCTTCACTTTTTACTGTTAAAAATAATTTTGGATCATTTACAGTGATTTAAAAAATAATCAGTTTGCTGCTTACTTATTATGCATTTTCAATTAAGATACACCAGAAGCTAACATCCTATTGAATTTTATAAGAGAAAATAAAGAAACGAATCCTCTGGATGATGAAATTGACAGTTATTTGAAAGAATCCACAAATTGTAAGTGACCTTTAAATATTATTTGAATTTTTAAAAGGCCAGAATTTGGGTCTATAAAGTTACTTAGTAAAAGATATTGTATTCCTATTATGTAACTGCTACACTTCCACTATTTATTTATTTATGGCTGTGTTTGTTGGGTCTTCGTTTCTGTGCGAGGGCTTTCTCCAGTTGCAGAGAGTGGGGGCCCCTCTTAATCTCGGTGCGCGGGCCTTTCACTGTCGCGGCCTCTCCCCTTCCGGAGCACAGGCTCCAGACGCGCAGGCTCAGTAGTTGTGGCTCACGGGCTTAGTTGCTCTGCGGAATGTGGGATCTTCCCAGACCAGGGCTCGAACCTGTGTTCCCTGCATTGGCAGGCAGATTCTTAACCACTGCGCCGCCAGGGAAGCCCTATACTTCCACTTTTAAAAAGGTAGTTTAAAACTTTTGGAGGCTTATGTAACCTTTTGCCAATCTGATGAGAGCTATGACCCTTTCCCCAGAAAAGTAGCTGTACCCACACATAGAATTTTGCATAAAATGTCATGTGTTCACAGACCCCAGACTGAAGCTTGACTTTATAAGGGATGCTGGGACTTCCCTGGCAGGCCAGTGGTTAAGACTCCACGCTTCCAAAGCAGGAGGCGCGAGTTCTATCTCTGGTTGGGGAACTAAGATCCCACATGCCTCGTGGTGTGGCCAAAAAAAAAAAAGGGATGTGGTTTGTTGCCATCTGTGGCTTATGCTTAGACACTCAGGAGAATGGGGAAAAGCAGAGGGAAGACTTCAATCATTCCCTGAAGGCATGTTCTTGTAACTTCATCCTAGGAGGTGAAATACTTCCTAATAATTCCTCGAGAGAGAGTGACAATTGAATTAAGCATGAAATAAGTTATTCTGCAAGTCACATTAACTTGTAAAAGAAGAACTTTGTTATGCTTTTCTGGGGGATATTTAACATGTTTCCTTTCTTTCTTTCTGTTTTTGTTTTTTGTTTTGTTTTGTTCTGTTTTGTTTTTTGGCTGCGTGGCGTGGCTTGTGGGGAACTATGCCACGCAGTGCAGCCAAAAATAAATAAATAAATATAGTCTCTTTACCATTTAAAAAATTGAGTTGACTTGTCTTTTTCTTATTGATTTTTAAGAATCCTTTAGATATTCTGGATATGAATCCTTTATCTCCTTATAGATTGCTAGCATCTCCTACTCTATGGATTGCCTTTTCATTCTTTTAATGGAATCTTCTGATGATCAGAAATTATTCATTTTAATAAAGACTAATTTCTTATTCTTTTCCTTTTTTGCTTTTATGTCCTTTTATATAATCAGTTTTAATATATTCTATGTAATAATTTTTCTATTACATAATTTAAGCTACTACATATTCTCAATTGAGCTTTGTAGCTTTTCTATTTGGATATAATCCTTTGGAGTTCTTAGAATGTATTTAGAACTTCCATGACTTTTCTTTATTTTTTTAGTAAATACAATAGTTGATGTCTATACAGTTGAACAATTAAAGGTAAAAGCTTTGAAGAATGAAGGAAAAGCTGATCCTATCTATGGAATTCTTTATGCTTACATTTCTACACTGAACATTGATGATGAAACTACAAAAGTAGTTCGAAATAGATGGTAAGCAACCAAATTACTTTTAGAAAGTTCATTCTTGTAAGAAATAAAAACAGTTATTGTTGATAAATTTTAAACTCTATAAAAGTTAAGCTATTCTTTGACATAATAGTGGTTATGCATTTGAATAGTGGTTATGCATTATGCATAAGTGGTTATGCATTTGACAAACTATTTAGATTCAAAATTATAATTGCCTTTTAAAGCAAAATTTAATTTACTGTGTTTCAGCAACCTAAAATAGAAAGATATAATAATGCCGAAACTTTTAACTGGGATGACAAACTATTGTTTTATGACAATTCGAAAATTAGTTTGGTGACCACATCCTATAGCAATACAAGTAATAGCATTTTAATAAATTATTTCAACTGTATGAAGAATATGATTTCCAACCTCTCCTAGGTCAAAGTTAGTATCTACTTGCATAGAAAAGTAAACCCAAGTAGATTTAATAATCTTAGCCAAAAACTGCTGGCAAGAAAATTCTAAAATGTTATTGTGAAAATCTCCCTATGGATTTATAATTGACATTTTTATTGACATAGTTCTATATTCACATGGCACTGTAAGAAATAATATATAAACTGTACACTTTGTCCAGTTTCCCCCAATGGTAACATTTTGCAAAACTATAGTATCACATCATAGACAGTAATGACATTAAATCCACTGATCTTATTCAGATTTCCCCAGATTAATATGCATCGTGTGTGTGTGTGTGAAATTTCATATAGTTTTATCATGTGTAGGTTTGTGTATCAACCACCACAATCAAGAAATTGACCTATGGATTTTTAAAACATTGTATGATTTGGTATTAAAGTTGAAAAAAACTAATGTAGAGGCTGTTGTGTAAGGCAGGTGTTTATTTTTTGAAAAATATTTTTCAAAAATTAAAAAAAATGTTATTGTCTCCCTTATTTTTCCTACATCTTTAATATTGATATCTGAGGAAAAGTATCTAAAATTTAATTCAAAAGTGATCTGTGGCTTACAAGAAACCAGTATCTTCAGATCATTCTCTCTGCTTGAGAAATTTGAATTAGTCTTTCTATTCAAATTGGCAAAGTAATGACTGTTTCAAAAATATAGAAGAGCATGGAATTACCCCTTAAAGAGAGGAGAATGTGTCACTAGCAGTACTAGCAGCATTTACAGTGTGAACCTCCCCAAACCCTCAGGTTATTCTGTGGATGTACAGAGGACTTAGTACAGGACCAAGTGAGAATTCATGGAACCCAGGCTTTCTAGGCACAAGACAGGATTACTGCCTTCAAACTCTGAGCCAGGAGATAAACAAACATACCTGCAATAACATGGAATAAGATGTGATAGGGTGTAAGTCCGTGCTGAAGTGTAAGTTGTGCAGCCGTTCAGAGAAGGGAGGGGGTGGGGCTGGGGTACAAGTGAGGAAGGCCCCAGTTGGGGAGTGATCCTGGGCAAGAACCCCAGCATGGGGGAAGGTAGGAGGCAGAACTGTGAGAGGACTGGCTTGTCCCAGTTTCCGAAGCAGGAATACTGAAAATGAGGTTGACTGCATAGAAAGCATGTTGTATTGCTGTGCATTGTTCCTTGTTATTTTGTAGGTCTATTTTGTACCCTGCTCAACGCTGAGCACTCTGTAATTACTTACTCTGTAAATATTCCAGGTGCTGACTTAGGCTAAAAGTCTAAGTGATAATTCTGCTGGAGATCAGATTTGACACTTAGGGCCTTCACATTCTATCTTGTCTTTGTTTCTTTTCAGTTCAGGCTGTGGTTACATTGTAAATGAAGCATCCAGCACTTGTACAACTTGCAACAAAGATTCTTCAGAATTTAAATCAGTTTTTCGCAGCTTCCATATGCTAATTGATCTTACTGATCATACAGGTACCCTCCATTCCTGTAGTCTCACAGGAAGTGTTGCTGAGGAGACTTTGGGCTTCACGGTAAATAACAAAAAGGAAAATATGTTTAGAAATACTTCCAAATTGAATTCGCTTGCCCAAACATATAGGTTATTTTGGTGAACATTTGATAGAAATTAATTCATTAATAAAGAGGTCTGGGAAAAATCAATCTTGACTTAAACACACATTGTTTTAATGAACAAATAATTACATATTGCTTATTAAAATCCTAGCTAACATTAACTGTTAGGAATAACAAGAGAGGTCCGTGGTGACAGTGGAGAATAAACATGACATTTTATATAGTCAAATAACAATGGGCAAAACAACACCTTGGAGACACTGAGCAGGGTCCTCTGTGAGGAGGGTTTGGCAGTATTTCACCTACCCAGGTGTATTAGGTCAGCCACGAGCTCTTCCTCAGTCTGCCCCATAGCACAGCAGCAGAGATTAGCTTGTGTGCTTGATGTTAGGTTTGATGTTTTTTATTGTTAGAACCCACTTATGAAGTTTACCATTAAGCCTCAGTGGTTTCCACTTTGTTAAGGGGGGATTTCTGTGCCAAGCCACCTGGCTGGCTTCAGACATTCAGTTTAGAGCCTTACTATCTAGCCTTATCTCCTCCATCAAGAGAATTGGTCCATTTCCAGTGAGCAAATTTGTTTTACATTATTGTCAAGATGAGTTATCTATATATTCTTTGGAAATACTTGTTTAATTTTTTTATCCAGGTAAATGAGTTTCTTGCAATGACGGATGAACAGAAAACAGCATTAAAGTGGCAATTTCTTTTGGAAAGAAGCAAAATTTATTTAAAAGTTAGTGCATTTTATAGTACTATATTATTCTTTTTTAAAAAATATTTATTATTTGGTTGTGCCAGGTCTTCGTTGTGGCAGGCAGGCAGGCTCCTTAGTTGTGGCGTGCGAACTCTTAGTTGTGGCATGCATGTGAGATCTAGTTCCCTGACCAGGGATTGAACCCGGGCCCCCTGCACTGGGAGTGTGGGCTCTTAACCACTGTGCCACCAGGGAAGTCCCAGTACTATGTTATTCTGTATGTTCAAGCAATAAGAAAATCCTGGAGTATGACGTAATAAATTAGGGAATTTGTTATTTTTTTAATAAATTTATTTTTATTTATTTTTGGCTGCATTGGGTCTTCGTTGCTGCCTGCAGGCTTTCTCTAGTTGCAGTGAGCGGGGGCTATTCTTTGTTGCAATGCACGGGCTTCTCATTGCCGTGGCTTCTCTTGTTGCAGAGCATGGGCTCTAGGCACGCGGGCTTCAGTAGTTGTGGCACGCAGGCTCAGTAGTTGTGGCGCACGGGCTTAGTTGCTCCGCGGCATGTGGGATCCTCCCAGACCAGAGCTTGAACCTGTGTCCCCTGCACTGGCAGGCAGATTCTTAACCACTGTGCCACCAGGGAAGCCCAGGAATTTATTATTTTTAATAATAAATTCCCAGTTCCCAGATGTGCAGAAGGATTTGGCTACCATAGAAACAGTGGAAGTAATCAGCTTTTTTCATATAGTATAAAGAAGTTACAAATGATACAAAAGAAAAAGACCAACAAAGAAAATATTAACTCCGTTAATATTAACTCCAAGGCTAGGAACTGGGCTTTAGAGTCAAAGCTGGGTCCCCCCCACCGCCCCCATGTGCGATGCTCCTCACTTCAGTGAGGAGTATTCAATAGCAAGTTAAATGCTGCGGTGAGACAGACTTGGGTTTGACTCCCAGTCCCACCATTCCTCAGCCTATGTGACCCTAGGGAGGTTAATTAACTTCTCTAAGCCTCTAAAATTCTGTGCTCCTACAACTCTGATCAGAGCAGACTCCTGCAGCAGTAGCAACACTTCAGTGTTGCAAGGCCACAGAACCTTAGTGTTAAAAGTGTAAAATGGGCAGTGGGACAAATTCCTCTTGTTTTGCAAATGAGGAAAATAGGACCAAGAAATGTTGCTTCTTGCCCCAGGTCACAGGTGAGATAGGGCTACAGTCTACATTATTTCAGATGTTTCCTCTTTTACACTCTTAAAAATTTTTGAGCTCTTAAGTGAGTTATATCTGTCAACATTTATTGTACTAGAACTTAACATTGAGAAAAATTTTAAATGTATTCATGAGCACACATTCTTTTAGCAATTAGAACAATATATCATCTCATGTCATGTAGCCTCTCGAAAACTACAGTGCACTCTGGTGAAAGAATGAGAGTAAGAAAGGCAAACAGCATTTTTGTATTATTATGAAGATAGCTTTGATCTCATGGATACCCTGAAAGAGTCTTTGAGAACACTGGGTCTGTTCCATCTCAGCCTCGTAAGCAGGTTTTCCCATTTTCCTGTGGCTTCCTTTCCTTGCAGCCTCAAGCATATCTGAATAGATTGCAGACATGGAGTCACCAATGGCCTCAACAATATTTCTAGAACCTCAGTTTGAGGCCTCTTTACCACTAGGCCAAAGGGGGAAAATTACAGTAATATACTGCATCTCTTCCACCATTTGCATGAATCCACCTAAATACTGTACTGTCTATTCCCAAATCAGCATATACTCAGATCCTTGTCAAACTTTGTGGTTTCCCTCCAAACAGGAGGTACCAGTTGCTCTGAGTTTGATCAATTTAAATTCATGGTAATTTATTTATAGTTTCCCAAACTTGATTCAAATATAGCAACAACTTGCTCTCAAGTAAATGGATATTGTACCTTTCCAAAGAATATGTTAAAAAGATATTTGTCAGGGGCTTCCCTGGTGGCGCAGTGGTTGAGAGTCCGCCTGCCGATGCAGGGGATACGGGTTCGTGCCCCGGTCCGGGAGGATCCCACGTGCCGCGGAGCGGCTGGGCCCGTGAGCCATGGCAATAAAGATTGTGAGCCTCAAATACAACTTCGATTGTTATAAATCAGTTAAAACAGAACATGTAATTTAAAAAATAAGAACTTACATTGCTCTGCTAATAAGATAAAAACAAAGGATTTCCATATAGGACATTATGTATATTTATCATATTTCAATTAAAAAATAATGGCTACTTAAAGTGGTTCATTTGGAGGGATTTCAAAGTGAGTTATTCATTTCAATGTTTTAAAACACATAGTGATATTAGTATCACAGATCCTTGTAAGATCTGATATTAGTGTTAAAGAATAATTTTCAAAAAGGTTAAATTGACTCATACAAAATAAAATGAATACATGTCAAAGATTTAATTCAATTCATTAATTAATGAAGGAAATTAAAATGCCTAGCTGATGTGTCCTTCCACTCTATACTAAATAAAATGTTGGTGAGAGTGCTTTGTAAATTGTAAAAAGTGAGACATCATTATTAATCAACTGCATCATGATATCGTTGTGCTCTAACAGGTCACGTTACTGCTGTGGGTTCACGTCTGTCACAATTGGTTGTTTGAACACACTTTAAGCCCTTTTTTCTACATGTTGGATTTGAAATCCCAACTTTCCTACCTGAGAAAAAGGTCATGAAAAATTGATGTGGATTTTTACAAAATCACTGTCAGAAGCCAGATCTATAATTTTTCTCCCAACTCTGCCTGAGACTGGAACTCTTTCCATTGTCTTACAGCTTTAACTGAAGTTTTTGTTCATATCTGTAAAGAAAACTCATTGCTGTTCTCTATTTGTGGTCATTGGTTTTCAGCTTTGTATACCAGGTGATTTTAAAAACTAACTCTCTTTTTCTCCCTGCAGTTTTTTTTATCTCATAGAGCAAGGGGTGGACTGAGAGTGAGTGTGCTCTCCTGTAAGCTCGCAGATCCTATTGAGGCAAGTAGGAACTTGTCTGGACAAGGAAATATTTAAAAACCAGACGTCATTTTAAACTCTGGAAAAGAATACGAGTTTTAACCGCCTTTAAAGTGGAAAATGAGTTTGAAAATTACAGATAAAATTGTATTTTGTTCAAATGTGGTGAGAATGTTTCTGTAAATTGTTATTCTGTTTCCCCCTGGAGTCGGTTAAGAGTAAATCCTAAAATCTCCCTCTTATTCAAGTTCATTTCTTAGAAGCCCTTTTCTACTGGCTTTGCCCTCTCTCTTCCCAAGTTGGAAAATGTTTGCATGAATTAATAAACAAGTTTAATCTTTCCCACAGATATGAATGATTTCTTTTCTTAAGCCCCTTTCCTCTTTGTCTTGTTTGCCTGGAGAAAGATCAGAACCTATAAAAACAACGTGGCCATGGCTCAGACTACTTTGCTGGAGCTGATGGGCATGGACGACCGGTTCTCCCAGTGCCGGGTGGGGACGGCAGAAGTCCTTGGGTGATGCTGTGCAACTGTTTTGATCACTGTAGAGCTTTTCTAGTCCGTTGCTTTCTCTGATGACACATCAGAGCTACCCGATGCTTGTGAAGGCTTGCTGACTCAGGCTTGACATTTGTGAGTCTGAATCGACTCGGGGGAGACCAACTTCAGAAGTTTCACAAGCGGTGACGAGTCTTAGGAACTTGGAAGGGTGGGCGACCTGCTCTGCTTTGACAGGGCGACGGCCCCTCCACTTCAGCTGCCTTTGCAGCAGCCCCAGAGCGCTCTGCTCAGCTCCACACCATCTCCGGTCACTGGTCACTTGCTTCAGGGCACAGACCCACCACTGCGGTCAGTGTTGATCCACAGTGTGGGAGGTTTGTCCAGCATAATTTGGGTCTGGCACTTCAAAGGCTACACTTCACCCACCACAGGAGTGAAAAAAAAAAAAAAGTAAGTGAACGAAATTCTTTTATAAAGCTGGTGTTGGGAGATAAACTTATCTTGTCAGTAATGTTTTCTCTGGCTTTAACCATATGCAGCCATGGGGGAGGGATATGAGTTGACACTTAGTGTGTCTAAATTGTGGTAATAAATGAAGTAATGAAGATCTTGACCATAGTTGTGCAAATATCAAGTGTACCTGATGAAGGGCTTCCTTCCTTTCTCCCTCGGGGAGGGGATAGGTGTGTTAATCAGGGTGAATTGTGAAGGTGGACAGGGAAGGAAGGAAGGAAGGGAGGGAGGGAGGGAGGGAGGAAGGAAGGAAGGGAGGAGAGAGAGTGGTGCAGGGACAAGGATGCCTGGCCCAGATAGTGTGTCCGGCACTGCTGTGCCAGGCCTCCTGGGGCTCTGACCTCTAGCAGCAGGTCTCAAAGTGCCAACACCTGGCACTTTTGGTGCCAGAACCAGCTGTCTGGGCTCCTATAGTCCATGGCCCTCAGCTGCTCTAGCTGTTTCACCACTAGCCTCAACTGCATAATACAGGTGCAAAATACCAGCATTCTCAAAGTAGGTGCATATGCAGGACTCAGTGTTCCCTAACCAAGGCCTGTGAAGGCCTAGTGGGCAGCAGAGGGCTCTGCATGACTTCCTCACTGCTACCATGGTGACCTCTCAGTCTGCTGGCATTTAACTACGAGACCCCATGCCTGTCACTAGAGGGACATCACAGTTGCTTATTTCATCTGATGAAATTGGAATCTACAGGGCTAGCTGTCATGCCACACTGAATCAGAGGTGCTTCACAGAGCTTACTTAACTTACACATTCACAGAATGAAGATTACAAACTGGTCAGTATCTAAAATTTGGCTGTAGATTAGCCAGAATGCAGGTACTTGAAGTATCAATGAAAGAAAGAAGCATTCTGCCCCGTCAACACAAAATCTACAACTCCCTGTCCAGGATCTCTATTTCTCTGCTACTCTCCAGAAGGTGCTTTTCCTGGTCCTAGTGACTTCTGATCTACATGTTTTATATTGCTTTATATAAATAGTTTGGTGACTATATAATTTTTCCTAATCTTCTATTAGTTCATTTAAACACAGTTTTCCTTTCCTAATTCTGCTTTGGTGAGGGTTTTTGTTGTTGTGGTTCAATACTTTGTACGTGGCAGAAACACAATATATATTTATCCACCTATTACTCATCTTGAGGAACCCTGGAGTTGTTTTTGCTTTTTAAATATTTTTTATCAGAAAGTTTTATGTGTTTATTGTAGAAAAATTAGAGAAAATGATAAAAAAAAAAGGGAAAGAAAAGAAAACCCATAATGTCCCATCCCAATTTTTTTAAACTAGTAGGAAATATATTCTTTTCTTATAAATGTGTTTTTGTTTTGTTTTTTATTGTGGTAAAATAAACATCACATAAAATTTACCATTTTGACCATTTTTAAGTGTACAATTGAGTGGCATTAAGTACATTCACAATTTTGTGTAAACATCACCACTATCCATTTCCAGAAATTTTTAATCATCACAAATTGAAATTCTGTACTCATTAAGATAATAAGTCCCCATTTCCCCCTCCCCCAGTTTCTGATAACCTCTAATCTACTTGGTCTCTATGAGTTTGGCTATTCTTGGTACCTGATATACATGGAATCATATAATATTTGTCCTTTTGTGTCTAGCTTATTTTTCTGAGCATAATGTTTTCAAGGTTCATCCATGTTATAACGTGGCAGAATTTCATTCCTTTTTATGGCTGAGTAGTATATATGAATTGGATAAATGTACCACCTTTTGTTTATCTATTAATATCTTGGTGGACAGTTGGGCTGTTCCACCTTTTGGCTATTGTGATTAGCCAATCATAGCTACCTTGAACATCTGTGTACAAGCATCCCACATTTTTGTAAATGTCTTTCCTGAGTTTTTATCATCTCTCTATCCATCTATGTTAAAGCATATAATTTACAAAATAAAACCAAAAAATTAAAAACACATATGATTTACAAATACAGGTTATACTATAACCTGCTTTTACACTTAATAATTTATAATACACTTTTCATGCCATTAAATATTCTACATAATTTCAATAGCTACATATTTTATTATATGAGTATATGATAGTGAATGTAATCAATCTAATAACATTTGACATTTAAAATGTTTCCCATTTTTTGCTGTTACAAATGATGGCTGTAGCTAAATCTTTGGCCACATTCTTTTTTTTTTTTTTTTTTTTTGTGGTATGCGGGCCTCCCTCCGCGGCAGCCTCTCCCATTGCGGAGCACAGGCTCCGGACGCGCAGGCTCAGCGGCCATGGCTCACGGGCCCAGCCGCTCCGCGGCATGTGGGATCCTCCCAGACCGGGGCGCGAACCCGGTTTCCCTGCACCGGCAGGCGGACGCGCAAACACTGCGCCACCAGGGAAGCCCCTGGCCACATTCTTAATTATTTCTTTGGGATAAGTTTCTAGATATTAAATTGCTGCAACAATGTTACATTATTGAATACTTTTTAATGTGATAGATTTTGTAATAAGCACTTTATTTATATTATCTGATTTATGCAGTTACTGTTATTTTGCCCACTTGATAGATGGGACATGAAGGCCAAGTTAGAGGAGGTAGATGTGGAAGTGGCTGAGTGGGCTGGCTCTGTGGCTGCAGGCTCAACCCCCTCTGCTACTCCCAGGATGGACTCCAGCTCTAAGCTTCTCCACATTTGTGGTTCCCCTTTGGTAAATGGGGATAATAATATACCAACTCCTGTTGGCAACTGTTAAGACTAAATAAGTTAGTATATGTAAAGTGCTTAGACTCATGCACTTAGTATATGATCAATAAGTACCAGTTATTGTAAATGTCGAGGTATAGCAATATCATTGGCACTCATATTTGACAATATATTTGTTGTATTATATCTATTCTGCTTTTATAATTTGAATTTTTTCTAGTATCTTATTAGATTTACAATTACTTTACTCTTTCCCTTTAGAATATATGAAGGTTTTAGCATCTGAAGTAATTGTATTGAAAGGAAATATAAAACTTCCTTGAAATCAGATCCTACACCAACATTTACACCAAAGATGTGCCCAATAGTCTTGTTAAAAAGATAACTGTGGGGACTTCCCTGGTGGTGCAGTGGTTAAGAATCCACCTGCCAATACAGGGGACACGGGTTCGATCCCTGATCTGGGAAGATCCCACCTGCCGCGGAGCAACTAAACCCGTGCACCACAACTACTGAGTCTGAGCTCTAGAGCCCTAGAGCCACAACTACTGAAGCCCGCGTGCCTAGAGCCTGTACTCTGCAACAAGAGAAGCCATCGCAATGAAAAGCCTGCACACCTCAAGAAAGAGTAGCCTGGTGGTGCAGTGGTTAAGAATCCACCTGCCAATACAGGGGACACGGGTTCGATCCCTGATCTGGGAAGATCCCACCTGCCGCGGAGCAACTAAACCCGTGCACCACAACTACTGAGTCTGAGCTCTAGAGCCCTAGAGCCACAACTACTGAAGCCCGCGTGCCTAGAGCCTGTACTCTGCAACAAGAGAAGCCATCGCAATGAAAAGCCTGCACACCTCAAGAAAGAGTAGTCCCCGCTTGCCGCAACTAGAGAAAGCCCGTGCGCTGCAACGAAGACACAACGCAACAAAAAACAAATAAAATAAATTTATTTAAAAAAAGGTAACTGTATAAACACATGAAAAGATATCAGCTTCACTATTAATCAGAGAAA
Source organism: Physeter macrocephalus (assembly GCF_002837175.3). NCBI lineage: Eukaryota > Metazoa > Chordata > Mammalia > Artiodactyla > Physeteridae > Physeter > Physeter macrocephalus. Next base: position 48,140,031 of record NC_041227.1, on the reverse strand, counting down.
CGCAAATTAAAAAGACCATAGCCACAATACCCAGTGTTGGCTAGGGTGTGAGCAAAAAGGTATTCTTTAACACTCTTGTCAAGTACAAATTAGTATATCCTTTCCCCTGGGCAATTTGGTGAAAAGTATCAAAATGTAACTTGCAAACTATTTAATCAATTTCACTTCTAAGACTTCCCCTAAGGAAATAAACAAGTGCCAAATAATGTGTATGGAGGATGTTCCTTGCATCATTGTTTCTAGTAGCAAAGCATTTGAAACCTATGCAACCTCTAGGGCAGGGGTTCGCGAACCCCTGGTTCGGGCTGCACAGCAGGAGGTGAGTGGCGGCGAGGGAGCGGAGCTTCATCTGTATTTACAGCTGCTTCCCATGGCTTGCATTACCACCTGAGCTCCACCTCCTGTCAGCAATATGGTGAGTTGTATAATTAGTTCATTATATATTACAATGTAATGCGCTTGAATCATCTGGAAACCGTTCGTCGTCCCGTCCCCCACCCCCCCCGGTCTGTGGAAAACTTGTCTTCCATGAAACCGGTCCCAGGTGCTAGAAACGTTGGGCACCAATGCTCTAGGGGAGTGTTGGGCTCCACCCAGATCTCTGGTAGGCACCTAGCCCTCAGCTTCTATGAAGGTTGGAGAATTACCTGGGGAAGTTACAGGAGAGGTGGGGGAGCAGATTCTGGCAATGACTTCCCCTTGGGATGGTCAGTGGACTGAAGCTCATCTCCAGTTCTGAGACCCTGTTCTTTCTTAGTTTGTTCCCTGCCCTTTCTACTTCCTCTTCACTTCCTTTCTCCTGAGAGCACTCCTAAAAATCACCTGAACAAATATCCCCACTTAAGGCTCTGCTTCTGGGGTACATGATCTAAGACAGTCATTAAAAGTGGTTATGAAAATATGCACCGACCTGGAAAGATATTCACAGTATATACCTAATGAACAATTAAAAAAAAAAGTCCAGAAGAACAGATGTCAAGCCATATACTCTATATGAACTAATAATATCATGGATTTTTTAAAAGTTGTGATAAGGGTATTGTGACTATATAGGAGAATGTCCTTATTTTTAGGAGATGCATGCTGAAAGGGTAGTGTTTCTGCAACTCACTTCCAGTTTTCAGTCTTCCAAAACGTGTGTGTTTGTGTGTGTGTGTATACGCACAGGGTATGGGGTGGGAAGAGAGAGAATGAACATAGCAAATGTCAACAATTGTTGAATTTAGTGCAGGGTATATGGAGTTTGTTGCATTAGTCTTTCAATTTTATAGTAGGTTTAAATTTATTCAAAAATAAAAGTTGCTGAAAATGTACTTTCTGGGTATTAGGATTATTGCAATTTTAGCAACATCAGGAATTATGAGAATTGGTATCTCTCTTTTTGATTCCTGCAGTCAAGGAGTTTGTGTGCTATACCTGCAATGCTGATAGCAGCTGTCTGTGGCAAAGCTTGTGCCACCACTGGGTGAACATTGACCTCAGGGACACCGTACATTATCTGGATGCTGGCTTGTCCACCCAAGGGGGCCATATGTGAACACTGCTCCTGCTGTGTACCTTTAGCTTGCTTTCAGATCTGTCAGCTTGGTAGACTTGGTTCAGGTGGACCTCATATCTGATAGTTTTACTAATAAACTCTCAATATAAGCATACCCTTGATTCAGCTCTTCCACTATGGGAACCTAGCCAAAGGAAATAACTACTAGCAAATAATTAGAAAATATCTCAATGACCAAAAATGGAGGACTGACTTCATTATATCAATCACTGAAATGTGCTGACTGACATGAAAAGATAGTCATGATATATAGTGAAAAAAAGGGGTTAGAAAAGTGTATGATATGAACAAATTCTATTTAAAAGATCACAATTAACATCTGCAGATTTGGAAGAATGTACACCAGATGCTTAATTTGGACTGTCTCTGTGCATATGAAATTTAGGGTGTTTTGGTTTTTAGCTTATACGTATTTTCTGAGTCTTCTATAATAAACATCTATTGCTTAAGCATTTGAAAAAAGAAATGTTATTAAAAGGTAAAAGAAGGGAGTTCCCCAGTGGCCTAGTGGTTAGGATTCTGGGCTTTCACTCCTGTGGCCCGGATGTGGCCAAAATAAACAAAACAAAAAAGATAAAAGCATGACATTTTATAAACAAATCCAACTATGACACTTCCTCATAATAAATTATAAATTGGGGGTTGCATAAGCCTAAACATTTGAACTTTTTTTTTTTTTTTTTGCGGTACGCGGGCCTCTCACTGCTGTGGCCCCTCCTGTCGCGGAGCACAGGCTCGAGACGCACAGGCTCAGCGGCCATGGCGCACGGGCCCAACCGCTCCGCGGCATGTGGGATCCTCCCGGACCGGGGCACGAACCCGCGTCCCCTACATCAGCAGGCGGACTCTCAACCACTGCACCACCAGGGAAGCCCTGAACTTTTTAATATATCTGCTTAAAAGTCGCAGCCTGCGTTGTGGTCAAGACTTCAGGTTTTGTACATTTAGAATGGATAAACAAGGTCCTACTGTATAGCACAGGGAGCTATATCCAATCTCCTGGGCTAAACCATAGTGGAAAAGAATATTAAAAAAAATTTCTATATGTGTAAAACTGAGTCACTTTGCTGTGCAGCAGAGATTGGCACAACATTGTAAATCAACTATACTTCAAAAAAAAAAATACGGAAAAAAAAGACTTCAGGATTTGGTCTTGGGATGGCTGGGTTACATCTTGGCTCTGCCACTTAGCTGAGTGACCATACAGCCAGGCTGGCTAGCCTCTAAATCTGTCTCCATCTGTGTAATAGGGATGGTAGTAATAATACCACCCTCCAGCTTTGTTGAGGATTAAATAATACACAGAAAACTCTTGGCACAGTGCCTAGTAGTACTAAGTGCTCAATAAATGTTAGGAGCCAGCAGGTGCCTTCTGTTTAGGCTAACAGCAGGAGCTCCTGCCTGCCTAAGCCTAAAGGACTCCGCCAGGCACTCTGATAGCTGTGTTGTGCATCTCACTTAGCTTTTTGTCAGAGAAGGGAGCAGGTGAGAGCAAAAGCAGCACTCCCAGGCAGTTTGACTTCCATGAAGCTTATCACTGGGTGTGAGGTACAGGTGCTGATTAACTCTGTTAATAAAGCACAGTATTCTTGAGGCCAAAGACCAAGGTCTGAAGCCCCTTAATGAGGATGTGTCCCTCCTAACCACTATTGGGGGGAAAAAAGTACACTTTTAGGTCACACAAAAGACAGCATATTTATTTGGAAAACAAGTTTCAAAATTATCTCCCGAACTCAGAATCTATGGGCCAGAATACACACCCTAAGTAAACAAGTGAGGTTTTCATTAATTGCTCACTTATTAAATAAAACTTTTAATTAACTATATGGAGTAGTGTTTTTCCACATTTGCATGATAAGAATCAGTTGGAGTGCCAGAGATTGATTCCATTAATTAATACATTAGGCCTAGGATGGCCCAGTAATTTGGAAATTTTTACTTTTACAAATACCTCCAGATGATTTTCATGATCAAGGAACTTTGGGAAACACTGATGAAACGTGCTTTTCCATTTCCTTTGCAGATTTTAAGTCTTGAACACGTGGTCCCAGAATGACCCACTGAAGTCTTATCCAGTCCAGTTTTAGGAAAGGAAAGTAAGTTTTCTGAACATTTGGCTTGTTGTTTCCTAGGAGGCACTGCTTCTCATTTCCATTTCTGGCCCAGCTCTTCTAGATCAAGTTTTTCTCAGACGGTCCATCTTCCTTGAGTTGAAGCATAGCAATCCAATCATTTTTAAAAATTGGTTTCTCATTAAAGGATTATCACATTAAATAACCTGTTCTTGCTTTTGTCTTGTTCCCCTTCCCCCTGAAACGTGTTAAGAAGTTAGGGTGCTTTGTATACACTCAATATTCTGGTTTTTCTACCTTAAATCTCATACTGACGACCCCGTGTATGCCAGCCTGGATCTCATCGTTTTCTTTAACGGGTCCCACTCCCTTTGGCGTCCCAGTCAAGATAATATCTCCTTCTTCCAAGGTCATGATCTTTGAAACGTAGCTGATGATGTAAGGGATGGAAAAAATCATGGAGGATGTCTCACCTTCCTGCCTGAGTTCGCCATTGACCTTGAGCCAGAGCTTCAGGTTGTGAGGGTCAGGGATCTTCCCTTTGGGCACGAACGCGCTGACTGGGCAGGAGGCCGTGAAGCTCTTGGCCAGAGTCCAGGGCAGCCCCTTTTTCTTGCACTCGTCCTGCACGTCCCTGGCGGTCATGTCCAGGCACAGGGCATAGCCGGCCACGTAGTCCATGGCTGCGGCCTCCGGGATGGCGCAGCAGCGCTTGCTCATCACCACGGCCAGCTCGAGCTCGTGATGCAGGTTGCGCGTGTAGGCGGGCACGAGGACTGGCGAGCCCTCGGGGGCGTAGGCGGTGGACGGCTTCAGGAAGAGCACCGGCTCGCTCAGTGCGGCGCTCTGCATCTCCCTGACGTGGTCTGCGTAGTTCCTGCCCACGCACACGATGTTCTTCCCCCACTCCCAGAAGCGGGACAGCGGTCTGGTGGCAGCCATGCTCCTGCCTGTTGCCCCCCTGAGTCACGTGGACTCTGCCCGGCTGGCCACCGGACGCCGAAGGCTACCCGGAGAGGACCAACTACCTCGGAGCGCCGTCCCGCGGACTCTGCCGGGTGCCCGGGAGTCGCGGCGCTGGTCCTCTTGGGAGCGGCTGTCCAGTGGCTGCCCCGGGGCTGCCCGGCCTCGGGACGCGGCCCGCTCCCCGGAGAGAGGCTGAGGTCCTTGCGCAGGTGCTTCTCCGGTGGCCCTCAGATCCGCGGAAGCGGGACGCGAAGGAGGTACCGGTGTGGCCGCGAGCGCTGATTGGCAGGTGGGCGGGGCGAGCTGAGGGCACGGGTTAGGACGCGAGCGCTGATTGGCCGTGGGCGGGGAGGCGGGCGCTTATTGGCCGCGGTGTGCCGTCGCCGGCGTGAAAAGCCCGCCCGCCCCTCGCACCGCAGCCCGCCCTCCGCCTCGGTCATGGTGCTGGGCCGCGGGCTGCTCGGCTGCCGGACCCTAGCTGTGCTGAGAACCTCCTGCGCCCGTCGCGGCCTGGGTAGGTGGGCAGGGGCCGCCGCGGGGTCGGACAGGCCGGGGTGCCAAGGCGCTGGCCTGACAGGGGCCGGGGCCACGGTGACCGGCCCGCGGGGGCGAGGCGAGCCGCCCGGCCGGCGGGTCCTGGCCGGCGTCGTAGCCGGGCTAACGGCGGTTAGGCCGGCCGCAATCCGTGAGGCGTTCCAGCGCGGGGCCCGCACCAGGGGGGCGGCGGGGAGCCGCTGGGGCCGCGGCGGCTGACGCTGTTTTTTATTGACACAGGATTTTAACCCCTAACTGACGTCGGCAGGCAAGCCGATTGGGGTCGAGAAAAGGCCACACAGTAGTTGAGTCATACTTTGAGAGGGCTGAAGACAGAGTGGGGTAACTTGTCAGCTGGGGGTTGCTGAAGGATTTGTGCTAGGTAAGGAAATGGGTGTTCCAGGGACGCTCGGGAGCCCTGTCTTAGGACCCCTGCTTCCCCAGGGTCTTCCCGGCAGCCAGCGAGCGCCCCCATCCTCCTTGACTGCGGCGCCCCATACAAACCCCATTATTTCTAACGTCCTGGGATGATGGAACTGTGCCTGAAGCCGCATAGAATGCTGTGTATATTCTCCACGAAGTGAATCACAGCTTTTCATGTGAGCTGTGGCCGGCAAGAAAGGCCTGGGGCAGAACTGAGTTCTATGAGCTGTGGGACCCTTGCCCTCTTTGGGTCTCCTGTCCCCGCCTCAAAAATGGGAGGTGATGGACGCCCTGACCTCCAAGGGCCTGCTCTTCCAGCTGTCAGATTCCATTTTCACTGTGTTACCTCTTGCTTTGTTGGAATATTTTGACTTTGATTTTGAAATCACCTTTATTTTCTGATATCTTATCTGGCTGATGTAGCAATAGGGGCAGTGGGTTAAGCTGAGTCTTTGGAGCTGTCTAGCAGTTAGCTAAATGACCGCAGAGCCCTAGGTAGGGAGATGAAGCAGAAGGAAGCCATCCTTGGCCACTTCCAGATCTTTCTGAGAGCAGTCAAGGTTCTGGAGTGCGCAGTGTGTCACCATTATTAAGGAAAGAGCTGGGTTTTTTCCATTTAGGGAACTCGTCAGAGCGTCAGAGCTAAGAGTTTCTGCGTCAGGAGTCAGGCGGGTGGTGGAACTGGGACTGTAGGGAATCAGCAAGAGTGTGGCTGCCCCGTTCAGAGGGGGCGCCTGCCCTTTGATGCCATGCAGAAGGAGGGATCCGGTTCAAGAGAAGCCCAACAAAATGTGTCTCAAGGCTTGGCCTTGATTTTGCTCTGTAGTCCTCCTGGAGCTCGGATGGCACATATCGGGGCTGAGAGAATGTGGCATAGCACAGAAACCTGATCGTATGAAAATGTTTGTTTTTCTGAGCATGAGGAGAAGGGCCTGGAAAAAGCCCAGCTGGTTGTCAAAAGGAGGACTTAGCTATCTCTGTGTGATCCTTAACGCTGCAATTCAGGCAGTTCCCTGGCCCCGGCAGATGAGCTTGAATTCTGCATCAGATGGCCCCCGTGGACGTGGTCTATCAGTCTGTCGCTCGATGCTGCCTGCTCTCTGGATCCCTTTTTTTGGAGAGGTCCCATCCCAGCACCTACCTACTCCAGAATTTCATGGCTATCTTCTGTCACCTTTTGCAGTTTTAATTCCTTTCACACTAAGATTTAAAGTATTGTTGGGGGCCTTTGGGAATTTTTAGATTGAATAGGAGTTTCATTGTTGAAAACATTTTGGCACCTGTCTCCTGGGTGGTGGATGCTTTTGCTCCTTGGTCACTCCCAGCCCACCCTGGCAGCCTTCTTTGGCTCAGTTGGATGGTGATTCTGTATCATGCACACTTGAATCTAGAACAGTTGTGACTAGCTGTCCCATTTCTCAGGCCCCGGGTGGCTTTTGTGCATTATCCAAATTTCGAGTTCCTGCCATTCGAAAGTGGATATTGTTTTCTTTTCTGGCTGGAAACCTGAGAAAGGGCTGTGAGTAACTGCACAGGACTCGGGCTCTGTTAGCTTGCAGAGGCAGCCATGTGCCGAGGGAAGAGAGCCTGGCCTGGCGCTTTCATTCTTCATGGTCTTTCTCTGAATCAGGTGTGAACAACCCCACAACTAGCAGTGGTCACATCTGACAAAGGTTTGAATCATAGGCACAGGCTGGCATTTGTGTCCTTTTAGAACCTTTGAAAAAGAAAATAGGGATCCTAAGTCTGAAAGAGCTGATTTCCAGAATTATGAACATGAATCGTGTTCTCTGTTTTCCTTACGAATGTGGTTAAATGAGGCTATCCTCTTCTTTATCAAAGAACTTAGAAAACCTCATATTTCGAGGCTCACCATGTTGCATCCCTGGGATGTCACTTCCCTGGCTGCCTGGAATGCTGGGCCGAGGGCTTGTTTTGAAGTCTCGGCCCAGCGTGGCCTCGTGTGGATGCTGACTGGAACCGCATTTTGTCTTCAGGTCCAGCCCTGCTGGGAATCTTTCTCCATCACGCGGATTTAAGGAAGAGCTTGACCGTGGAGCAGGGCACAATGAAGGTTGAGTTACTGCCAGCTCTGACTGACAATTACATGTACCTGATCATCGATGATGACACCAAGGAGGCTGCCATTGTGGACCCGGTGCAGCCCCAGAAGGTGGGAGGCGAGGCCCCAGCACCAGTTCTTCATCTCCTGATGAGTTTGATAACCACAGTGCCCTTGCAACTTGGCCAAAGCTGAACAGAAATTAATGGGTTTTTAAAAAAAATTTATTTATCTATTTATTTTTGGCTGCATTGGGTCGGTCTTCGTACGTGCTTTTTTTTTTTTTTCTCTCTCTAGTTGCGGCGGGGGCTACTCTTCGTTGCAATGCTCGGGCTTCTCATTGTGGTGGCTTCTCTTGTTGCGGAGCACGGGCTCTAGGCGCACGGGCTCAGTAGTTGTGGCTCACGGGCTTAGTTGCTCCACAGCATGTGGGATGCGGCATGTGGGATCCTCCCGGACCAGGGCTCGAACCCATGTTCCCTGCACTGGCAGGCGGGTTCTTAACCACTGCGCCACCAGGGAAGCCCCCAATCCATTTGGTTTTTCAAAAACAATTAAAACTAGTGTCCAGCCACTCTGTTACAGGGGCAAAGGGCCAGTGAGAGGGGTGGAAGCGACCAAAGGCTTTGGAGTGGAGAGAAAAGGGCTCCTGTCTGTAGAGTCCCTGGGCAAGAGGAGTAGGAGCCCTTCTCAGCACTTTCTCCTCCTCCTCAGGGCTTTCTGCTCCTTAGGGCTGCCTCTAGGAGTGGCAGTCTCTGCTGGAGGGGCTATGAGAGGTTGTGGGTGGGACTGAACTGCCAAACAGATCAAGGGAGAAAAAGCCTCCTTGTCACCCTGCTCTCCTGGAGCTGGGGCAAATCGGCAGGCTCCACTGGGCATCACCCTGCAGACTGATATGCCAGTGCCAGGGTGTGACTGTGGCCTGTGTCCTGCCTCATGTTTGGTTGCAGGTTCTGGAAATGGTGAGGAAGCATGGTGTGAAGCTGACTACAGTGCTCACCACCCACCACCACTGGTAAGTGCTCCAGAGGCCGAACTTCTGTGCCAGCAGAGTTGCTTGGGCCTTACAGCTGTGCCACCCATGCCCCAAGGGGGAGCGTCCACCAGGTGGAGGGGGGTGGGGCGCTCGCAGGCTCCCAGGGGTCCCCCCACAGGTGGGAGCCTAGGGGCTCAGAGCCCTGGAAGCCCTTCTCCCCTCCACAGCTGTGAGCTAAGGGTCAGCCCCAGTCGGGTTCTGACGGGGCTTCCGGGCGCAAGCCTCTGTCCTGCTGCCATGTGTCCCTCAGGCCTGGTGATGGGGTCTGGTGACTTGGGGGCTCCAAGGGGAGAGGCTTATGCTGTATATCCTGTGGCCATGGGTGGACCTTTGGCAACATCTTTGAAAGCTCTTGTGCTTGCGTGGTGGGAAATTGGCCTCGATGTCGGGGAATGAAGTAGTCTAGACATTAGTGTTTTTGAAAATCAAGCAGTCATATTTGGAGAGGTTGCGTTTTTTTTTGATATTTGAAGGCTAAAGGATGGAAAAAGTTCTTATATTTGGGTCTTAGGACTAGAGTTGCCTGCCCAAGGCCCTTGTGGGTTTTTGAAACTTTTGAGGCTCTTCAAAGCTAGGAAAAAATGTTTATTTGGCTCTGAATTTTCTTTTTCAAATAACTGCCCGAGGGCAGCTAGTGTCTTTGAACCTGTTCCTGTGGCATCTCACGGAGCTTGCAGCCTGTCGGGTAAAAGGACACCTTTCATCTTCTGTGTGGGAGTGTCACGTGGATGTGGTTGGCCAAAGTCTGCTAAGTGTTGGAAACTTGTTGGTTGATGTAACTAAGTCGCTGAGAATCTTTGGGCTTGTTTATTGTTTAGCCTCTGGGGTATCAGGTGTTACTTCCTGACTGATTTAGGCCCCAGGATCTGCAGTGGCTACTTAGCACAGCCACTCCTTCTCTCAGGAGCTCCGCCCGGTGTGGTGCCAAGGTACCCTTACTCCTCTGGCATCTGTGGGGCTGCGTTGGGGGGCTGCTTGGGGACTCCACCTCCCCAGCTTTTCACAGTGCGAGTTTCTCTCCCACGGCTTTTCCCACATTGTGATGCCTTATAAAACTAAACCAGGCCCCAAACTGAGCTCCAGGGTGTGGCCTGTGCCACCCTCCCACTTATAGGTGGCATTTTCGGGGGGTCAGTGATGAGTGTGCTGAGTGCTTGGTGGCAGCCTGTGTGTATCACCCCCCTGCAGGGCAGGGAGCAGAGGGCTGCCCCCGCTTATCTATGAGCCCTGCTGTTTCTGGGCCCGTAGGTGAATGTGTAGTGAGGAGCAGGTGTTCCCTGGTGATTGGAAAGCCCTCGCCTCATCCTGGAAAGGCTAATCTTCTGGGCTCAGGACACTCCCAGCCCTGCCCCGAGACCCTGGCAGGGCTTGCACTAGTGTATTTCTTGCCCCACAAGGCCGAGGCGTGGAGCTCTTCTCTTGACCTGGGAAGCGTGGGCAACTCCTGGATGAGTGTCCAGGAGGTGCCTCAATGCTGGCTGCACATTTGAGTCATGTGGGGAGGTCATTCTGAGCTAGCCCGTCCCTGGGTGGACAGATCCCCCTCTGGCAGCTGGGCATTGTTTTAGAAGACAGCTCTGCGATCTGGTCGGGGCAGTGGGTCCCATCTGGTCTGTGAATCAGAATCACCTGAGGGCCTTTAAAACTCCTAGGCTGCGGGCTTCCCCAGGCCCACTGCATCAGGATGTGTGGGTGGGAGTCAGGCCTTGGCGCTGTTTACAGATCCTCAGGTGACTCTGATGCGCCCAAAGTCTGGGAACCACGGGCGTAGGGATTATCCAGGTGTTTGTGATTTGGTTCATCTGCTCCAGAAGCTTCTGCAGCAACACAGCAGGGGTACAGAGGTGCCTCTCTTGGGAATGGGGTGTCTGAGGACATTCTTTTTCAGTGGAGCCAAATGACAGACAAGAAGCGAGGATCCTGGGTTGGAAGATGCCTTTCTCTTCTGAGAAACATAACTGGGAAAAATAAAAATTCCGTTTGGTTAGGGTGTAAAAGCAGGCAAACCCTCTTCGTATCAGCAGTAGCCCCAGCTCCCCTTTCGACTTCTAGGGACCACGCTGGCGGGAACGAGAAGCTGGTCAAGTTGGAGCCTGGGTTGAAGGTGTATGGGGGTGATGACCGGATTGGAGCCCTGACTCACAAGGTCACACACCTGTCCACACTGCAGGTGAGGAGTGAATGGAAGGGGCTCAATTGTGGCCCTGCTGGGCTCCAGGCCCTAGAGCCGCCTCCTGCTGGCGTCCCCTCACTTACCCCAGGAACCCAGAGGGGCACTCAAGGGCTTAGCTGTGGAGACGGCCTGGCCTGTGCATGGGTGGATGGGCTCTTGAGGCTGCCTGGGACTGGATAGTCCCTTCTGTCAAGAGCATTGCAAGCAAATCAGCGTGCAGATGGTGACCGACTGAGGGGAGAAGCTGTATGCATGGTTTTGAGACAGCTGGGGACATTGAAATACGGACTCTACATGGGATCATATTTGACATCAGTGTTAAATTTCTTGGGTGTTGATGATAGTGAGGTTATATGGGAGGAGGTCCTTTTCTCAGGAGATGTAGCTGGAGTGTCTAGGGGCAGTGTGTCAGGATGTATGTGTGTGAACAGAGCGGTGCCGCACAGGTGGGACCTGTTAGCATTTAGTGACCCAGGTAAAGGGCACACGGATTCATTGTCATTTTAGTTTTTGGTACGTTTGAACGTTTTTGAAGTAAAGAGTGGGGTGGGGGGTGGAGGCAGAGAAGGGAAACAAAACAAAAGGCCAAGCATCTAAGAAGGAAAACAGTCTTTTCTGGCAAGACGCCTGGTTCAGATTTGGCCTGGTTTTGAGGAGAAAACAAAATCAGCCCTTTGGTTTGCATACCAGCAAACACCGGCTTCCAAGGGGTCCCTGCATCTGGGGTACCCTCAAGGACTGGGTCCTGTGGTCACCAGCAAGACCCATGACTTGCTCAATGGAGTAGTGGCTGTGGAAGCCCACTTGCCCTTAATGGCAGCTCCTGCTGTGGGGTGGGCGTGGGGTCTGGGAGAATCTGTGAGCCTTAGGACAGGCTCCCCACACGCAGGGAGCACAGGCTAGTGTGTGCTCTGTTTAAGGTGGGGTCTCTCAACGTCAAGTGCCTGTCAACGCCATGTCACACTTCCGGACACATCTGCTACTTTGTGAGCAAACCCAACAGTCCCGAGCCCCCCGTGGTGTTCACCGGTGAGTATTCAGGTGTTTGAGCTGGGGTGTCTGGCGTTCTTTGCAAAGACCCTCTTGGCGTAGGGATGGCTTTGCACACCTTTGGGCAGAGCAGCAGAGCATCTCCTGCCAGGCAGACTGTGCTGGGCTCTGTGAGGAGGACCACAGCCCTCAGGGTAGAGCCTGGAACTCAGCTTCAAACACATCCAGGGTACAGGCAGCTGTGGTGGGAACGTGGTGGGGGTGCTACTTCCTGGCGGGGCTGGCCTGAATTCGCCCCTCTAATCCTGGTCATCGCTGTCAGGTGCGTGGGGACAAGCCTTTCCTTGAGAGACTGCCTGGTGGGGGTGCAGTCCCAGCCTCCACTACCTCCAGCAGCAAACAGGTGGGCAAGTGGGGGGCCAAGGGCGACCCCAAGTGGAGCCAGTCAAACCCGCCTTGTGTGGGGCCTGATTGGTGCTGGGGGCTGCCCCATCCCTCCACGGGCCGTGAGCTGAGTGGGTCTGGCAAAAGCCAGCCCCAGGTCAGGGTGTCACACACGGTGGCCCAAAGAGCTTGGAAGGTGGAGGTGAAGCCCCACCAGCATCGGGCTATGCGAGTGGCTCTCGGTTTGGGCGAGCAGGCCTTTCCAGCAATTGGAGGTGTTTCTCCTTTTGAGAGGAAATGGAAGAATCTTGATGGTGGTTGGGGAACCTGTGAAGCGGAGCAGCCATGTGACGGTGGGTGTTCAGGGCAGTGTGAGCCAGTGGCCGTGGATGGGCACAGAGCAGGCCTCTCTGCCCCCTTAGCTTGTTTAGCGAGTATAAGCAGTTTTCAGTCTGAGTCTTCTCCAGTTATGTAACAATCATGATATTATAACCGCAGTGAAAGTTTGTTTAAAAATATAACAGCTGAAGCAGTGTGGGCTCCTGGAGTGGGGAAAGGGTGTCGATGGGAAAGCCACATGAGGTCAGGGGTGGGGACGCTAACATGAAGGGACACACAGGCCAAATGAGGGGTCACAGGGCTTCTGGACTGTCCCTGCAGCTTGTCTGTAAATCCAAAATTATCTCCAAATCTATTATGTTTATTTTTTAAAATACAGTCATTTTCAGGGTCTTTGCTGCAGTAGCAGGGACGTGTGGGCTCTGAGCCGACTGCTGAGTGTGGGCCATCGGCCCCTGGGTATGTTGTGGGAGCCCCTGGCCTCCCGATGGGCCTTGGCAGACAGCGCTTTGGGGCAGGTGGGTCGGCTGCCTGCGCGAGGTGTGACCCCCTCTCTTAAGCACAGTTTCCCCTGCATCAGTAGTGGGTGTGGGGTCTCCCCCACTGGGTGGTTGTGGGTGTGAGGTGAGGGGTGTGGAACCAGCGCTGGGCCCGGTGAACTCTTACAACTGCGCTTCTGTCTCTGCCATGCTGCCCGGCCCCTGGGTGTCCGTCTGCCCCCCGGCAGGGCCTGGGGTTGTGCGGGCCCGTGGCGGTGGCCCCCTTGGACCGCGCTCATGTTAGAAGCTGAGTGCCGGCTGTGGAAGGTGTGGAGGGCTGGTTACCACCAGGCAGGCCCTGGACCGTGTCCTGCACATGCTGTTCTCTAGTCCGCATGACAGCGGCCGGCAGGGGAGTGTGTTGTCTAATTGGTAGCTTTTATAATAAATAGGTGAGAGTCACACAGGGTCCTCAGTGGTGAAGCTGAGCTGTCTGGGGCATCCGCAGTGAGGAACAGGGGAGCAGGGCAGTCCAGCAGAGCCCCGGCTGGCCTCTGCGTGCATGGCTGAGGAACCTGCAGCGTCCAGAGGTGAGGTGACTGGCAGCTCCAGGCCTCGAGCTCGGATGTGAGTGACCCATGGCCCCAGTCCCTTCTCCTCTGGGGTGAGCTGAACAAAGGGAACAGGATGCAAGCAGAGGAGGTGACAGCCCAGAGAAGGGTGTGCATGTGGCCCTGGGACGTGGTGCGCAGGACTGGGCACCCACAGAGCAGGGGAGGAAGATGGGATGGCTGTCTGGGGGGGCAGGCCTGGAGCAGGGTGCTGTGATGGTACTAGCGGGTTGTCTGTGTTTGAGAGGTCAGGATCTGGGACCTCAGATTTGGGAATTCATGTCAGCGAGCGCCAGGAGCAGCTCAGGTGGCAGCGGTGGGGAAATGGAGGCTGAAGTCGATGCTAGAACCATGGCCCAGTGTGCAGGGAGGAGAGGCAAGGCTGGCTCTGTAGAGCCTGTGGGTGGGGCAGCTTGCGTAGGGGAGGGACGCCTCCAGGCACTCTTAGCAGCTGCTGGTGAAGGTGGAGAGCAGTCAGCGAGAGGCTGGGGGTGCAGGTGAATGGTGGTCCCACTGCCAGGGAGAGACGTGGGGGCCCCCAGTCTCTCAGTGTCCTGCTGGTTGAGGACATGGCCCCACGGAGGAGGCCCAGGCTGGCTCCCCAGCCCCTGTGGCAGGAGGCCCATGAAATTCCGGTGTGTAAACAGCAGGTACTGCTGGTCCCTGGAGGGAGGACCAGATCCCCCCAGCCTACTGTGCCTGCTCACGGCCTGTCCTCCTCTGGGCTCTCCTTGGCCTCTCACTGGTGCCCAGACACGAGGTTGAGGGGTCCTTTAGGGCATAGCCCCAGTCCTGCATGTTGAGGCTTTGCTCACGGGCTACCCAACTCTCTCATCTGTGGTCTTGTTCTGAGGGGACAGTGCTGCACCATGGCCACGGGGTGGGCATTGGCTCCTGCCTGGCCTGGCCTGGAGCTCCCTGGGAAGAGGCCTGGCAAACGCTGGTGGAGGGGGATTGTTGCTCCCTATTGTGGGGTCCCAGGCCCTCCCCCACCCAGGGGCCTGGAGAACAAATGTGCTGTGGGTGTCCGCTGGGCATGAAGCCCGTTCTCAGGGAAGAGCCTTAGGGGAGGGAAGCAGCACTTGGAGACCTGGTGGGTGTCAGGTTGTGGGGGAGGGCTGTGGCAGGAAGGGGGCAAGTCTGGGAGGTGGCAGGTCCGTGTCTCAAGGGCCCATGGTGGCTGTGGTCCCTCGTGAGGGGCTCCTGGAGGGTCCAGGCAAGATCATGGGGGTCTTACAGAATGGTGCTGGCTGTCGGGAGTAAGGGAAGTCACAGGACTGGGTGGTGAAGGGAGCAGCCAGGGTGACCCTAAGGTTTGGGTCTGAACAGCTGTTTGGGGCCTGGCGGTGCCAGTTAGTGCAACTTGAGGGAAAAGTTTTGGGAAAGGTGGAAACCAGTACTCGTGGGTCATCCCTGGGCCCTGTTGGGGTGGAGGTCAGGTCTGGGGCTGTGGCCCGGTCAGCACAGGGGTCAGAGTGGAGCCCCGGCACTGGAGGGGGCGTGCACTGCTGACAGCCCCTCCAGCTCCACACTGTCCTGTCTTGCAGGCGACACATTGTTTGTGGCTGGCTGCGGGAAGTTCTACGAGGGGACAGCGGATGAGATGTACAAAGCCCTGCTCGAGGTCCTGGGCCGGCTCCCTCCAGACACGGTAGGCGGTGCCCCTCCTGCCACCCGCTCGTTTGCCCGGTGGTGGGAAGACCCTGCTGGCTTCCCCCATTGGGGTCTCCCCTGCACCTTGGGAGGAGCAGGAGGGTAGAGGCATTGCTTCTGGAAGTGTGTTTTTTCTTTAAGCATGCTTTTCATTGTCATTTAACATACACGCAAGACGTGTCATCCTGAGGGACGTCTCGTGGGTGCTGCCCCCAGGACCAGCTAGGTCCCTCACACCTGTCTCTGAGGGGCTAGAGGGCGGTTTAACGAGTCTCCTCAGAGCTGGCGGGCTTGGCTTTTTCCCCAGAGAGTGTACTGTGGCCACGAATACACCATCAACAACCTCAAGTTTGCTTGCCACGTGGAGCCCAGCAATGCCGCCATCCAGGAGAAACTGGCCTGGGCCAAGGTGAGTGTGATGCACTCGGGCGCGTCCTGGGGTCAGGCACCGTGTTGCCACTTTCCCAGGAGCATGGAGTTCACGGTGCCTGCTTCAGAGTGGGCAGAAAGTGCTCCTCCGGGCAGTGGGCGAGGCGGGGTTTAGACAGCCCAGCTTGGAGCAAGAAGCCCTGGTTGTCTGCTTAAGATCCTTTCTGACTCTGTGGGTCCAGGCTGGGCCTGGGATTCTGCATTTTCAGCAAGTGCCCAGGTGAGGCCGAAGCAGCAGGTCCCAGCCCCTCCCTGCTGTCTGTGGGCAGTGGATTCACCCTGGAGGCCGCTTGTCTGAAAGGCATTTATTTCAGACACGGCCCCCAACATGCCCCGTGGCTCGGCCCAGGGGTTGGCGTGTTGTCCTGGAGGCATCTTCTGTGGCGGGGTTTGGAAACGCTGCTGCAGGCGGCTGGGCTGAGGACGTTCTCCTGGACTCAGGTGTCTGTGTTCCCTCTTGAGTCACTGAGAAATGGTGTTGGTAAGAAACGCACACACCTGGGAGTCCTCAGGTGCTGGGCTCCCTTCTGCTGAGTTCAGTGAGGAATGGTCTCATAGTTGTTTTTTTTTTTCATAAGTCACCTGTTTTTGTCAAGCATCTTTATCAATTTTGCGAGGTGGGCTTGCAAAATAATACTTATAACAATTCAGACACTACCATAATAGGTTGATAAATGTTACTCCTTTTTTTTTTTTTTTTACAGTGTACACATAAGAATACTTTTCTTAATATAAAAAAACTCATCCTGTGTGTTGTTTTGTGGCTTCCTTGTCACTTAATAATGGGTCTTAGTGCTCTTTCCATAGCAGTCCAAACATATTGAGCTTATTCTTTTCATGGTTATCTGCTTGAGGATAATTTACATACAATAAAACATACCTATTTTAAGTGAGCATTATACAGTTTGAATTTTGACAGTATATGCTCCTGTGTCAGCCCCACCACAATCAAGATAGAGAACATTTCCACTATCGTAGAAGGTTCCTTGGCCCTCCCCATTCAGTCCCCAACTACTGATCTGCTTTCTGTCACTATAAATTACTCTTTTCTAGATTTTCTTATAAACAGAATCATACAACATTACTCTGTTGTATCTGGCTCTTTTTGCTCAGCATGTTTTTGAGATTTTTTTTTTAAAATTTCTGAGTAGTATCTCATATGGACATACTACAATTTGTTTATCCACTCATCTGGATGGACTCTTGGGTAGTTCCCAGTTTTTTGCTATTTTAAATAAAATTACTGTGAACGTTTGTGTGCAGGTCTTTGTGTGGACACATGTTTTCATTGCTTGTGGGAACATACCTAAGAGTGTAATTGCTGGGTTGTGTGGTAAGTGTATGTTTAACTTTTAAGAAACTACCAAACTGTTTTCCAATTAGTTGTACCATTTGGCATCCTCACTAGCAATGCGTGAGTTCCGGGAGATCCTCATGCTCACCAACACTTGGTATTGCTGATCTTTTAAATTTTAGCCATTCTAATAGGTGTGTCGTGGTAGCTTGTAGTTTTTAAGTTTCCATTTCTCTGATGGCTGATGATACTGAGTGTCCTTTCATGTACCTATTGGTCCTTTAAATGTCTTCTTTTGTGAAGTATATGTTCAAGGTTTTTTTCCACTTTAAAAACTGTTGTAAGAATTCCTTATACATTCTGGGAACAAGTCTTTGTCAGACATATATCTCAAATATTTTATCCCAGTTTGTGGCTTGCCTTTCCATTTTCTTAACAGTGTCTTTCAAAGAATAAAAGTTTATACTTTTGGTGAAGTTTAGTTTATTAATTTTTTCTTTTTTTTTTTTTTTTTTTTTTTTTTTTTTTTGTGGTATGCGGGCCTCTCACTGTTGTGGCCTCTCCCGTTGCGGAGCTCCGGACGCGCAAGCTCAGTGGCCATGGCTCACGGGCCCAGCCGCTGCGCGGCATGTGGGATCTTCCCGGACCGGGGCACGAACCCGCGTCCCCCGCATCGGCAGGCGGACTCTCAACCACTGCGCCACCAGGGAAGCCCTATTAATTTTTTCTTTTATGCTTTTTGTGTCCTAAGAAATCTTTGCATACCCCTACATCACAAAGACTTTGTCCTCTGTTTTCTCCTAGCAGTTGTATAGTCTTAGCTTTTATGTTTATATAAATTTATGTTTAGGTCAGTGATCCACTTCAAGTTAATGTTTGTGGTGTAAGGTCAGCGTAGAAGTTCACTTTTTTGCATATTGACATCTAGTTGCTCAGCACCATTAGATGAAAAGACTTTCCTTTCTTCATTTGATGACCTTGGCATCTTTACTGAATAAAATGGACCATGTGGGCATGTCTACTTCTGGACTCTATTCTGTTCCATTGATCTACATGACTTATTCTTGCATCAGTAGTACTGTCCTGATCACTGTAGCTTATGGTAAGTCTAAGAATCAGGTAGTATAAATCCTCTAACTTTATTCCTTTTTGAAATTCATTTTGGCTCTTCTGAGTCCTTTACATTTTCATATAAATTTTAGGATCATCTTGTTAATTTCTATAAAAAGTCAGCTTGGCTTTTGATTGTGTTGTAACAAAAGATTTGGAGAGACTTGAGATCCTAACAATATGGTGTCTTTCCATAAATATGATATAGCCTTACATTTATTAAGGTCTTTAGTTTTTCTCAGCAGTATTTTGTAATTTTCAGTGTTAAAGATCTTGCACATATTGTTAAATGTATCCCTGAATACTTCATGGTTTTAGATTTTATTGTAAATGATTATTGATAGTCTTCAGAAATACAATTGATTTTTGTATTTTGACCTTGTTTCCTTGTGACCTTGCTTAACTCAGTCTAGCATCTTTTTCATAGGTTCCTTAGCACACAATCATGCCATCAACATTAAGATAGTTTTATTTCTTCCTTTCCAGTCTATATGCCTTTTAATTATTTTTCTTGCCTTGTTGCACCGGCTAAGATCTTCAGGACAGTGTTAAGTAGACATGGTGAGAGTGGACACCTTTGGCTTGTTCCCAATCTTAGGGGGAAACCATTCAGTCTTTCACCATTAAGTATGATATTAGCTGTGAGTTTTTTGTAAGTCTTCTTTATCAAGTTGTTGAAGTTCACATATATTCCTGGTCTTCTGAGAGTTTTTGTCATGAGTGGCTGTTGAATTTTGTCAAATGATTTTTCTTCATCTATTATGTAATCATACATTTTTTTCTCTCTTACTCTGTTAATCTGGTGAAGTATATTACTTGGTTTCACATGTTAAACCAACCTTGCTTTCTGGATAAACCTTAGTCATGGTGTCTATTTTTGTGTCTCTGTTCATAAGGGATATCAGCCTGTAGTTTTATTTTCTTGTAATGTCTTTGTCTAATATCAGGGTAACGCTGGCCTCATAAAATGAGTTGGAAGTGCTTCCTCCTATTTTCTTTTTTTTTTTTGTGGTACGCGGGCCTCTCACCGTTGTGGCCTCTCCCGTTGCGGAGCACAGGCTCCGGACGCACAGGCTCAGCAGCCATGGCTCACGGACACAGCCGCTCCGCGGCATGTGGGATCTTCCCGGACCGGGGCACGAACCCGTGTCCCCTGCGTCGGCAGGCAGATTCTCAACCACTGCGCCACCAGGGAAGCCCCCTCCTATTTTCTGAAAGAGTTTTTCTATGATTGTTATTATTTCTTCCTTTAGTGTTTGTTAGAATTCACTGACATAGCCTTCTGGACATTGAATTCTTTTTTGTGGAAAGATTTTTTTGTTATGAATTAATGTCTTTAACTTGTGTGGGGCTGTTAGATTTTTATATTTTCTTGAGTCAGTTTTGTTAGCAACTAGTATCTTTCAAGGAATTTTTCCATTTCATCAAGGTTTTCAAATTTACTGGCATAGTTTTCATAGTTTCCCTTTTTATTATCAAGCTTGTTGAGGTTTAGTTCACATGTAATAAATTGCATCCATTTAAAGTGAACAATTGAGTGAATTTTGACAGACGTATATACCAATTAAACAACTCGCGCTATATTTAAGATACATAACATTTCCATCACCCCCCAAAACTTCCTCATGCCTCATTTTCTCTGCCCTGCTCCAGTATGCCACTAGAACTTAGTTCACATTTTCTAGAATTTCATATAAATGGAACTATACAGTATGTACTCTTTCATCTTTTTTTACTCAGCAGAATGATTTTGAGATTCATTCATGTTGCTGCATGTATCAGTTCATTCGTTTTCACTGCCAGGTAGTATTCCTTTTTTTGGATATACCACATTTTGTTTATCCATTCACCTGTCGATAAGACATTTGTGTTTCTAGTTATTGGCCATTGTGAATAAAGCTGCTATGAACGTTTGTGTACAAGTCTTTGTGTGACATATGTTTTAATTACTTTTGAGTAAATATCTAGGAGTGGAATGGCTGGGTTGTATTAGGTGTATGTATTAAGTCGAAACTTGTTCAGTCTTTTTTAAAATTTATTTTATTTTTGGCTGCATTGGGTCTTTAGTTGCAGCATGCAGGATCTTTGCGGCACGTGGGATCTTTCGTTGCAGCACGCGGGATCTTTCATTGCAGTGCGCGGGCTTCTCTCTAGTTGTGGCATGCGGGTTTTCTCTCTGTAGTTGTGGCGCATGGGCTTCAGAGCACGTGGGCTCTGTAGTTCACGGCATGTGGGGCTCTCTAATTGAGACGCGCAGGCTCAGTAGTTGTGGTGCCCGGGCTTAGTTGCCCTGTGGCATGTGGGATCTTAGTTCCCTGACCAGGGATCAAACCCACGTCCCCTGCATTGCAGGACGGATTCTTTATCACTGGACCACCAGGGAAGTCCCAAGTTGAAACTTGTAAAGAAACTGCCAAGCTGTTTTCTAAGCGACTGTATTGTTTTACATTCCCACCAGCAAAGTATGAGAGTTCCAGATGTTCCACATCCTCACCAACACTTGGTATTGTCTGTCTTTTTAATTTTAGTCATTTTAATGGGTGTGTAGTAGTATCTCATTATGGTTTTTTTGTTTTTTGTTTTTGTGGTACGCGGGCCTCTCACTGTTGTGGCCTCTCCCGTTGCGGAGCACAGGCTCTGGACGCACAGGCTCCGGACGCACAGGCTCAGTGGCCATGGCTCATGGGCCCAGCCGCTCCGCGGCATGTGGGATCTTCCCAGATCGGGGCATGAACCCGTGTCCCCTGAGTCGGCAGGCAGATTCTCAACCACTGCGCCACCAGGGAAGCCCTCGTTATGGTTTTAATTTGCATTTCCCTAGTGCCTAATAATGTTGAACATCTTTCCATGTGCCTGTTGGCCATTTATTTTGTGAAGTGTTTGTTCAGATTTTTTGCCTATTTAAAAAACTGGATTGTCTTCTTATTATAGAATAATTTTTTTTATTAAAGTATATTCTAGGTACAAGTACTTTTTCAGATATGTATATTATGAATAGTTTCTCTTATTCTGTGACTTGCCTTTTGTTTTCTCAACAGTGTCTTTTGAAGAGCAAACATTTTAAATTCTGATGAAGTCCAGCATATTAATTTTCTTTTGTGGTTCATACTTTTTATCTCCCATCTAAGAAATCTTTGCTTTTGCCAAACTCAAAAAAAACCTCCTGTGTTTTCTTTTGGAATCTTTATAGTTTTAGCTTTTACTTTTAGATCAATATGATTTAAACCACCAACCCCCCCGCCGCCCACCACCAATATTTGTTGGATCTGTAGTGACTGCCCCTCTTTCATTTCTGATGTTGCCAATTTTTTTCATTGTTCTTATCAATTTTGTTGATCTTTTAAAAGCACAACTTTTGCCTTAATTTTCCTTGTTTGTTTTTCCATTGCACTGATTTCTGTTCTTTTTTTTTTTTTTTTTTTTTTTTTTTTTTTTTTTTTTTGCGGTACGCGGCCCTCTCACTGTTGTGGCCTCTCTCATGGGCCCAGCCGCTCCGCGGCATGTAGGATCTTCCCGGACCGGAGCACAACCTGTGTCCCCTGCATCGGCAGGCGGACTCTCAACCACTGCACCACCAGGGAAGCCCTGATTTCTGTTCTTAAAAAGATAAAGTTTAAAAAACTCTTTCCTCCTACTTACTTTGGATTTGCTTTGCTCTTCTTTTTATAGAGTCTTAGTATGGAACCCAAGGTCATTGATTTTATTTTTTAATAAAAATAATTATTATTATAATTATCAGCTTAGTTGCTCCACGGCATGTGGGATCTTCCCAGACCAGGGCTCAAACCCACGTCCCCTGCATTGGCAGGCGGATTCTTAACCACTGTGCCACCAGGGAAGTCCCGGTCATTGATTTTAGATCTTTCTTCTTTTCTAATATAAGCACTTAAAGCTAAAAACTTAGCCCCAAGTACTGCTTTAGCAGCACAAATTTTGACATGTTTTATTTTCATTATCTTCAATTTGAAATATTTTAAGATATCCCTTGTGATTTCTTCTTTGACACATAGGTTATACTGAACTGTGTTAAACTTTTTTTAGCCTTTTCAGCTTTTTATTATGAAAATTTTCACACATACAGAAAAGATGAAAGAATTTCATAGTGAACAGTCATATACCCAACACCATTCTAGTAACATTTTACTAATTTTATCACTGCCTATTTATCCGTCTTACTTTCATTCTTTTTAATAAGTAAAACATACTAATGTGTGGACGTCAACCGTAAATCATTTTACCAATCCAATTAGGGAGAACAGTTAGAGTTTCCAACATTTTTGCTCTTATAAATTGTGCTACAGTGAACAACATCCTCAAATGTAAGTCTTTACATTTGTGTGCTTCATACTTCTGTAGGAAAAGTCTCTGCATGTTAACGCTCATCATAATAGATAATCCAAAAGGTTATGACAGTTTACACTCCCCCAACTATGCCTACAAGGATCTGTTTTAAAATTATCCTTAGAATAGTTCAGTTGTTTTCTTCCTTCATAAAAGGTGGAAGAAGATTTCTTAGGAGGAGTGAGAATATCGGAGGAAGTGCAGGGAATATTATAAAACATTCTATGCTTGTTTTCACCAGAAGGGAAAGTTCAGAGATTAGCAATAAGCCTTCATCTTTTAAAAAAATAATTATTTTTTTTGGCTGTGTTGGGTCTTCATTGCTGCACGGGCTTTCTCTACTTGCGGTGAGCGGGGACTACTCTTCATTGTGGTGCGCAGGCTTCTCATTGTGGTGGCTTCTCTTGTTGTGGAGCATGGGCTCTAGGCACATGGGCTTCAGTAGTTGTGGCGCGCAGGCTCAGTAGTTGTGGCTCGCGGGCTCTAGAGTGCAGGGTCAGTAGCTGTGGCGCATGGGCTTAGTTATTCCGCAGCATGTGGGATCTTCCCGGACCAGGGCTCAAATCCATGTCCCCTGCATTGGCAGGCGGATTCTTAACCACTGCACCACCAGGGAAGTCCCTAAGCCTTCATCTTGACCTCCCACCAGACTCCAACTTGACCCACCTCCAGCGGTTAAAGGATTACTTCTCGATGCCACTGCTCACAGTTTGGGTGGGATCGGGACCTTTGGGTCCGAGGGCCCCTGATGGTCAGGAAGCCTGGGTGTGGGTGCTGACAATGGCTGTCCACTCACTGGCCCTGTGGCCCTCAGGATGAGCCCAGCAGTAGCAGGGCAGGGGCTGCGGGCAGGGTGGAGACCCCCAGCTGTTAACTCTGACCTCCTTCCTGTAGGCATTTCTATAGGAGTGAACGGTTGGCCAGACGTCCCAGTATGCGTCTTCTCTCCGCCTGCCCTGGTCAGTGTTGATTAGAAGCAAGGCCGTCCTGGTCCTGAGTGGAGGTGACGAGCTGCCTGAACACCCTGTGATGAGAGCTGCCCTCTGGGGGGCTGTCACTGCAGGGGAGGGACCCCGGGAACCTGTTGCCTCGCTGTTCTTCCTGGCAGCGAGGTGCTCACAACCCACATGCTGTCTTGGGGGGGTGGGGCTATGTTTTCTTCTTTTCTGTCTTCTGCATTTTTGCTAGTTATGACTTCTGTATTAATGAAAAGAAAGCTCCTTTTGCCACTGCATCTCCAAGACAGCAAGGGAAGGAGAGAGGGTTGTTGATGGCAGCTGGAGCACTCACATCTCCTCTCCACGGGCAGGGAAGGGCCTGTCCTGGTGCTGACCCATTGCTCACTTTATCTTCTCAGTCGGACGACCTTGGAAGACCATTAGGAGGCTTTTTGAAGTGTCACCTTTAGAAGTTTCCACATTAAAGGGACCCACTTTTCTTGCAGGAGAAGTACAGCATCGGGGAGCCCACAGTGCCGTCCACCATTGCAGAGGAGTTCACCTACAACCCATTCATGAGAGTGAGGTGAGGGAGCGGTGGGTCCCACGCTGTCCTCGGGCATCTCCGCCTCCACCACCCCGACTCCTGAAGAGCCCGGGTGGGAGAGGAGGCTGCCCTGAAATCTCTGTTTAAAGTGTAGCCAAAGAATGAGACACTTCTTAAAGGGGGATGCTTTTCTTGGTGCCCTGGCTAGGGTGTAGGGTCCTTTCTGACCCTGGAGTCTGGATCCATAGGTGGACGAGACTTGTGCTTGGGGAGCCTCTAGGCGCTGGGCAGTGCCGGATGCCAGTGTGGAGTTGGTGTCCCCGCTTTCCGGGTCACCAGCAGGACTGGCTCTGCCAGCATATTTCCCACAGTTAGAAACACCTGAGTTGGCCGTTGGCTGTCACACTTTTTTTTTTTTTTTTTCGGTACGTGGGCCTCTCACTGCTGTGGCCTCTCCCGTTGCGGAGCACAGGCTCCGGATGCACAGGCTCAGCGGCCATGGCTCACGGGCCCAGCCGCTCCGCGGCATGTGGGATCCTCCCGGACCGGGGCACGAACCCATGTCCCCTGCATCGGCAGGCGGACTCTCAACCACTGCGCCACCAGGGAAGCCCTGCACTTCATTTTTGACCATCCCGCCTCCTACAGGCTCTTTTTTTCCCTGGTGCCCTGGGCGGGGTGGTGGGCCCACGGGCACGGGGTGCGGCCTGCAGCCTGGTGCTTGGCTTCCGCAGGGA
Source organism: Physeter macrocephalus (assembly GCF_002837175.3). Taxonomy (NCBI): domain Eukaryota; kingdom Metazoa; phylum Chordata; class Mammalia; order Artiodactyla; family Physeteridae; genus Physeter; species Physeter macrocephalus. Next base: position 48,115,355 of record NC_041227.1, on the reverse strand, counting down.
GAAGACTGTGCAGCAGCACGTGGGTGAGATGGACCCTGTGACCACCATGAGGGCCATCCGCAAAGAGAAGGACCAGTTCAAGGTGCCGCGGGACTGAGGTGGCCGCGGGGCCTGGGTGTCCAAGGCTGCTGCTGTAGCCACCTTCAACCACATTTGGGTATTCAGATGTGTTAGGTGAATTTCTGGCTAGGAGTGCAGGAAATTCAGTCTCAGTTTAATTTTAAATTAATTTCAGAGCACTTTGCTTGTGTTATCAAATGTTCTAATGCATATTTATGAGAAGAAGTTTAGAAAGTGTTTATTCCCGGAAGCTCTGCTTGCAGACTGTGTGTTGTCTCCAGCCTTTCCACGGGGCCCCCATAGTTGCCGTGTGAGCCCCCATATGATGCCCCAGTAAGAGTCGTACCTGCCCTGCCCGCAGTGAGGCCGGCATGCCCTGGTTGTCATTCCTCGAAGTCTGTGCTGACCAGAAGGCGGCCCCTGGGAGGGGCACACTCCCCTTACCTGGCATCGTCCCCTCCCTCCCCTCCCCACTCCCCCAGCTACCTCTAGAGGAAGTCATTCTCTCATGTTTGATGACATCATCATGTCCTCGTGTCTGTGTTGATGTGCAGTGGAATTCCAGGGCCGGGGCAGGCCCGGAGCACCTACCTGGGCTGGGGTGATGAAGAGCTGCCTCCAGTGTGGGGCTGGGTCTGGGGGCTTGGGCGAGGAGAGTACAGGCTGGGAGGCTGTGGCATGTGGTACCCGAGGAGCTCCAAGTTCTGCACACCCATCCCTGTAAAGGCTGGCCAGTCCCGGGGACGTTCCCAGGAACCAGTGTGGGGCACTGTGCCTTGTGTGGGCAGAGGAGCTGACGGGAGGGACGCGGGGACGTCTGTTTGCGGTGGGGATGCCCTGGGTGCCTATGTGGCGTCAGCACCACTGCTGGCACTGCGCCGCCCCTGCTTGGGGGCAGGCCTCTCGTGCCCCTGGCAGGGAGAGGCCCCGAGTCCTTCCTCCTGGTGGCAACGTGCAGGCAGCCTGCTCTTGAGATTTGCGATGTGGTGTCCCTGCTCTGTAGCTCTTCCTTCTGCTCTTGGTTGGCCATCCTGGGAATTGGCTCCTCTCCTGCAGTCTCAGGCTGGTCCTGGTTACCCCACCTCACATCTCCGGCAGAGCCGGCGGGAGGTCCGAGCTGGGGGGATGGGGAGGGTGGGCCCAGAGGGTCACGGGGGCATCCAGGGTCCCGAGGCGCGAGGAGGATGGGATGAGACTGGGGAACAGGCAGGGGCAGGAAGGGCTGCGGGGAGCCCTCCCAACCAACTCATTTCTGAATCTGGAGGTTCTCCATGTGGCCTTGGTCTGTGATGAGAACAGACCCAGGGTCTGCAAGGCTCTGCTCGCTGAGCCGGGTGCTCAAGTCTTTGGGTCTCACCTGCTGTGGTGATGCTCACTGAACACTCTTCCTGTCCAGCTGAGGCCCGCTGCTGCTGCTGTTGATGTCACCCCCCTGTACGCCTCATCCAGATGGGTCATGATGCAGTGTGGTTGTCGCCGCCCCCCCTGGATTCCTCAGGTCCCTGTCCCGGCCAAGCATGGGCCAGTGTCACTCGGCAGCTGCCTGTGTGGGCTTCTCCAAAGACGATGATGTTCTAGGTGGAGCCAAAGCTCCCTGTGAGCAGCAGCCCCCACCCCCAGGGTGTCATGGAGTGGGGTTTGCACGGGTCCTCCTGGCGCTTTGTTTCATGGCTTTGTACCAGCAACTGGACATGCAGGTGCAGGCGTCTCAGGACGTGCTGAGGCCTCGGTCTGCGATGCCCGAGGGTTGCTGTGGACCTGTGGGTGCTGTGCGCATCCCCCCAGGTGGCTCGTGTTGTTGGCAGCCCCTCCCCAGGGACACTGAGCTCCTCGCTAGTTTCCACCAGCAGCACAGCGCCCGCACTAGGGGTGAGTGCTTCTCCTTGGAACCAGCTGCCAAAAGCCCCCTTTCCCACTGGTGTCCACCCCAGTCCTACGTCCCTCATCTAAAGAAACGTAAAGAAAAACACACCCCACCACCCTGCTTCTGAGGCCACAGGCTGTCCCTCCTTGTCCTCCAAGAGCCCAGAGCTCTCAACAGTGGGCATTTCGCTTTGCATGTTTTACCCTTGGTGATGGCACTGCTGCCGGGCAGTGGGGCGAGTTCTCAGGGCTATGGCCGGTGCCCTGTGTCGTGTGTCTGCGACACGGGCTCTGAAGTGCTCTCATCCAGGCCCCGGCTGCTGCGCTGGGGAAGTGGGATTTCATTCTCGGAGAGCGTCTCCCACCGTGCTTGCAGATGCCTGCTGCACCCAGTGTCAGACTCCTTCGTTCTCGCTGATCTGGGGGTGTGGATGGCACTTTGTGGAGGTTTCACGGGTGTTTACCTGGTTCGGGGGGAGGTTGACCACTTTCCACACGCTTATTGGCCACTTGGATTTCCTCACCTGGGGGCTGCTTCTTCTCTTAGGTTTCTTCCCGGGTTTTCTACCAGGTTTTTGTTTCTTATTGATCAGGTAGGAGTCCTTTGTTTCATGTTGCGTACTTTATGATTTCTTTGGTTCTGTGTGTTTGCAGTTTCCTCTTAGTTTGTTGTGGCTTCACACTCTGGTGTCTTGTTGAAGAAATTCTTGATGTAGTCAAATGTATATTTTTTCCTTCATGATAAATGCTTTTGTGTCCTGTGTAATAACTCTTTCCCACCTCTGATGCCTTCCTATAATTTCATCCAGTAGTTTTTTTGTTTTGCTTTTCAGACTCAGGTTTGTGATTCTTGTGACCGAGCTGTTTATGCTGGTGTCTGGGAGACGGACACCTGATATCCCACCCCCTCTGCACTGCTAGCTCTGGTGAGCCAGCGTCCAGGGGTCCAGTCCTGTTTTGTGGCTCTCCATCCTGCTGGTATGTCTGTCTGTCCTGACGCTGGCCCCACATTCCCTGTTACAACAGCTTTAGGACCTTCAATTCCGGGAATGCCGCCCAACCTCATCAGGAGAGTCTTGGCCCTTTGCTCTTATGTATAAAGATTAGGATATTTATGTCTGGGATTTGGACTGGAATAATGTTGACTCACTAGATTGGGAAGAAGTGACTTTTTTGTGATGTGGGAAGTTTCCAATTATGAACACGCTGCTTATCCATCCATCCGCTTGGGTCTCTGATGCTGTGTGTGCAGGGCAACTCTGCTGCCGACCACAGCATCAGCACAAGCACAGGGGAAGGGCACAGTCCCCCGTCAAGACCGCCCTCACCTCAGACTCGAGCCAGAAGCTTGGGGGTCCCTGGCCACCTGCACTTCTGACCAGCTGGCTACAAGTTCAGAGGTTCTCATGACCCCTCAGATTCAGTAACTCACTAGGTTGATTCAGAATTCAGGGAAGCGCAACACTTATGATTTTACAGTTTTATTATAAAGGATACAAACCGGGACCAGCCAAGTGAAGAGACCCACAGGGCGAGGTGGGGAGGGTCTGGGCGGCCAAGCTGTGCCCTCACTCCATGGAATGCAGGCTCCCCACCATGCTGGCACATCAGGAAGCTCACTGAGCCTCAGTATCCAGTTAGGTTCGGGTGTCACTGTGTCATCCACAGCGTGAACTCCAGCGCCCCCCAGCCGTCCCACCCTCTGATCACAGGTGGGGCTCCCTGGTGACAGCTCTGAGTCACCACATTAGCATAAACTCAGGTGCACACTATACTGTAAATGACAAAGTCCCCACCCCTCAGGACACTCCCAGGAGTTAGAGTCTCCCTCCCCAAACCAGGGACAAGACCAGACAAACTTTTCCATCAGGGTTTATAACTTTCTCCCTAGAGGCTGGTTCTGTGGGGACTCTGGCCCCTCAGTAGTTTGTTTTTTGATGCTGTTGTAAATGGTGTTTTGTTTTAAATCACTCCAGGGGTCAGGAGTGTATAGGAGTGCAGTCAGCCTTGTTCCTGGGGACCCTGCTACGCTTGCCCAGCCTGATGGTAACTGTTTCTTTTGTGGGCCTTTGTGGTACCATCAACAGGGCTTTTGTTTTTCATGTCTCCCGTGTTGAAGCGAGGCAAGTGGGCCTTTATTCCTGACTTCATTGGTTTAACAAATACCTGAATGCTGACGATGTGGCAGGTACCGAGATGCTCTGGGGATTCAGGGTGAACAGACAGACAGAAATTCCTGCCCTTGTGGAGCTTCTATCCTGGTAGAGGAGACAAGATGAGTGGAATACCGAGCAGGTCACACAGAAGTACTGTGGAGAAAAAAAGGCAGAAAAAGGTACAGAGGGAGCCAAGGATATCAACCTTCTTAAGTAGAGTGGCTGAGGCCTTGCTAAGGTGACATGTGAGTGACAATGAGGGGATGGAGAGAGTGAGACATGCAGATATCTGGGTGAGAAAAGCAAGTGCAAAGGCCCTGGGGCAGGTCTGCAGAAGAGCAAGAGGCCGGCATGGCTGAGCCAGGCGAGGGGAGAGGAGTGGGAAGCCATGACATGGTGGGTCAATGTACAGGATGTGCAAGGACCTCGGCGTCCACTCTGAGCTGTGCAGAGGCGGGGTCAGAGCTGAGCTTTACCAGGACTTCTCAGCGTGTCGTGGCAGGGCCCCTGGAGACAAGTCTGGGGCAGTAGCCCAGGGAGGGCCGGTGGAGGAGGGAGTGGTGGCAGGGTTCCCAGTGGGAGCTGAGGCGGAGGCAGCAGTATTTGGTCCCAACTTGGATCTGAGCTGTGAGTGCTGAGTTAGGGAGACTCCATGTCCATTTCCCAGGATGGGGAGACTGTAAGGGGCTCACAGGCCTGAGCGGTTGGCTTTGGGCAGTCAAATTTAAAATGTTTCCAGCATGTGGGCAAGTCCAAAGCCAGGAGATGGCGCCATCACACGAGAGTGAGATGGAGATGTCAGGGGTAGGGGGAGAGCTAGAGGGGGTGTATTGCCAGGAGGAAGCACCCTGGTCCCTGGAAGGCTGGCAGGCGGGCTGAGTAGCTGTTGTTAAGCTGAGCAGGTCTTCCTATCTTGCTGGTCATCCAAGTGGGAGCTGGGTCTTACCACATACTCTCCTTTGGTCGGCTGAATTATCCCAACAGTTTTCAGTGCCTAGTCATTTTATTCTTGGGCAAGATCCCATTTCATCAGAACTTCTGCAGCTGGCTTGCTCTCCTTGTACAGTCCCTGTCTGGTTTTGGAAATAAGGTGACATGGAACGTTTCCTCACTTCTTGGGGAGTTTGTAGAAGGTAATGCTAGTCTGAGCCTTGTGTTTTCTTTTGAGGGTATTTTAAAAACTAGTGATCCTGTTTTTTAATGGTTATAAGGGCTGTTACTTCTATCCTTCTTCAGCCGCTTTTGGCAAGTTGTTTTCTTTCCTGCATTTTCAAATCCGGTCTATAATGTCCTTTTGTCTCTGACGTGGGCATTTGTCTTCTCTCCCCTTTTCTATCAGAGCCCTTTGCTGTCTGTCCTCTGGCTTTGGGGTCCTGCTTTATTAGCTCCTCAGCGATCTCTCATCCTTTTTCTTGAGAATGTAAAGGTAAAAACTCCCCTAGAGCGTCTGTTGTGAAGCCCTACAATCTGGCCATGAAAACTTCCACGACTCCTCAGTTTCTTCCCTGGCACCAGTCTAAACAGAGCCCAAGCATTTTCTTCACTAGTTCCTGATCCCTGACCCAGTGCCTGCCCACTTCCCTCTGAGGATTTTTAAAGTATTTCCTGACTGCTCAGTTACCTGTCTGGGTGGAGGCTCCGTCTCTCACCAAGCTACACCTCTGTGCATTTAGCCTGACTCTCTGGGAGGTGCCCCCAGGTGGTGGTCTTACTTCGCACAGCCAGCACACTAGTTCCTTGCTGCTTTTCTGACAGCCACCCACCTGACCTGTGTGTCATGTGCTATCCCAATGTGATATATTTCTCTCCAGCTGTAACATTGCTTAGATTTTAGGAGTGACTGTATTTTACTAAATAGAACCTTTAAAACTTATTTAGGGCTTCCCTGGTGGCGCAGTGGTTGAGAATCCGCCTGCCGATGCAGGGGACACGGGTTCATGCCCCGGTCCGGGAAGATCCCACATGCCGCAGAGCGGCTGGGACCGTGAGCCATGGCCACTGAGCCTGTGCGTCCGGAGCCTGTGCTCCGCAACGGGAGAGGCCACGACAGTGAGAGACCCGTGTACCACAAAAAAAAAAAAAAAAAAAAAAAAAAAAATTTTTTAAATTGAGGTGAGATTCACACAACATATAATTAAGTTTATAATTCAGTGGCTTTTTTTTTTTTTTTTTTTTTTTTAACTTTCTTGGCTGCACTGCACAACATACAGGATCTTAGTTCCCTGACCAGGGATCAAACCTGTGCCCCCTGCGTTGGAAGTGCAGAGTCTTAACCACTGGACCACCAGGGATAACGATTCAGTGGCATTTAGTACATTCACAATGTTGTGCAACCCCTACCTCTCTCCAATAATCTGAAACTTTTAACTATTAATCTGTCAGTAAAACCGTAAAAGGAGAGGCTTTTCCTGGACCATCCACTTCAATGGATGCTGGTTCTGAGTTGGGGCAGCAGAGAGGCCTGGAAAAGAATTGGATCTCAGTGGATCTGGGAGAGAGCCTGGCCCAGGTGCTGTGGATCCAGAGAGGAAGGCTGGTCCTGCAGCCATGTATGTCCCCAGGGTACACGCAGCTGTTCCACCGTGTCTCGGTCAGTCCTCAGCAGAGGTCAGGGTCACCTCTGCTCTGGGGCCCTCAAGCCCATCTGGGATTCCGCTGAGGTGGCAGAACATCAGGTTCCTTCTCTTTCTTTCTTCTCCAGCCTTTCTCCTTTCTCCTGCTCCGTAGCTCAAAGAAAGAGTTTTCTTATTCTTTTTCAGAATATTTTCTTAGGCCAGAATCTTGACGTCTTAAAGTTCCAATAATCTCTTTTCTTTCCTCTGATTTCTGTTCTAACGACCCTCTGTTGAAGGAATGAATACCTCATGTCTAGCCTGAATGGTCAGGGACCAAAGAATTTTAGAAATTCAAAGAGAAAATAAGTAATTCAATAATAATGGAGGGATTCCCTGGTGGCACAGTGGTTAAGAATCTGCCTGCCAATGCAGGGGACATGGGTTCGAACCCTGTTCTGGGAAGATCCCACATGCTGTGGAGCAACTAAGCCCATGCACCACACTACTGAGCCTGTGCTCTAGAGCCCATGAGCCAGAACTACTGAGCCCACATGCCACAACTACTGAAGCCCACGTGCCTAGAGCCTATGCTGTGCAACAAGAGAAGCTACCACGATGAGAAGCCTGCGCACTGCAGCGAAGAGTAGCCCCCGCTCTCTGCAACTAGAGAAAGCCTGTGTGTAGCAATGAAGACCCAATGCAGCCAAAAATAAATAAATATTTTTAAAAACTCTTAAAAAAACAATGGAGATTCTTTAATAGTCTAGTTGATAACAGGACACTGTCACTCAACTGAACCTATTTATAGAACATTCCACCAGCATTTTCAGGTGCTCATGGAACATTCTCCAGGATAGACAATATCTTAGACCACAAATCACAATGAATTTTAAAAGACAGAATATACTTTGTAATTTCAAACTCCAGTGGAATTAGATATCTACAACAAAATGAAGTCTGTGGAAGTTAACACATCTAAATAGTGTGGGTCAAAAAGGGTGGAAATCAAAAAATTTGTGGGATGCAGCTAAAGCAATGCTAGAGGGAAATGTACAGCTTTTTAAACACCTGTATGAGAAAAGAAGAAAGACCTCACAAAACCTAGGCTTCTACCTTAAAACACTAAAGAAGAGCAAACAAAACCCAAAGGAAGCAGAAGGAAAGAAATAGTAATGATTAGCAAGGAGATCAATGAAACAGAAAACAAAAACCACTGACCAACAAAATAACACACAAATTACCAAAATCATGAATGAAAAAGGGTACATCACTACCAATCTTACAGAAATGAACAGGACTTACAAGGGAATACTAGGGAAACTATACCAACAAATTAGATTTTAGATGAAATGGACAAATTCCTTAAATTGATATAACAAAAGTCTTAAGTCTTCATGCAAAGGAAAGCTCAGGTCCACATGGCTTCACTAGTGCATTCTATCAGTAACACTAACACAAACTCTTCCAGAAAATACAGGAGGGAAGACTTCCCAACTCATTCTATGAGGCTAATGTTATCCTGATACCAAACAAAACAAGCGATCAATGTCCCTCATGAATACACATGTAAAATCTTTAAAACGTTAGCAACCCAAATACAGCAACATTATACACAACCAGGTGGGATTTATCACAGGAATGCAAGGTTGGTTAAACATCTAAAAATCAATATAAACCACAGTCATAGAATAAAGGACAAAATCCACAAGATCATCTCAGTGGGTGAAGGAAAACATTTGACAAAATCCCACACCTGTTCATGATAAAGTCAACAAACTAGGAATAGAAGGGAGCCTCTTCGACCTGTTAAAGGACATCTGTAATTTCCAAATGCTGCTGTATCAAATCATTACAAACTTAGTTGCTTAAAACAACATAAATGGGGACTTCCCTGGTTGCGCAGTGGTTAAGAATCCACCCGCCAATACAGGGGGACACGGGTTCGAGGCCTGGTCTGGGAGGATTCCACATGCCGTGGAGCAACTGAACCCATGGGCCACAACTACTGAGCCTGCTCTCTGGAGCCCTCCAGCCACAGCTACTGAGCCCACGTGCCACAACTACTGAAGCCTGTGCACCTAGAGCCTGTGCTCCACAATGGGAGAAGCCGCCACAATGAGAAGCCCATGCACTGCAATGAAGAGTAGCCCCCCCCACACACACAACTAGAGAAAGACTGCACGCAGCAGTGAAGACCCAACGCAGCTAATCAATCGATAAATAAAAGAAAAACACACACACAAATGTATCATCTGACAGTTCTGGAGGTCAGAAGCCTGACATGAGTCTCACTGGACTAAAAGTGTCCACAGAGCTGGTTCCTTCTGCAGGCTCTAAGGGAGAATCTGTTTCCTTGCCCTTTCCTGCTGCTAGAGGCGCCTGCATTCTTGGCTCCTGACCTCCTTCCTCCATCTTCAAAGGTCAGCAGCTGTGGGTTGAGTCCTTCTCTCATTGCCTCACACTGACCTCTTCTGACGCCCTCTGCCACTTTAGAGGACCCTTGTAATTACACTGGGGCCACCTGGAAAATCCACATTAATCTCACTATCTTAAGGTCAGCTGATTAGCAACCTCAATTCCCCTTTGCCGTGTAACCTGACACATTCATGATTCCAGGGATAAGGACATGGACATCTTTGGTTTGGGAGCATTATTCTGCCTGTGACAGCATCAATGAAAAACATAAGCCAGCATCTTAATTCACAGTGGATGACTGAATGCTTCCCACTAAAATCAGGAACAAGGCAAGGATATCTGCTCTTGCCACTTCTCAACACTGTACTGATGTGCAATAAGGCATACACACATACACACACACAAAAGGCAGTATACATATTGGAAAGGAGTAAAAATAAGTAAAAATGTCCTTATTCACAGATGGTGTGATCCTATATGTGGCTTATCCTAAGGAATCCAGATACACACACATACCTGGAACTAATAAGTTCAGTAAGGTCCTAGGACACAAGATTAACAAGAGAAATCTGTTGTATTTGCACATACTAATGACAAACAGTCTGAAAATGAAATTAAAACCACTTTATAATAGCATCAAAACTAATAAAATACTTAGAAATCATCAAAATTAGTGCAAGACTTATACACTGCAAACTAAGAGAAGATATAAGTAAATGGAAAGATTCTATAATCCTTGACTAGAAGATCTTTGTGATCTTGGGTTAGGCAAAGAGTTCTTAGACACCACACCAAAATCATGAGCCATGAGAGAAAAAAACTGATAAATTTTGGACTTCATTAAAATAAACTTTCGTACTTCAAAAGACAACGTGAAAAAAAGGCGACAAACCACAAACAAAAATATCTGCAAATGTTATCCTTGATAACCCATAATATATAAAGTCTCATATCCATAATATATAGTGTTGCAACTTGGTAAGGAGTCAACTCAGTTAAAAAATGGACACAAGTCTTGAACAGACACTTCACCAAAGAAGATATAAGAATGCCAACAAACACATGAATAGGTGCCCAATATCAATTGTCAGAGAAACAGAAGAGCTAAAAAACAAAAGAAAACAAAACTGACCATACCAAATAGTAGTGAGGATGTGGAATTGGAATTCTCGTAATTTGTAAAATGATACAATCATTTTGGAAAACAGTTTTTTAAAAACTAGACATAAATACTATGTGAACCAGTAATTCCACTCCTAAGAATCTACCCAAGAGTGAAAGCTACGTCCACACAAAAACTCATACACAAATGTTCATGGCAACATTATTCATAATAACCCCAAAATAGGAACAAACCAGATGTCTATCATCTGATGAATGAATAAACAAACGTGGCAAATCCATAAAACAGAATATTGTCCAGCCATAACAAGGAATGAAGTACTGATATACACTATGTAGATGAACCCTGAAAACATGCTCAGTGCAAAAGATGAGATACAGAAGGCCACTGATGGGGATGTTCTAAAGCTGGACTATGCGTGTGGCTGCACAGCTGTACTCATTTTACTAAGAATCACTGAATTTTATATCGACAGTGGGTGAACTTTATGGTGTGAGAATTGTACATCAATCAAGCTGTTTTAGAAACAATCGTTGGGTAAAGGCACCACAATTAATACTTTATTACATTATCCCAACATACTTCTAGAAAAATATTTCAGCTTAGAAAAAATGAAATGAAAGAGGAAAAAAGGTAACACAAAAGTAACAACCATCTACAGGAAAAAAAAAATCCAAAAAGTATATGCAAGATCGTAACATGGAATCTACAAAAACACCACTGAAAGAAACTGAAGACGACCTAATTATGCCATGTCCACGGATTGGAAGACTCAAACTGCAACACAAGTCAAACCTGGACAGGCTGCTCCCACCGTAGACAAGGAAATACATGGACCACGAAGAGCCTGGAAGCTCTTGCAGACAGAGAAGGATCTGTTCTGCCTCCATGGTTCAGGGGGAGCCCAGAAAGGGCCAGGTTATGCGGCCCCTGACCACGGCAAGGGTGGTGTCCAGGAGCGAGGGAAGGAAAGCTACTGCGCTAAATGTGGGGAGGTGATCATAACCCACCAAAAAGAATGAAACTTGAGCATCACCTCACTCTTAGGAAGTGAAAGGGTGGCCCAAAGATGTCACAGAGAAAGGTAGGGCAGTGACGCGTTCACACAGTATTTTAAGAGAATACACTCAAGTCCATGTGCTGAATGGGACCTGAAATCATGATACATACATCGGCCTAGATAAAAAAACTTTTTTTTGCAGTTTTTCCATTTAAGGAACACCTTATGAGACCATGTTAACATTAAGAACTCTCACCAGAATCACAATGAAGAGGATGAAGAGGCAAACCACGGTGCAGAAGACAACACTGGCCACACATGCCTAACAGGGGGCTTGCATCCAGAATACAGTTTTAAAAAAAACATAAGTCACGCTGACAGCAAGAGACTTAAACAGGTACTTTACAGAAAAGGACAATCCACTGGCCAATGAGCCTCCCTATGAAGAGCTGCCACCATTGGTGATTGAAGAAACACAGGACAATGAAAGCCACTGTCCTCCCACCTTCAGGGCTGAGAGTAGACAGGGTGGGGGTGGTGTTGAGGGCACCCCTATTGGCCCCAGGAAGGTGTGACCCCTAACTACCCAAGAAGGGGTTGGCCTTACCTGCAAGGATGACACAGGCTGGTCCCAGTGGGTCCACTCAGGACCACAGGAATGCACAAGGGCCCCACAGGGTCGCAGCACCACGACAGGAAGGAGGGAAGGGATACTATGACTTGGCACACAAGTGGCCGGGCCTGGGGCTTCGGTACAACACCATTTCCACGAAGACCAGAAACCAGACTCCTTGGGGGGACCCTCAGGGGGTGAACTGGAAAGAGAGGCCAGGGCAGTAGTCAGCCTGGGTCAGGACTGGCCACTTTGGGGGAGCAGGGACAGAGCTGGCCCCGGGTGGCCAGGATAGAGGTCTTCTCTGAACTCAGCGGGCTGAACACCAGTGTTACCGCAGGACTCGAGAAAGGTTTACAAATAGCTAACCTGCCTGCCGCAGTCCCGATAAGGGTTCTCCACCACACAAGTTCGACTGGGGATTTACAGGAAGTTTCCAGCCCCAACCCTCCCAAGTGTGAGGAGACAGGAATGCTAACCCTCCTTCCAGTCCACGTGCGCCTGGCCCGCATGCGGGGAGCTTCCCAGTGAAGAGGCCCCATGGCCCCGGACTCCTGCTGAGTCCGCACTTTCTACTGTGTAAATGTATGTTTACCGTGTAAATTTCTGGGTGTGGACTTTCTCCCTGCAGATCTATAATTTCTCAGAAGAGAAGCTGAGAAACGACCTGGAAAAAAGTCAAAGCTCAATAAAGGGAGGAAGACAAAGCCGCCCCTCGGCACTGCTGCGGGATGAGCTGGGGAGGGGGTGCCACGAGGCTAGGGGGGCAGGCCTGGCCTCCAGCCTCTCCTGGGCCCGGACAGCTCCAGCCTACCTCACTTCTTCTCTCCTCACCATGTACTTTTCAGGAGGCAAACCTGACTTCCTCCTCTGCCTCACCAAGAGGTTCAAGAGTCTCCTAAACCTCGACAAGCCTTGCCCTCCCCAGACTCAGTTTTGCCTTTTTCAATGCCTTCTGGCCCCTTCCGAGCACAGGCTCCCCCACCCCAGGCAGAGCAGAGGGACTGGTGGGCAGGCACAGCTGGCAGCCAGAGGAAGGGTCCTCAGTAAAGGAGGGAGGGGTGGCTGGAGGGCAGCACTGCACCTGGCTGCCCGGGGGAGATGTGGTCAGATCTGGAAGAGCAGAGCCCAGGGCTCCCCAGGTGGAGGGGAGGATGGCGCCCCGAATCAAGCGGCCACATCCCTTCTTACCATGTCTGACCTGTGGCTGACCTCAGGCTGTGCACTGGGTACCTGTCCCAGGGCCTGTGCAGTGCAGGGTGGCTGTGGCCCCAAAGGAGCCCTGGAGGGCAGGATGGGGCCCACTGCTGGTGGGGGCTGGTCTCACAGCCGCAACACCTCGCCCCTGAGGCCAGCCGTCCCCCACTCTCTTCCTGGGAGGACATTGTTGGGGAAAGCAAACACAAAGTGGCCGGGGCCCTGCCAAGCATTCCTAGAAGAGGCTAGGGGGAGGGGCAGTGGCCAGACAGCAGCTGACCCTGAGGTCACGGGAGAAGCCAAGGCTGGGCCAGGCCCCTGGGAGCTTGAACAAGGACCCCACCCAGGCAGTTAGGAAATGAGGAGGAGGGAGGAGTGGTCAGCATGCCGGGGGTAGATGGGCAGGCCCATTTGGAGACGTGTGGTTCCCGCTTAACTCCCACGTGGCCATCTGCTGGGAGGGAAGACCCTAGGAGCCCCCTGAGGGGCCCCTACCCACAGGCAGGGGGGCCGGCTGAGCACCAGCCCCTCACAGGCTGCTCCATGGGAGACCCCCGCCCAGCACTGCCTGCAGCCCCAGCTCTGCTCCGCCCAGCCCTGCAGGGGGATGGGAAGATGGGGGGGTTGGGAAGATGGGGGGATGGGCGCCCATTGTCCCTTAGAGCTGCACCCCGGGCCACCTTGCACCCTGAAGATGCGTCAGGGCACATGCAGCCCCCAGCCTGTCCCCTGTACCATCCGCACCCTGGGCTCCAGTGCTGATGCTGGCAGCCCGGCAGGAGGGGGTTAATGGAGCTGGGGCCAGCAGGCTGGGCTGGCCAGTGACAAGGGTGCTGGCTGCCCCAGAGGCAGTGGGGAAATCCAGAGGGCAGGAGCAGCCGGCCCCAACAGACGCGCCCCGCTCCCTGCCCGCCTGCGGCCTGCTCTGCACGAGGGATGGCCCTGAGGAGAGGTGAGGCCCCCACGTGCCCCAGCCACTCACTTCGGGGGGGGGGGGACCGTGTGCCCCCAAGGCCATTGGGGTAGGGGCTGCCCCAAAGGAGGACTCAGCTCTAGGTGGGCCAGGGCTCTGGGAGCCCATGGGGGAAATGTGGCCACTCCGGGTGGTGGGGTGCCTGGCCCTGGAGAATCGCTGTTGCCTCCTGCCCCCTCCTCTCCTACCCGAGGGCCCAGGCTGGCCGCGCAGGGGAGGAAGGGCACCCGCACTGCCACCACAGGGGCCCTGACTCAGACCCTGCACTGGGCCAGGGCATGCTGCCCTCCCAGCTGCTCGGAGGCCAGGCCATTGCCACCCTGTCCCCTCTTGGAGCCTAGCCCAATCCAGCTGGTGTGTCCACCCTGGGACCCGGAACTCTCAGACACCAGAGAGAGGCCTGATGTGGTGGGCAGCCCAGTGGAACTTATGGGGGATTGTTGCTGTGGAGCCTGGCATCCTTTGTCCTGTGCCACAATCCAACCTCCGGTGGGTCAGTGGCCTGGGGTCCCCATCTGCCCTTGAGGCCTGCACCCTCTTCCTCTCCCCACACCAGCACTGGGCCAAGTCCCTGGGTGCATGCCGGACACACCATGGAGGTGAGTACCCCCCAGTCGGGGGTCTAGCTGGGGCAGCGGGCATCCAGCTCACCGTCCAGACAATCAGGGCAGCAAGCGCATACCCACCCGAGCCTGCTCCAGAACGTTCTCTCACACTTTCCTCCAGGCCTGCCTGGCTAGCCTTGCTTGAGTGTCCACCTTGGGGATGCAGATGAACACACGGCCTAGCGGCCAAGTCCCCAGCCTTCAGTTTTCTCTGGAACAGGCACTGCCACTCCGTTGGTCCTGTGGGGTGGAAAGGGCAGTTTGTTTTGAACCAGAGAACGTCCCAGTCATCCTGCCTGGTCTCCGCTTCCCACTTAAGTGGGGGACGCAGATCTCAGCCCATACCTTCTCTGGTCCCGTCAGCAGTACCTTCTCTAAACAGTTGCGTGCTGTGGTCCAGGTGTATGGATGAGGCCTGGAAGGTTCCATGTCTTGCTTGCCCTGGGCTCACATCCTGGGCCGCCTCAGTGCTGCCTCCCCAAGCCCCTCTCCCCACAGGAGGCCCGGCCCTGGTGGTGCTGCTGGTCTCCTGGGCAGTGCTGGGCTCCCACAGCCTGGAGGGAGTGGAGCCTGCGGCACCAGTAGACCCTGAGGGCCCCCAGTGCCCAGCCATCTGCTCCTGCAGCCACGACGACTACACGGATGAGCTCAACGTCTTCTGCAGCTCTCGGAACCTCACGCGGCTGCCCAACGGCATCCCGGATGGCACCAGGGCCCTGTGGCTGGACGGAAACAACTTCTCCTTCATTCCCGCGGCCACCTTCCGGAACCTCTCCAGCCTGGGCTTCCTCAACCTACAGGGCAGCGGGCTGGCCAGCCTGGAGCCGCAGGCACTGCTGGGCCTGCAAAACCTGTACCACCTGCACCTGGAGCGGAACCAGCTGCGCAGCCTGGTGTCCCGCACCTTCCTGCACACGCCGGGCCTGGCCTCGCTCGGCCTCAACAACAACCTGCTCAGCCGGGTAGACGAGGGCCTCTTCAGGGGCCTTGCCCACCTCTGGGACCTCAACCTGGGCTGGAACAGCCTGGCCGTGCTGCCCGACACTGCGTTCCAGGACCTGGCCAGCCTACGTGAGCTGGTGCTGGCGGGCAACAAGCTGGCCTACCTGCAGCCCGCGCTCTTCTGTGGCCTCAGCGAGCTCCGCGAGCTGGACCTGAGCAGGAATGCCCTGCGGAGCGTCAAAGCCAATGTCTTCGTCAAGTTGCCCAAGCTCCAGAAGCTCTACCTGGACCACAACCTCATCACCGCTGTGGCCCCAGGTGCCTTCCTGGGCATGAAGGCACTGCGCTGGCTGGACCTGTCACACAACCGCGTGGGTGGCCTCCTGGAGGACACCTTCCCGGGGCTGCTGGGCCTGCACGTTCTGCGCCTCTCACACAATGCCATCGCCGGCCTACGGCCCCGTACCTTCAAGGACCTGCACTTCCTGGAGGAGCTGCAGCTCGGCTACAACCGTATCCGGCAGCTGCCGGAGGAGGCCTTTGAGGGCCTGGACCAGCTGGAGGTGCTGGCACTCAACAACAACCAGCTCCAGGAGCTCAAGGCGGGCGTCTTCCTGGGCCTCTACAACTTGGCCGTCATGAACCTCTCTGGCAACTGTCTGAGGAACCTTCCAGAGCAGGCATTCCAGGGCCTGGGCAAGCTGCACAGCCTGCACCTGGAGGGCAGCTGCCTGGGCTGCCTCGGCCCGCACACCTTCACCGGCCTCACGGGGCTGCGCCGGCTCTTCCTCAAGGACAACAGCATTGCGGTCATCGATGAGCAGAGCCTGGGTGGGCTGGCCGAGCTGCTGGAGCTGGACCTCACCTCCAACCAGCTCACGCACCTGCCTGGCCAGCTCTTCCAGGGCCTCAGCCACCTGGAGTACCTCCTCCTCTCTCGCAACCAGCTGTCTGCACTATCGGTGGATGCCCTGGGTCCCCTGCAGCGCATCTTCTGGCTGGACGTGTCGCACAACCGCCTGGAGGCGCTGCCTGAGACTGTGCTCGCGCCGCTGGGGCGGCTGCGCTACCTCAGCCTCCGGAACAACTCGCTGCGGACCTTCGTGCCGCAGCCCCCCGGCCTGGAGCGCCTGTGGCTCGAGGGCAACCCCTGGGACTGCGGCTGCCCCCTCAAGGCCCTGAGGGCCTTCACCCTGCAGCACCCGGGTGTCGTGCCCCGCTTCGTCCAGGCCATGGTGGAGAGAGACGACGACCACCAGCCGCCCACGTACGCCTACAACAACATCACCTGCGCCAGCCCCCCCAGCGTCTCGGGCCTTGACCTGCGCGACGTTGGCGAGGCCCACTTTGCCCACTGCTGACCTGAGGCCGCCCTGGGACCTGGACGGGCCCTCGCCACCCCAGGGGACATGGACCTGGTCCCTGAGGGCCTGACCAGGAGGGTCGGGGACACAGCCTCCCCAACTATCAATTAAAAGCAACCCAATAAATGTGGCCGCGTATGAGGTTCTGTGGGGAGCTCAGGGAGGGAGGAGTGCTTGGCTAGGCCGCGGGCCCCTCTATGCTGTGCCTGCCCCACCTCTGGCTGCCTTGGACCCACACGCCCGTCCACACCACTTCCTGTCCTGTGCCCAGACTCTCTTCTCGTCCGCTAGTCCCCAGGCCCCATTCCCACCTGAGGAGCGGCGGGCACTTACTCAGGTCTTCCAGGAACCTCGGCATCTCAGCCCCCTCGCTGGGCAGGGTCCTCGGAGGTGGCCTGGTCCTGGGAAGCTGGGGCCCAGCTGCTCCTGCTGAGGCCACCCTGGGGCTAGAGGGGGTGCAGACCCTCATTCTCCAGGTCCCTGTGCTCCTGGCCAAACCCCTCAACAGTTCTGCCCCCGCTCCCCCCACCCCCAAAAGAAACATCCATCCTTGGTACACTCCTCGCCTCCCCATCTGCCCCCACGAAGTGGTGCCTGAGGGCTGCTTCCCCAGGCCCCCTGCCACCCGTGCCCCAGGGACCATTCCACATTCTCTACTGAGCACCCCATCTCTCCCACTGGGAAGAACAGCACACCATGCCACCATTCTGCTTTCCAGAACCTCCCCCTCCTGGCCTTCCTTGGAGCCATGCAGGGAAACCCCCTGGGACTGTTTCACACTCACCTTTCTGCTCTTCAGTTCAACCCCTCAGGCCCGCAGCACAGAGGGCGGGGCGGGCACTTAGCTCTCACTGGGCCAAGCATGGCCACTCACACATCACAAGTTACCCAACAAACTCTACCCAAACGTATCTTCACCCGAGTCTCCAGGAGCCTGTCGACGACAGGGCTGTTGGCCCAGTTCCTGGGACTTACGGAGTGGACACTGTCTGCCACAGGACATGGTGACACTAAGCCAGGGAGGAGGAACCAGAGCAGAATGATCTAGAAAGTTCAGACCTGTAACCACGGCGGTGGGACATGTTTATTTTGGGCTCCTCTGAATTACAAGTTTGACACCTTACTGGATGCTGCTGCCTGTTTCACCAGGATTATAGGCCCAGTGTGCTCCCAGGCACACAAGCTTTGTGAACAACGTGGAGACTTGGCTGTCGGGAGCAGCCTGTCTGAGGCATGTGAGTACCGAGCTGTGCCACCAGGGAGGTCAGGCCACGGCATCGCGACCTCACGCTATCCCCGGGCCCTGCCACAGGCCGACCAGGCAGAACCACTGACTGTCAGTGGCTCTGATGCTGAGATGCTGCTGAAGCACCAGAAATGTCCAGGGCAGACCCGCGGGGAGAGGAGCACATGGTGATGGCGGCCCAGGGCCACGGGTTCCAGGAACCATGCCGCCACCTCTGCTCCGGGCTGTGAGCACGAGCCCCACAGCACACAGAGGAGACACTCAAACTGCCTCGGTCAGGAGAGTCCAACAGGCGCCTCGTTCAGAATCTTCTGGGCTATGCAGGAGAGCGCAGGAAACGCAGGGCTCTTGGGGAACCCCCGGATGAAGTCTCGGCCCTCCTCCAGGCTCCGCGTGAGCGTGGGGTCCAGGGGCACAGAGCCTGGGAGAGAGAAAGGAAGGGGGCAGAGAAGGGGCCAGGTGGTGAGAGCAAAGCCCGGGGCCAAGAGGCCACGTCCACACTCCCCATGGCCCAGGAGCCTGCTGGCAGTGCCGCTTTAGCCAAGAGCAGACACCTCTTGCTGAGGTGCCTGGCAGGAAGGTACTCTTGGCCTCAGTCTCCACTGGGATGGCCAGCAACCCGCCCAGCAGGCCTGGCCCCACCACCTCTTGGGCTCCAGCCACTGGAAGAAAGCACAGGGCAAGTGCTGGGGACATGGTCCCGTGCCACCGGCGTCCCTGATACAGGCTCGCAGAGCCTCGGCTGCCCCTCTGCACCTCCACAGTCTCAGCAGGCATCTTAGCCGCGGACACCTGCTCAAAGCCCCGGGGGGCTGCCTCTCTCCAGTTGGTGGGAACCCAGTTGTTATAGATGAGCTGACACTTGCAGCTCAGGGAGGACAGGACTTTCCACCCTCCTCTCCTCTTCCCTGGGTGCAAGAGGTGCAGGGAGATAAGGCCACCTAGAGCAGGGGCCCTGGGGCAGCCCTGGCTCGCTCACCAAGGAAGGGGACTCCAGCGTGCCTGGCCAGCTCCTCGCCGCCTCCCCTGGAGAAGACGTTGGTGCACTCCTAGAACACAGAGGTGCGGGGTCCACCTCCAGGCCTCTCACCACCCTAGAAGGGGAGGGGCTGACCACCCATGCCCCCGACTTCCTGCGACTTCCTACAACTCACCGCGCAGTGTGGGCAGACGAAGCCGCTCATGTTCTCCACGACCCCGATCACCCGCAACCCCACCTTCTTACAGAAGGTCAGCTCCCGCCTCACGTCCCCCACGGACACTGCCTGGAGACCAGGAAAGAGACGGGACCAGCTGACGGGCATCCCGAAAACTCAGCCAAGGTGAGCAGAAAGAGTAGGGCAAAGCGCCTGCCCCAGGGTGAGGGTGCTCCCGTAGTACCTGGGGCGTGGTGACCACGAGGGCCCCCAGGGGGCTGTAGGGGCGCATGGCATCCACCACGGCCATGTGCTCATCAGAGGTCCCTGGGGGCGTGTCCACAACCAGGTAGTCCAGCTGCCCCCAGGCCACATCGGACACAAACTGCTTTATCAGTGCTGCAGAGACCCAGGGTGGCCCGGGGTCGGGGAGAGAGCAGGCGAGGCAGGGTCTCACAAAGGGGTCACACGAAGCCCGCTGCCTCCTCCCAGCCCTGGGGCAGGGCGGTGTCTGTGGGTTCCGGTACCACCGGGCACCCCGAGAGCTGAGTGTGCCATTCCTCACCAGGGGCAGGATGAGTACAGCAAGGTGGGGAGACCGTTCCCCACCCCACCCCAGCCCTAGGACTTCTGCTCGGGCCTTAGCTGAGGATGGCTAGCGCGGACCCTCCTGGGGCAGGTATCTGTGACCGAGAGAGGTGGCCTGCGGTGGAATGCCACGCCGGCATGTCCTGGAAGCAGCCCCCACCCTGAGCCTGCTCTCACACCCGGCAGCCTCGCTCTGCCCACTGGAGGGAGTTTAATGCCATCTGCTTGTGCAAAGGCACCAGAGCCCCACCAGGCACCCCACACTGGGTGGTCTGAGCCCCAGGGGATGGACCAGGTGGCTGAAGGCTTCACAGCTGGGTCTCACGCTCTTGCCCCCCAGGCCCGCTGTCTGAATACTTGCGGGCTGACTGCTCAGGTGCACGGCGGGGGAGTCTTGGAAATGAAAAGGCCAGCACTAGAGTCTTTCGAACTTTACCCGAGGCTGGTGCTGTTGGGGGAGGGCTGTGTGGAGGAGAGCCAGCAGCCCTGGGGCTCCTGCACCAAGAGGGCAGCTGGGGAGGCCAGCAGGCTGACAGTGCTGTCCCCTGCCTGGTCATTACCGTTCTTCTTGGGGCCTCTCCACACCACTGCCTCATCCGGCTTCTCAAGCAGGAAGCCCACAGACATGAGGGAGATGCTCTGCTCCTGGTCCACGAAGACAGGCACCCAGCCACTGTCGCACTGATGCACAGCCTTGCCCTGCACCCGGAGCATGCGGGGGATGCTGGGGCCACACAGGTCCACGTCGAGGATACCCACCTGCAAGGAGGCGGGACGTCCACACGGCATGCAGGGCACCGGCCAAGGCCCACAAGGGGCAGGGGTGGCGGCTCAGGAGATGGGAGGCACTCACCTTCTTGCCCGCGTGGCGCAGGGCCAGGGCCAGCTCCGTGGAGATGGTGCTTTTCCCAACACCACCCTTTCCCGAGAGAACGAGGATGATGTGCCGGACGCCGGCCAGGTTTCCAGGCTCTAGTCAGAAGGACAACAGGGGAGGAGGGCAGGGCTCTCCTTCATAACAGCCGCCCTCCATGCTCATTCACTGTGGGGTCACCAGGTACTTCCTACATCCCAGGTCCTGAGACCTGCTCCATCACCCCGGCATGAGCAAACACGCCCCTGTGAAAGGGCTTCCAGCAGGCCCCAGACCCAACCTACCAGCTCCTCAAAAATGGCTGCTCCCACTCTGTCTGGAGCGGGGCTGCTGGGGCAGGAAATGCCTCAAACTGCTCCTCTTTCCAGCATGCACACCTGTGACCTCATGTGCACCTGCGAGCTCATGCGCACAAGGCCAATTCGAGCCAAAGACTCCCAGCTGATTCCAAGGGAAATGGGTGGAGACTAACGTAAATAGGGTGCTCGTTACAGTCAGGAGGTACACCTGTGCCAGGGCAGCACTCACGGCTCTGAGGTCTGATCTGTAGGTGCCCAGCCTCCTCCCCTGGGGTCAGAAGAGGCACTCAAGGCAGCCCTGGCCTCCAGTTCTCAGGAGGGAGGCCACAGCTCTGGGGAAGCAACCACAATTGTGTGGGTGCGGATATCAGGTCACCTGGATGGCTGAAGGTAGTGCCTTAAGAAACCCTGGGTACACAAGGGTGGTCAAGGCATCAGTGCCATGCCCCAGGCAGGCCCGGGCCCAATCACTCTCGGAAGCCCTGTTGGTCACTCTGCCCCAGCTGCTCTTCCTTTCAATAAGCCTGAAATGCCACCCTGTAAATACTCACCATTCCAATCCCTACCTCCCCACAGCGGTTGCCATCTGCATACAAACAACTCTCAGACCGCTGCAAAATGCCCACCTTCTTGCCCCAGCGCCCTTAGGACCTCACCATCGAGACTCCTGCCTGGCCTGCAGCAAGCTGCTCACTCACTCCACCACCCTCACTGCATACCCAGGTCCCCAGGAGGGGCTCAACGAAAGGTGAATAAACACTGTACCCCCTCCTGACCCAGCTCTCATGGGTAGGTTCAAAGGCCCCCACCACCAAAGCCTCCCTAGAAAGAACTCAAGAGTGCTCCTGGCCTGGCTTTCCAGCAGGTCCTTGTCACAAGTGCGTTTTAGCGCCTGTCCTGGGTCTCCGTCTGGTACTGGGGGCCGAGAGATCTCGTAAGGTGACAAGAGCGCCCCCCTGAACCACCCTGATCATTGCCTACAAATACCTTGGACACCATGCCTCAGGCCACCTCTGCGTCAACCTAAAAGGCTATTACTTAAATTGCTTTAACATCAAAAAGTACTTGGGAATCAATTTCACCTTTCTTTGGTGTGGAGAGGGCAGCTCTGGTAGAAACTAGGGAAAGAACAAGCCAGACGTGGGTCCTGATTTCTACTCGCCCTTTGTGCGGGTGCTGCACTGCCAAGCCCCTAATAGTGAAGACTTGCTCTTCTCACTGGTGGGACTGGGGAACTTTATCTGCCTGAGCATCACACAGGACACTGCTGCTCCCAAGTCACTTCTCACACAACAATCCTTAGGAGCCAACCACGAGAAACTTTCACTTGTAAGTATACTAAAAAGTTTATAAACAGATTATCAACGATAATCCAAGGGCCTATTAGATGTGAGAGGCTGCCCTGGAAAGGGCAAAGGAAAGCAGTATCTCCCCATGGAGGGAAGTAAAGGGCCCTCTGTATGGATAAAAAGCCCAGTCAAACCTTAAGTCCAACCAAACCATGACTATTTGATACGCTAGACAAATATGGAAGTTTTTATATGTAAAGAATCTTTCCAGAAAGATACGAGTGACACCAGGAGTTGCCTCTGGGCACAGGGAGGTTTCCTGCAAAGCCCGTTAGGCTTTTCTACTTTCCATGTGCACTTCCCCCTTAGTTAAAAGAGAAACCTTCATCCATCAATCTAGAAGCTATTCCTCTCACCTTGTAGCAAGTCTGCCCTTACCATAACAAACTTTTTCAGATTTTTCTTTCCAGTGTTACGTTTATAATCCGATGGATGAATCCAGCGTTGCAAGAGCTTTGTGCTCATGGTACCAGACCTGAGGTCTTTTGGAAGATAACGTGGCTAAGCTGTGCGAATCCGATTGTGACCAATGTACGTATTCCGTCCCACGCAACTTTCCTTTAAATTATATATATATATGTATATATATATATATATCTATCTCAAGGCTTAAAACGCAGAATAATACTTCTATAAACAACTGCGAGTATGTGACGTTCCAGTTTCTCCTTCTTAGAACTCCTTTTTCAAACAAGATTTCCTTCTAAGCGCCGTAATAACGCATGCGAGCACCTCTGAAACCTTTACACTGTAAATAAGACAGTGTGCTAAAACCCGGAGCCCTGACCAGCAGCTGCGGGCCGGCCCCTTCCCTCTTCCCTCGGTGCCCGCGGACCGAGAACGCCCCGCAGCCCAGCATACTCACCTGCTGCCGCCTCCATCCCACCCGGGTGGCCGCACGACTTCCAGCCACTTCCTCCTCGCACAGTCCTCCTCCCTGCCTGAGTGAAGTGCCTCCTGACCAATGGGCAGTGCGAACCCTCCCCCTGACTCCTCTTCATAGGCCCATTCGCGCTATCCTCAGCCGATCAGATCGCACGAGGGGTTCACGCAAGTTCCGGCGCAGACGACGTACAGGACCTGGACCCACTTCCGTGTCAACGCCCCAGCGTGAGGCCGCTTCTTTTCCTCGCCCCGCGTCCAATAGGTGCGCGGGCCTTGTCTCAGACCGCTTGAGATGTGGCCAATGGGGACGTCGGGTCAGGATTGACAGATCCAGCAGCCTCTCAGCAAGAGGCGTGTGCCGCGGGGCCCGCCCCTCCCCCGTAGCCCCGGGCCGCGCGCACTGCGGGGCCAATGCGGCGCAGGGGGCGGGCCGCGGGGGCGGGGATTGTTTACGTCTCGCTCGGGAGCGGAAAGTAGGGCACGGCAGGCCGGGCTGAGCGCAGCGGCGCAGAGCGGCTGCAGGTGAGCGGCGGGCCGCGTCCGCGCCTCCCCGGGTCTCCCGGGCCCGGCCGCCCCGCCCGGCTCGACCCCGCCGCGCCCGCCGACCTTTCGGAGCTGCGGGCGGCGGGGCCGGCGCGCCTTTGTTCCTGCGGCGGCATCGGCGGCGGCAGGGCCGGGCGAAGCTGGCGAGGCGCTGCGCCGCAGGCCGGGCGGGGCGGCGGGCGGAAGGAACCCCGCAACCCCACCGATCCTGAGACAGTGCGATGCCTGATGGGGAAGAGACCCCCTACTGCAGCGGGGTCAGTTTCGGGGCCGTGCATTGCGCGTGCACGGCCTGGCGCTTACTGTTGCTGCGGCAGTGGCGGGTGAGGATTAGGCCGGGCCCACTCTGGCCGGTTCCTGTAACCAACCCTGGTTTGCAGACGGGCTCGTATCCCTCAAAAGCTCTGCCTGCGCTAATTCACTGCCGCCCCTCGGGGTCGTGGCAGGGCCCTCCTGGGGATTTCAAACCAGGGCAGAGCCGGGAAGTAGACGATCACAGAGGGCGACTTATTACTGTAAGTCGGGCATGGAAGTTGAGAGCCAAAGAGGGGAGGGGAAAGCGTTGTGGGCAAAGGGCTGGAAAGAGCTATCAGCTGGAACAGGGCCGGAACTTGTAGGCTTTGTAGGATATTGCATCTTATTCTAAGAACAGTGGCAAGCCCTGAGGAGTTAAAAACTCGTTAATTAAAAATTTTAAGATTTGTATTTCAAAAAAAGCTCGGTTGTAGTGAATGAAGTGGGAGGAGCCAGAGCGAAGACGAGTTGTGTGTGGGTGGGGCAGGCAAGGTGGCAGCAGGGGTGGAGAGGGAGTCAGGACATGTTTCGGAGATGGTGTGGGGCGCGGAGGGCTGTGAGGCCATGGTGGGAGGGAGGAAAAAAGTGTTGGGGATGACTGCTGTGTGTCTGGCATGAGGAACTTGGAGGCTAGAATTGCCGTTTGTCAAAATGGAGAATGGAGGAGGGGCAGGCAAGGTTTGAGATGCTTGAGGGATGTGCAGGAGGGACACTTGCATTCCTGAGGCCGAGCTCAGAGAGGGGCTGAGCTAGGCATTTGAGAGTCATGGATGTCAGGATGGCATTCCACGCTTTCTACCTGGGTTTCATCAAGGTACTCGGACACTGGAGTGAGGTATGAGCTTGTGAAGAGAGTTCCGGACCCTGGGTGGGCTGGCACAGTCTCGGGGCCAAGTGCAGGGGCTGCTGGGGGACCTACCAGTGTGTCATATGTCTTTTCTCTGCTCAGACCTTGTGCTTTCTTCCAGATCCTGCCCACCATGGCCAGGCGCCCACGGAGCAGCAGAGCGTGGCATTTTGTCCTGAGCGCAGCTCGCCGAGATGCGGATGCCCGGGCCGTGGCTCTGGCAGGGTCCACCAACTGGGGCTATGACTCTGATGGGCAGGTAGGTTCCAGTGGGTGAGGTGGGCATGGCTGGACTAAACATTGCCTGAACTGAGACTGAAAGAGAAAGATGCCTCTGAGGGCAGAAAACAGGGCCAGCCTTGGCGGACCATCCCCCTGCGTGCGCTCTGCTTCTGCTCCCCCAGGCT
This sequence comes from Physeter macrocephalus, assembly GCF_002837175.3. Classification (NCBI taxonomy): domain Eukaryota; kingdom Metazoa; phylum Chordata; class Mammalia; order Artiodactyla; family Physeteridae; genus Physeter; species Physeter macrocephalus. The sequence continues at coordinate 48,090,021 of NC_041227.1, read as the reverse complement.
CTTCACGCTGGTTAAGGACACACGTGGCCCTGGGTGGCAGGACCTCAAGGCATATACTACGTTCCTCTGCAGACTTTTCTTTGAGGAGGGTGTCAGTGGGTACTTTGGTCAGTTCATTTAACGAAAACTTCTCCATTCCATTTACCCAACTGCTTTTCAAGGATAGCTGTTGTTACCTCTGTGTGCAGCCTTCTGGACGTTTTCTCTGCCTGTTGAAGACTGTACTCAACGTTTGTATATATGCATCTAAAAAAAGAATTTTGATCTTTAAAGACCAACGTTCCTGAGCCTTTCTGTGCTCGGGACCCTGAGCTCTGCAAGGCCCAGGAACACAGAGGCCATAATGAGGGCGGCTCAGCTGTCTCTCTGCAGTGCAGGTTCCTGATGGACCTGAGGGGTTTGCAACCAGAGCCTCACCACGCTGACTCCCGCCACAGGGGCGAGGTGACAGGGCTGTGTGGCCTCTGTGCCTGCCGTGGGGGGCATGTGGGAGGGCTTCACAAGTCAGTTTCCTGAACCTCTCAGACCAGAGCTGGGCTTTGGTTCTTCCCTGAGTCACCTCTGTTGTTTTCAGGGTGATCTTCAGGTGACTTGGTTCTGTTCTGTCACAGCCACCCTGCCTGGGTGCACTGGCTCAGCCAGGTGCCTGGGTGGGGACAGGTGCCTATCTTCCCCAGCCCTCAGTGAGAGCAGCTGAGTCCCGTGGAAGCACCAGGGCTTGGGGCAGAATTGGAGGCGACATCTTGGGTCCCCTTCCTGGGGCCTCCCTTAGCTCCCTGCCCGGGCCAGCGAGAGGCCCCGGCCTGCATTCCTGTCCCGCCTCCAGCTTCCACTGACCACGTGGCCTGGAGCAGTCTTTTCTCTTGTCTGTCCCTGCCTCTCTGGCTCATTGCTGTGGGATGTGGGAGGCATCCAGGGGCTGGGGGTGCGGTGTCTGATACACACCTGTGGCTCATCCAGTCACCTAATGGGCCCCAAGTACTTGTGTTCATGTGTGGATGGAGAGAGCGTGTCACCCCAGCACCTTTGAAGGCCGAACACACGTCCCTGTCTCCGCTGCTCTAAGCTCTCCTTACAGCTTGCGGTGGAGCCGGGTCTGCCCTCTGCACAGGGGGTTGTGTGCTGGGTGCCAAGCAGTGTGACCCCCGGGGCCAGCAGTGCTCGGGTCTGTGCCCCTGGCTCCTGACTCAGTGGGAAGGGATTGTCTCCTCTGGCAGCAGTGGGCCTGCCTTGGCTTGTGGGGGATCGCTCTTCCCTGTGAGTGGGGTGCTTTGGGCCTGCTGCCACTGTCCTTGCTGGCGTGTCTCCAACTGGGGCTCAGCCTCCTTGCTCCCTGAGCTGTCTCTGCCATCGGTTCCCAGAGCTCCTGTGTGGCACTTGGGGCTGAGTGTAATAACAAAGGAACTCAGTGCCGGTGGGAGGAGGCAGGTGAGCAGGACCCAGGAGAGCGTCAGGGAAGCCTACGAGAAAGGAAGAGAAGGAAGAGGACGCAGTATGAGAGGCTGGAAGAGCCTCTTTGAACTGGTATCCAAAAGCCATCCAGGGGCAAACAGACCCCCACCCCTGCCCCATGGGGACAGGGGTGGACAGGGCAGAGGAGGAGGCTGGGCAGGGAGGGGGTCTTATATTCTCTGATGAGAGTAAGTCTGTGGGCTTTGTTCTCAGGGCAGCAGGATTCCCAGGTCTGAACAGGTCACCCAGACCACTGTGCAGAGGGCATTTCAGGGGGGGCCAGAGCAGCACCCAGAGGCCAGGAGAGTGAGGGTGGAGGCCAGAGCCCCACCAGGACCCCAGGCGAAGCTGGGAGGGCTCGGAGAGCAGGCATGCAGAGGCTGCCTGCACCCCTGGGACCTGAGACCCCAGGCCCTCACTGGTCAGCCAGATGTCAGAGCCTGGGTGGGTGTCTTGAGGGGCCCACATGGCTCCAGAACAGGAACAGGGTGTACAGAGGCACCCTCGCTGGCCTCCAGGAGCGTCTGCGGGTCAACTGGTCCCCGGAACCAGACCAGCTCAGCCTTAGTGTCTGGCCCCTGGGCCAAAATCAGGCCCCCAAGGCTTGGAGTCCGTTCTGTGAGGACTGAGAGCCACATGCAGAGGACCAAGTCCCAACTGAATGTTTTCCTGCCGCAGCCTGAGACCACGGGGCTCGCTCATCAGGGTCCTGTGATGGGGGTTGAGAGCACACCCTTGCACAGACAAGGGGGCCACGGCCTGAGATAGGTGTGCAGGCCCTGCCACAGCCATCGGCCCCCCTGGAGCCCAGCTGCTGCCATGGGGAGACCAGGTGCCTTCACTAGGTCAGCAATGGACTTTGCTGTCATGCTCCCGTTTATCACAATCTAGATGTTCTCTAGACAATGACGATGGCTAAGCATGCAGCCCTGTCTTGGGGCTTATTAGTGGCTGGGCCTCCGGGGCCCTCTACTCCACTCCCAGGAAGCCACCGGCGTGGTAGGCCTTCGGCAAGGAGGCCCCCTTGCAGCTCCTGAGCCAGAAGAGTTGTCCAGGGTCACTATGGCTGGCTGGCTGAGCCCTTGAAACCTGAGGAGGCCCTTTGAGGCCAAAGCCCCAGATCCCTTCCTTGGGGCGTCCGGCCGTTCACCCATGGGCCTGGGGTGGGTGGCAGGGCAGGTGGGGGAAGGGGTCGGTTGGGCCGGCAGAGGGCAGGAGGCGGGAACAGCTGGCCCTTTCCCCTCAGCACAGCGACTCAGATTCCGACCCCGAGTATGCATCTCTGCCGTCATCCATCCCCAGCGCCGTGCCTGTGACCGGGGAGTCCTTCTGTGACTGTGACAGTCAGAGTGAGGCCTTCTGCGGCAGCCTGCACGCCGCCCACCGGGGCAGGGACTGCCGCTGCGGGGAAGAGGACGAGTGTGAGTGTGGGGGCCTGCGGCGGGTGGACGGACCTCCGGGCCGGGGGGAGCCTGCCGAGCCTGGGCCTCTTCTCTTGCAGATTTTGACTGGGTTTGGGATGACCTGAATAAGTCCTCAGCCACTCTGCTGAGCTGTGACAACCGGAAGGTCAACTTCCACATGGAGTACAGCTGTGGCACAGCGGCCATCCGGGGTACCAAGGAGCTGGGGGAGGGCCAGCACTTCTGGGAGATCAAGATGACCTCACCCGTCTATGGCACTGACATGGTAAGTGACCGGCAGGGTTGGGGGAGGGGTGCCGGGCACCTTGGTCCCCAGTCCCCTCTGCCAGTCCCGCCATTTCCAGATGGTGGGCATCGGGACATCGGACGTGGACCTGGACAAGTACCACCACACGTTCTGCAGCCTGCTCGGCCGGGACGAGGACAGCTGGGGCCTCTCCTACACGGGTGCGTGGGGCCCCCAGGGTGGGGCGGGGCTGGGGGGCCCCAAGGCTGCAGGGCTCACCCTGACCCTGCTGCCCCCAGGCCTCCTCCACCACAAGGGCGACAAGACGAGCTTCTCCTCCCGGTTCGGCCAGGGCTCCATCATTGGCGTGCACCTGGACACCTGGCATGGGACGCTGACCTTTTTTAAGAACAGGAAGTGCATAGGTGAGGGCGTGACTCTGACACATGCCCGCAGAGCGTGGCTGCCACTGAGCTCCTGGTGAGGTTGAGGGCCCTAAAAGGCCATCCTTGCGGAAGCCTGAGGTCCCAGGGTCCCCAGAACTGGGCAAGGGCGGGGGGTAGGTGAAAATCCCAGCATCCTTTGTCCCCTTAGGAGAGCCTGAGCTTAGGGTTCAGGCTGTGCCACCTCCCCACCCCCAGGAGTGGCAGCCACCAAGCTGCAGAACAAGAGGTTCTACCCGATGGTGTGCTCCACGGCGGCCAAGAGCAGCATGAAGGTGATCCGCTCCTGTGCCAGCATCACCTCCCTGCAGTACCTGTGCTGCTACCGCCTGCGCCAGCTGCGGCCCGACTCTGGGGACACGCTCGAGGGCCTGCCCCTGCCGCCTGGCCTCAAGCAGGTGCTGCACCACAAGCTAGGCTGGGTCCTGAGCATGAGCTGCGGCCACCGCAAGCCTCCCGTGCCCTCGCCCACGGCCAATCCCAGCAGCCCCGAGACCCGACGCTGCCAGAGGAAGCGCTGCCGAAGGACCTAGCTTGTTTCCCAGTGAAAACTGCCTTCTACAGCTGGGATGGCGTTTTCTCTGTTTCTCCCTTTGGACCACCCTCCAGGGCAACAGGAGAGGGAGGACTGAACCAAGGTTTGTCTCAGCTGCCCCCCTGCCATCCGAGGCTGGGAGAGGCCTTGCTACAGGGGCTCTGGGGCCATTATCCCTGTGGTCCGGAGACCCAGACTTCCTAGTCTGTCTGCTTCCTGTGCCGGGTGTGGGAGCAGCCACTTTCCTTCTGAGTCTCTGGGGAGCTGCTGCCCCAGCATGTCTGGACTCAGGCTGCAGGCCTGGGAGGCTGGTCTGCTACCTGTGAGGAGGACGGCTTCGTGAGAGGTTGGCTCTTCCTGCTGTCGCCGCCGGCCTTGGGTTTTTCTTAACTTGCTTTGCATGTTGTCAGCTGCTGTTCCTCTCGTCTGAGGCTGAAAACGACCGTAATAAACTTAGAGTTTACGTCTGATGCTTACATACCTATGGAATGAAAGGGGTCGGACTGAAGCCTGGGGCTCACAGGTGTCCACAGCTTTTCTCCTGTTGGGCGGGGGGGGGGGGGAGGTCACAGCACCCTTGAGGAGTGACGGCCTGGTTCTCTTTTCTCCCTCAAGACCTTGTCTTAATGCTTCTCCCTTCCGAAGGTGCCCGCCTCCCCCGCCCCCACAGCCTCCAGGTGACCGGCGTTTGCCCTGTGGGGCCCTGAGGCGCTGCCCAGCCTTTCCTGCCTGTCCTAGCTGGCTAGCAGCCTCTCTGCCAGTGTGTACAGGGCCCAGGGCATATGAGCCCTGCCCCCATCTCTCCAGACCTTCCAGCCGGCTTGGCATCTCCTGGAGAGAAAGAATTTCCTCTTCTGCCCATCCCAGTTATGCAAGAACTTTCTCTGCTGCCCCTCCTGCGCCCCCATCTTGGGGTCAGACCTGAGAGCCCCGGTGCAGGTCGTACTGGGTGTCTTGCTCCCGCACACCACCGCTCGTGGTTTCTAGTCTGTTCCCTGGGCGGGCTGCATTCAGTCCTGCCAGTAGGTGGGAGAAGGGCCCGTCTGGTACCACAGGTGTGGTCAGGAGCCCAGGTCCAGCAGGAGGTCGGGGTTGGTGGTCGTCAGGAAGAGGCAGATGCGGTGGGAGAGGTCAGGTCCCACCCTGCGGGGCCGCACACCCTTGCCCATCTTCACAGGGAGGTCAGCCAGGAGGGCTAGGCGCTCCTGCTCCATGCCACAGGCCACATACACCTAGGGCAGGCACAGGGATAGGTGGGGCAGACCTCGGGGACCTGGCCTCCATATCTGGGAGTCTGGTTGGGGGGCGGGGGCCCACCTGTTGCAGAAGGCAGGAGGAGGGGAAGGCGGCGACAACAGCATTGGCCACAGCTGGGCTGACACAGTTGAACTGCCTGATATGCTGCCACCAGGCCCCCCGCAGGCTGGTGCCATCTCTTGCCACTCTTCTTGGCTGCTGCCCAGCGCCCGGTGGTGCAGAAGGAAAAGGCCCCAGATTCCCGGGACTGCCTGGGAAGGGGAGGATGCAGGGAAGTGCCTAGACTCTTCATCACCTCTCCTGAACGCCCCGCCCCCAGCTCAACAAAACCCTCAGCCCCCTCTGCTCAAGAGGCCAGAGAGGCGCCACCCCGCCCGGCACTCCCACCCCTCCTGCTGCAGCCCCCAGCAGGGTGAGGGTCACACACTAGAAGGGACGCTGGGTGAGGGCCTTGGTGAAGCCACACACATGCTAACTCAGCTCCTGCCAGGAGGCCACGAACAGCACATCCACGTTTGCCCAGAGCTGCAAGAGCACCAGGGCCTGAGAAGGAGATGAGCCCGTGGGTGTGGGTCAGAGGGTTCCCATGGGGGACACCCAGCTGAGACCAACCCCACGTGCCACCCACGTGCCAAACCAGCCCCTGCTGGGTCTTGGAGAGCAGCCCAAGGGCCAGAGCCCATGCCAACCATCTGGCCCAGCCCAACGGTCCTCACCTCCTCCACCTCGGGCCAGCCAACTGCCACCTTGGCACGAGCCACCGCTGGACGCTCTGGCTGCCATGTCTCCTGGGTGCTGGACTGGTAAGACCTATGCAGAGGTGACCGTCCTTCTGGCTCCCCACCCTCCATGAGTTCTCCTCCTGCCCCCAGAGCCCGCCCAAGGGAGAGGGTTAGCTGTGACACCAGCCCCCAGGGCCACCCCTGCCTTTCGCCCAAACGCTCCCATCCCAGGCAGGCTGGCTAAGGGTGTTAGGGTGACCGGTACCACAGATAAACATCCAGCCCAATGACAGCCAGGTGAAGGCAGACAGGGCTCTCAGGAGTGATCCAGGGCACAGAACAGGTTGGGCCACATGTCTGCAAGCCAAGAAGTTTTACCACACCTGTTCCTCGCGGCTGCGGCAGGCGGGGCCCACCGGCTACCACCAGTTTGCAGGAAGCAGGGGAGTGAGCCCAAGAACAGCCCTGCGGTGCTGGGAGGAGACGGGTGGACTCCTCCACCTAACCAGCTCTCTTTAGAAAACCAGCTCTGTGCCTCCCACTTGATCATGAAGATCTATGAAAGAACCCGGGTACACCCCAGGCTCCTAGAAGAGTTGGACTCAACCCTCCTCCCAATTCCTGGTCCACCTCTGCACCCCAGCCTGGCATTTGCTTGACATACACAGGTGCTTAATAAGCCTTGAACCTTGGGACCTGAGAAACTTGAACTCTGTAACCTGGCAGAAGGTCAAACCTAATGATACTCTGGTGCAAACATCAGCTGAGCAATCCCTATTTCTCCCGCCAGGCAGAAGCTGAGTGGTTGGGTGTCACAAGGTGGACTGCACAGCCAGCCTGCAGCCCTAGTCCCCAGGCCCCGTCTCAGCAGTTTACCACCTGACTTCTGACTCAGTTCTCAAGAGAACCCTCCTTATCCTGGCTTCTACCCGCAAGAAGCAGCTGTGGCTCCCACCTGCTCCCAGGCCAAGAGACCAGCTGGCTTCCCCCATCTCACCCACAACATCCAAAATAGGGAACCCAGCCCCTCACGATCTGTGGTCAGGGATTACTGCTTCCTCTCTCCCTCTCGCACCTGGGTCAGCTGAACAAAACCCTGCAGAAACTCCTCAGGCTCCAGCAGCAGCAGCCGGTCCTGCTCATTCGCAGCCCACACCTCAGGAGGCACCTGTGGGAACATACAGGGCACTGTTGCCCACCCTTGGCCTCGTGCACCCCGGGCCATGGCCTGGGCACCCCAGGAGTCCTGAGGCTTGCGCAGGTTCTTCCCGGACTGCTCTACAGAAACCCAGCATCCCACCTTCTCCTGAGACTAAAAGCAGCGCAGGTCTGCCAGGCAGCAACACCTGTGGCCACAGCCTGGATGGGATGGAGCATCCCTCAGCAGCAGTCGCGTTCAGGCTCTGGATCCCAGCCCGCAACTTACCAAGAGTAGCCTGTGCACCACTCACTCAGCGTTCCCCGTTCTCAGTTTACTGGTATGTAAAACGTACACAATTGCTGCAGCTGCCTCTCAAAAGAGCTTTGTCACATAAAACACCCAACCCAGGGCTGCATTCCGTAAACCCAGGACACTCACACTGAGGGGGCAAGGGTCTGGCTTCACTCTGCTCCACCTGAGGCTTCAGGCAGGGCGCTCGGGCTCCACGCGGTACTCACAGCCCAGGGCGTCCAGAGCCTCCGTCAGGATGTCGGCACCGGCATCTTCCAGAATGGCTGAATGGAGCAGAAGGACAGTCAGCTGTCACTCCTTCCTTCCCCAACGAGAGGACACTACTTGGGTGGGGACAGCAGCCCCACAGCCTGCACAGCGTGTTACCAACATACTGATTCCCGTCCGGCTCCCAGAGCGCAGATAAACAAGCTCCCCAAGACCGAGCTCCCCACCCCGGGCCGCTGCCCGCGCCCGCCCGCACCTGGGTCCACGAGCACCGCCAGGCGCCGCACGGCTTGCTCGGGCCGCAGCCGCTGCAGCACCTCGGCCGCCGCTCTGCGCTCCTCCGCCGGGTCCCGGACCCTGGCGGCGGCCTCCTCGCCCGCGGGGCCCTCGGCGTCTGAGTCCGAGATCTCCCAGGTCGGGGTCTGCGGCTATCCCCTGCCCCGACACGAGCCCCCGGCCCTCCCAGACCCAGCGCTCGCCATGGCCCGCCCGGCCTCTTCTCCCCTTCCGGCCGCGCCCGGACGCCTTTGCGGGGGACACCAGCTTCCGGCGTCGGGCGCGCCCCGCGGCGCGCGGTGGCATCTTCCGGCCGGAGCGCGGAGGCTGCCCGGCCATGGCGCGGAAGAAGGTGCGGCCGCGGCTGATCGCCGAGCTGGCCCGCCGCGTGCGGGCCCTGCGCGAGCAGCGGGAGCGGCCGCGCGATTCGGAGCGCTACGCCCTGGACTACGAGACGCTGACGCGGCCGCACTTGGGCCGCAAGCTGCCCGCGCGAGCCTGGGCCGACGTGCGCCGCGAGAGCCGCCTCCTGCAGTTGCTCGGCCGCCTCCCGCTCTTCGGCCTGGGCCGCCTTGTCACGCGCAAGTCCTGGCTGTGGCAGCACGACGAGCCGTGCTACTGGCGCCTTACGCGGGTCCGGCCCGACTACACGGCGCAGGTGCGTGCACGGTGCCCACCCCTCAGCTCCCGGCACCGCGGGGCACCACTATCTACTCTGCGCGCGACTTTGTGGGACGGGATATCCTGTCGCCCGATTCCTGGGCAAGCGAGCTTTCTGAGCTGATCTCCTCCCCACTTGCTTTGCAGAACTTGGACCACGGGAAGGCCTGGGGCGTCCTGACCTTCAAAGGTAAGGCGTCCAAACCCGGTGGGGAGGCTGACGGCAACAGATTGTTCCGCCAACGTGTGTGCAAGAAGCCTCGTCCTTCTTTCCCCAGGAAAGACGGAGAGTGAGGCTCGGGAGATAGAACAGGTCATGTACCACGACTGGCGGCTGGTGCCCAAGCACGAGGAGGAGGCCTTCACCGCTTTCACGCCGGCGCCGGAGGAAACTTTGCGCACTGTGCCCTACCCGCCGCTCCTCCGCGCAATGATTCTAGCAGAGCGACAGAGAAATGGAGACACTAGCACGGAGGAGCCCATGCTCAATCTGAAGAGGATACGCATTGATCCCTGGGACTATCCTGAGAACCAGGAGTCGAAGAGAAAGACCAAGGGCACCGCAGTCTAAAATGCCAGAGCGGGCAGGCTGCTGCAAGGGTGCAAGGCAGTCGCCATCGTTTTCGGTTACACCTGAATCAGCCCCCTGGGAGCTTGGATCCTACCTCCCCGTGACTTGTTGAGGTTCTACATTTTCTTGGAAAAGGGTGGGGTCAGACCTTGCACTTTGTGTCTTTCCTTTGTCCCCGCTGCCCCAACACGCAGATCTGACTGAGGGGGGCTCGCAGGAGGTGGCTGCTGGGGGAAAGCCTGAAGCAGCAGGGCCCGCAGGTTTGGAGCCCCGGTGCTGGCTCCTGTCACTTCCACGCTGGCTTCCCTCCCTATGACCTGTTGCCTCTGCCGGGACCCAGGTACAAACTGAATGCGAATAAAGGCACATGAAGCAGCCCTGGGATGTGGCTTCTTTGAGTTTGGGGTACCAAAGCGGGCTCTTGGCAGGGCTGTGGGGAGGAGCAGGTTGACACTGCTGCTTACGGCCGGGTGGTGAGAGGAGTGCCGCGCAGGCGCCCGGTGGTGGGGAGACCCGAGGGGATTCGGGAATCACAGGTGCGGCCGCAGAGGTCCCGGCGTCGGCGTGAAGGACAGACACCCCCTCTCCGCGTCCACCGAGGTAGTGGCGCCCGGCGACCAGGCCGCTTTAAGCACAGGCCCCGCCCCGGCCCGCGCGCCGCCCCCGCCCCGGCCCTCGAGCCGACCGAGCCCCGTTGCCGCCATCATGATCTGCCTGGTGCTGACCATCTTCGCCAATCTCTTCTCGGCGGGTGAGCGGCGCGGGCCGGGCGGGGCGGGTAGGGAGTGCGGCCGGGTCTGATGCGCCCCGACCCCGGCGGTCCCCACAGCGTACACCGGCGTGCACGAGCGCACCTTCTTGGCCGTGAAGCCCGACGGCGTGCAGCGGCGGCTCGTGGGCGAGATCGTTCGGCGCTTCGAGAGGAAGGGCTTCAAGCTGGTGGCGCTGAAGCTGGTGCTGGTGAGGGCCGGGGTCCCCAGGCGTGGGGAGCGGGACGGGGGGGTGGCGGCGGGGTCCCCGGGCGTCGGGGGCGCGGCGGGGTGGGGTGCAGGGGGAGACGGGGTCCCCGCGCGTGGGGGATGGAGGTCCCAGGAGCACGCGTCCAGTTCCCCTCCCTCCCCAGGCCTCGGAGGAGCTGCTGCGCCAGCACTACGCCGAGCTGCGTGAGCGCCCTTTCTACGGGCGCCTGGTCAAGTACATGGGCTCCGGGCCGGTGGTGGCCATGGTGAGTGCTGGCTGGCGGGAGGGCGGCGCGCTGACCCCATGCTGACCCCCGACCCCGTCTGCAGGTGTGGCAGGGTCTGGACGTTGTGCGCGCTTCGCGGGCGCTCATCGGGGCCACGAACCCGGCCGACGCTGCGCCTGGCACCATCCGTGGCGATTTCTGCATCGAGGTCGGCAAGTAAGGCCGGTTCCGACTCCCCGAACTGGGCTGCGCGGGGGCCCTCTGCCCGAGCTCTGTCTGCCCCGGGCCTGCGCTCACGCGCGCCTCTCCTGCACAGGAACGTGATTCACGGCAGCGACTCGGTGGAGGGCGCCCGCCGCGAGATAGCACTCTGGTTCCGCGCGGAGGAGCTCCTGTGCTGGGAGGACAGCGCCGGGCACTGGCTGTACGAGTAGCCGGTCGGGCAGATGTGCCCGTCTGCAGTGGGCTGTGGGTGATTCCTCCAGGCCCCAGAGGTGTGCACGCATGTGGAACCCACCCCTAGGAGCTCAGAATACCCTTCCTGTGGCAGGGCGCACAGGAGGGCAGGTGGTGCACGCCTGCGGAGCTCTGGTTGCTACAGGCCTTCCTGTCCTGGCTGAGGTTCTCAGTAGGCCCAGCCCGGCCTGTGCCCGTTTACAGCACGTCTGGAATGCGGCAGGGTGCCACCCTAGTACTTGGCTTGTCCCAGTACTTCTTTTTATAATAAATTGAGGAAAACTTTTGTGCTCGAGTTGGTTTGGGCCCAGGGACACAGAAGCATGATGTTAAGACATTTATTACTTACAGAGCAGATATGTAGGTTCACTTGCAGGGCCAAAGCCTGAGGAGAATTGTGTCACCCAGTTGCACCCACCCAGCTAACCCCCGAGTCACTTCAGGCCCTGTGAGGACAGACAAGGGACTTGACGTACATCACAGTGGAGAGTGGCAGGGCAGTGGGGAGAAGCCTGCAGCTGCAGGTGGTTGCAGTGGTGGCCAGCTGGGCTCGTGGGATGGCTGCCCAAGATCTGTGCTTCTCTGGTGGGAGGTGGGTGGGCAGCAGGGCCTGGGGCTGCCCTGATCGGTGCCTCGAGGAACAGGAATAAGGCCTGGGCAGGTGGGGGAGTTGGCAGTCCAGGGCGGTGCCCCTCAAAGCAGGCAGGCGCCATCGCCTAGAGCCGGCTGGAGGCGGCTCCTGTCTTTAGCCCTTGGGCCTCTGCTCGGTGGCCTATCATCAGATGCCCTCAAGGGAGCAGGCCACACCGCTTACCCCTAGGCACTTAGTCGCGTGTCTTGGGAGCTGGGCTCCTTGGAGACTGCACAGGAGGCAGGCCCTGGAGCACACCTTTCCCCATCACCCTGAGGCTGAGCCTACATCCAAGGACTGACCCCGGGAGAGGCCAGGGGCCTCCCCTTCTTCCTGAGGCTTGGGCCTGCCCTGGCAGCCTGAGAAATTCCACCCTAGGGGCTTCCGGGAGGGGTGGGACTGAAGGGGCCTGCTCCTACAAGGTGGGTGTTCGCCCAGAGAGAGCTAGCAGGGTCGGGGAGGACACAGGTCAGTGAGGGCTGGTGAGAGCCCGCCACACAGGACGATCACGGGGCTTGAGCGGGATGAGGGTGTGTGTCTGTCTTCTCAGGCAGCTGCCCCAGGGAGCCTGGTTACGTGCTTTCATGCCAGTTCCCAGGGCGGCAGGGATGGGGGAGGGGGAGCCCAGGGAAGGCTAGCAACTGGGCCAGCTCCCTGAGGGTTGGACCCCCCACTCCCGTGGGCAGCAGCCAAAGGCAAGTGGACTCAGGGTGGGAAGACTCAGCGGGGTGAAGTCCCTGCTCGACTCCCTGGAGAGATGCTGGGAATGAGTGACGAGTGGGGAGCCCACGGTGGAGCTCGGAGCCACCTGTAGGGGCTTCCCTGGCCCGACCCACCCTGGGGTTCTGCCTCGCTCTGGCCCTGAAGTGCCCTCGGGCCTGGAGGGCTTTGGGCTGGGTGCCAGCCAGGAGCTGCTGGGGAGAGGGTGTCCCGAGAGGCTCTGCTCCTCCCTGGTCAGGACGCCACCCCACTCCCCGCTCCCAACCAGACCCTATGCTCTCTGCCAGCTTATGGGGAGGCCCGGACCGAAGGTGAAAGCTGCAGGTTGAGAGGCTAGAAGTGGGGTGGACGGGCGCCTGGCTGCCTGCGGGCAGGCTGCCCCCTGGGTGGGCGGTGAGCAGGTGGGCGGGGCTGTATGTACACGTGGCAGGTGGCATCAGGCGGGGCGGGGTGGCGGCGGGCCGCAGCCTCACTCGGGGGTGTAGGACACCTGCCACACGATGATGTGGCTGCGCTCGGCCTTGGACAGCAGGGGCTTCACCTGGCTCACGTCCCCTGTACCCTCCTCGGGCTCATCGTCTTCTCCGTCGCCTGGAGAGAGCACAGCTGCCGTGAAGGGGCCACCCCTGTCCGGGGACACCTGGGGCCCCGGTGGCACCCACTCACCAATGCGGAAGTCGATGTAGCCCTCCCCGCCGCTAAGCACCAGCACATTCTTCAGCTTCTGGGCCTCGGTGTCTGCAGCGGAGGCAGTGGGCCCGGGGCTCTCGGAGGGGCTGTCGAGCACGCTGCCATTCAGAGTAGCCAACACGTTCCCTGTCATTGGGGCACAGGGACCTCAGCGGGGCAGCTGGAGCCCCCCACGCAGGCTCCTGAAGGGAGGCCGCGGCTGCAGCCCTGCGGGGAGTGGGGCCCGGCCCCTCACCTGGCACGGAGACAAAGAATTTGACAGCGTCACGGTGCCCGTGGAAGCAGAGCTGAGCCTGGGCCATGGAGCAGTAAGGGATGAAGCTGCTGGCTGATTTGTCACTGCTGTCGTCTCCGTACACGTGGATGATGCCTCCTGGGCGGGCCCCCTCCCCAGATGTGGGGGACGTCTTGTTGGCTGGAGAGAGAGGGTCCCGGAGGGGCTGAACCTGCTGACTGGGAGGACCAGTTTTCCAGCAGCCGAGGGCAGAGGGTGGGGCCTGCCTGGTGCCAGAGCCAGTCCGAGGGGCAAGGCCAGCCTCAGCCCCCAGGGCGTCCACAGTGGGGGGTTTCCTTCTGAGAGCAGGAGGCAGGCGCTCCAGACTTACCTCGGAGCCCCAGGAGCTGGCCTCGGTGCAGGACCACAGCTGGGGGAGGTGAGGGGCGGAGCATGGAAGAGAGAGGAGAGATGTGGTCACAGGGGGGACTGGCTGAGGAGGGCTGCGGCTAGGGCAGCCCGCGTCCTCCTGTGTCCTGGCAGAACGCGCCCGCCCCTGGGACCCTGACGTGCGCCTGTGAGTGGCAGCCAGGCCATCTCTACAGATGTCCATGGGTCACTCACTCTCAGTCAGCGGGATGGAGATGACAACTCCGTTGCCGGTGCCCACCCAGAGGCGGTTGCCTGCGATGAGCAGGGCTGTGATGCGCACAAAGGAGAAGCCCAGCTTGCCTGTCCCTGGGGGTGGGGGGAGGCGGGTCAGCGGGGGAGGCTGGGGGGACCCTCCTGCCCCCACATGCCCGGCTGGGGTGGCCCCTCACCCAGCATCTTGCTGACGTAGGGCTCGATATCCACGTCCTGCAGGTGCTGGTGGGTGTGGGCGTGGTACAGACGCAGTGTGGAGTCCAGGCGGATGGACACCCACACCCCGTCACCGATCCACGCCAGTTGCCGCACCTGGCTCTCCCGCCGTGGGTGGGCGTCAAACGACTTCTGTGGGGTCAGGGCAGCCCGTCAACGGGGTGGGGGGCCCTGAAGCTGCCATGGCCAAGAGTCCCTGAAGCAGCTCATGGGCACCTTTCTAGGGCCTCTTTGCTCCCTTGGGTCCTGGCTCCTAGGAGGAGCCCCAGCACCCCAGCCCGACCCCACAGCAGTGCCTGAGGGAAGTGCGGGGGGCCCATTCAGATGCCGATCTGCTTGTTTCAGGGAGAAGCAGCAGGTGGGCTCCAGAAAGACGGGCATTCACAGCCCAGCTGCCCTTTGTTGGCCCATGACCTTGGATGAACCAGTCGCTTCCCTAAGTGCATTTCCTTTGACCCCACAAAGCCCCCACCAGAGTCCATTAGAAGGTGTGTGGAAGCCCCAGCCTGCACTTGCCTCAATCTGCATCGTCTTGGGCTGGATGACGTGCACCTTGTTCTTGTAGCCGCACCAGACGCGGTCATACACGACGGCCATGCAGCGGATGGAGTGGTGCGGGTGGCCCAGGTCCATCAGGTGATAGTTGCTCAGGTCCCACTGGCTGTCTGTAGAGAGCCCGCGACCCCTGCTCAGGCCTGGCCAGGCCACCTCTGCGCACGATGCGGGTGGTTCACGCCCTGCCTGGACGTCAGATGCTGCTCCCCCACCCACTGTGCCAGGCCTCACCTTCACCTCGGTGGAAGATGGCCAGGGTCCCATCGGCCAGAGCCACCAGCACTCGCCCTTTCACGTGCCTGCAATGGGAAGGCGGTGAGCCGGGCTCAGGCCGGCTGCCCTCGGCCCTCCCAATCCCGGCCCCCGGCGGGGGTCACGCACACCAGGCTCAGCACGGAGTCCTTCAGCTTGATGGAGTGCAGACACTTCTTCCAGTTGGCCACAGCCGAGTGCACGTAGAGCCTGCGGGAGGAGGCACGGTGGGTGGGGGCTCACCCAGGGGACCCTCTCCACCCTGGCCCCCAAGGCCCAGCCTACCAGCCATTCTGGGTTCCCAGCCACATGGTGGGTGCAGCACTGCTGCTGGCCCCCGCGGCGTCCCCGCTGGGCTCCGGCTCAGGCTGCACACTGCTCATGTCCGTCTCCAGCCCGTTCTCACTGCAGGGAGGATGGCAGCTCCAGGGCAGCCCATGGAAGCCCGTCCCTGCCCACCTCTGCCACTCCCCCCCACCCTCCTCCCCTACTGCCCCATCCTGGGAGAGCCCACCTGTCAGGCTGGGTGCTGGGGGGTGGGGCAGGGGCCGGGTCGGTGAAGACGTGCTCTGTGAGGGGACCAGGCCGCACCGCAGCTGCCTCTGCTTCACTGGGCCCAGAGTCTGGCACCTCCATGGCCTCCGTGGCCTCCTCCGTGGACTGAGATGGGTTGACCTTCCCATTGGCGACAGCAGCCACCTCCCCTGTGGAAGGGAGGGGTGAGCTTGGCTGGGTGAGAGAAGACGGCCGCCCGGGCTCAGGCCCAGGACTCACCCTGGCCCTTGTCCAGCACTGGGGTGTCCCCACGGGAGGAGCAGTTGCTGCGTGGCACGTTGCAGCGGGTGGCACAGCCCACCAGGGTGATGCCGGCCAGCACGCCGTCTGCACTAGAGTCCTCAGGGTTCACGTCGCTGTCCAGGAAGATCTCCCCCGGAGGGTAGTCGCCATCGCTGGCCGCTGGAGGGAGAGTCACAGCCCCGTCACCCCGCGCTGAGAAGCCCCCATGACAGGACCCTACCCAGAGCTCCAGTCCCGGTGAGGGTGCAGGGGGAAGGGAGGGGCTGTTTGTGATGCCACCCCATCGCCTTGTCACCGGGTGAGTGTCATACAGGGGTCTCCTCCTGCATCATTAACAGGACTGAGCAGAGGGCTCAGACAGCTCCTCCCTGGACGCTCCGCATTGACTCCCGGCCAGCAGCAGGGGCCCAGCACTCACCGGGGATGCTGGAGATGCACAGGACGTGGGCATTGCACACGGTGAACTGGTCCACGACGGTGCCCGGCTGGTTGGCATCGATGATCACCACTTTGCTGGTGGTCAGGGTGCTGGTGAGGATCCACACGCGGCTGGAGGTGGCGTCCGCCTCGGGGAGCTCCTTTGCCTGTTTCCGAGCACAGGGACGGGCTGGTGCCTGAGCGCTCACTACTGTAGCAGCAATGGGGGGCGAGTGGGGGCGATCCTGGAATCTCTCAGGATCTAGCCTTACCCATGGCCTTAAGGGACCTGAATGTCCTCCCTTGTCGCCAGGACGGTGAGAACTCAGAACTGCACGTTGTGCCTAGGTCGTGGCACTCATGGCCTCCCTTCCTCAGAGGAAAGCTGAGCTCCCGGTGGTTAAGTCACTGGCCCCCACATCGAGCCGGGACAGAAAGTGAAGCCTCCAGGCACTAAGCCCCTCACACGGCTCCTGGGCAGGCACAGACCTGCTCCAGCCTGGCTGCCCTGAGCCTCCACTCCCCCTTGCTGCCCCACCCACCGGCAGGGGACCGGGCCACCCCAGTCTCCCGCCACTGTCCCCAGCTGTCCTCCGTTTCTGTCACTCCCACCCAGACTCGTCATAGCAGAGCCATCGGGATGGCAGAAGCAGAAGGTGGCCCTGGCCCTGTCTGCCACTCTGACCTTCTTCTTCTCGGGGGACGCGTGGTTGCTCTTGGTCTCTCCTTCTACTTCCCGGTCACAGGTCAGAGGGTCGCGGCCTGGCACAGGCTTGACTCCATTCCCGGGGTCATCCTCACTCAGTTTCCAGCCGCTCAGGTTGACGCCCGCGGCACACCACAGCTGGGAGGACAGGGCCGTGAGGTCCGGCTTCACGGGCTTCTGGGGCAGGGGGACCTCTCCCAGCCTCACGCCTTCCGCGGGGCTCACCTTCATGGTCGGGTCCTTCTCCACCAGAGGGCGGCAGTACACGGGGACGGGCACATTCTTCATGCGGGTGTCCTCCTGGCCCCCGTTGGGACTCAGCTGCAGGAACAAGGCAGAGGGGCGCTGTGGGAGCCAGGCCTAGCCGGCTCACATGTGTGGGGCCGCAGTCCACTACCCGGTCCTCCAGGTTTTGGACTTGGGGCCCTGGGCGTGTATGGGGCTCCCCAGGGGCTCCCTGCCTGTGGCGCCCCCCACGCTGCCCTGCACCCAGCACCTGCTTGTACTTGGCTGGTAGGCTCCAGCCACAGGCCTGCAGCCGCCCGTCGTCATTGCGCACGTGCTCGCGCACCTGGCGGTACTGCTCACGCTTCTGCTCCCGCCTTGCAGAGGACGTGCAGTCGCTGGCGAAGGAAGGGCAGGTTACTGTGTCTGCAAGGGAGCACGCCTGCTGCCCCGGAGCTCTCCCTCCTGGACCTGGACCGTCCCTGCCGGGCGCCCATCTGACAGCAGGTGGCTCTCCCCAGCTCTAGGCTTGGAGGCCACATCCAGCCGCTGCCCTGGGCCAGCTGGCAGGGACCCACAGCCCTGGTGGCACCTGAAATGGCTGCGGGCTGCCTGCTGGGGGTCACCCGAGGAGCAAGGCGCAGGCCTCCGGGACTAAGCGGAGGGACTGTGGGGGAGCGCAGCCTCTGCTGAGGGACATCCAATGCTCCCACTGGGGCTGGAGGGGTACACACGGTGTGCACGGAGAGGTCATGACCCCTGATGCCTGGTCAGTGTCCTTCCCACTACGGACCCCATCCCCTGAGCACAGCCGCCAGAGCAGCAAGGTGGAAACCGGTCCTGCTTCAGAGCCTGGAGGGGAGGGGCCCTGGGACACAGGGACTCCCCCTGTGCAGGCCAGCGGGGAAGGGCAGGGTAGGCCTGGGAAACTCACTCATCTGGGAAGAACTCCAGGGGCCGGCTGCCGGCGGAGATCTGGCACATGGCGTGGCTGCGGCGCTGACTGAAGCCGGCCGTGGTGGGTGACTTGTAATGGATGTTCACGGAGGGGTAGGACCGCTTGGCCGGAGGGGGGCTTGAGGAGGAGCTGAAGAGGCGGCTGAAGCTGCCAGCCGAAGCATAGGGGGTGAGGGGTGGCCTGAGGGGAGACCTCCCCAGCGGCCACTGCCAGTGCCCTCCCAGTGCCCCCAACTCACAATTGCCAGATGGTGGACTTCTTCTTCTCCTGGACAGACGGATGCTCTCGGGATGCTCTACAGGGGAGGGCAGGGGGAGGGGCCCCACTCAGCCACGCCCAGCCTGACTCAGCCCCACCCAGTCCAACCAAGCCCCCCTCTCACCAGGCCCCTCTTGCCTCCCTTGCTTGGGACCCTCCCCATGGACACACGGACTGGAGCATCAGACAAGAGGGACTCCCAGGCGAGTCACCCATAACTTCCTAGAGAGACCCCGGTGCACTGGCCCCAACAAACCCCAGCCTCTCTCTAGCCCAGCAGGTACATCCACTGGCCAGGCCAGGGCTGCACCAGAGGCCCAGTTCTGCTGGTCCCCTGCAGGCTCCCACCAGGGGAGGACCCGACACCCTAAATTCTCCCGGAAGAGAGGGAGGTGAAGGGGTGGTCAGCCTCAATCCCATCCCCAGGACCTCCTAGAGCGACCACAGCTCACAGACGGAGATGGGAGCGTGTCTTCCGGAGCCCACAGGAGCCTGGAGGCCCACCTGATCATCTCGGTCCACCGCACGGCCTCCTGCAGCTCCATCAGCCGCTCCTTGTACTGGTTGCGCTCCATGAGCACACGGGCCATCTCCACACGCGTGAAGCGGCGGCGCTGCGCCATGGGGATCTTGTCCTGCGGGGAGAGTGCCGCTGCTCAGCCAGCGAGGGGCCACCTCTGGGAGTGGGCGCACCCGAGGGCGCTTTCCCACAGAGCTTCAGGCAAACACGGTGGGGAGGGGTGGGCACAGGAACAGGAGCCACCACCCCGAAAAGGCCCCCCTTCTTTCCAGAAGGTCACATGACACACTCGAGGGGTACAACACACACAGTGTGTTTTCCTACAAGCTCCCAGACACCCTGGCAATCCCAAATGCCACCGGTCAATGCTAACAGGTGGGACTGGCCCACAGTGGCATAGCAGGAAGAAAGGTTCTGGGGAAGGTCTGGCGAGCAGGACCCCGGTCACTGCCTCGGAGCTGGACACTTGAGGTACTGGTGGATCTGCATGGGATCTGCTGTCCCTGGCAGGACTGTCTCCTTACGCAGCCCTGCCCTGGGCTGCCCTCCCCTAGTGCCCCCACCACCGGCACTCGGAGCTCACAGGAGCGTTGGCAGCCCCAGGCCCCCCACCAGGAGGTCAAGGCACCAATCGGGTGCCCTCCATGCCCAAGTGGGAGGGCCTTGAGGAGCCGCAGCTGCCTAATACACCTGTGGCTTTGTTTCTTTCCTAGAGCATTTGGAGATGAGGGGCTGCGCAGGATGGGCAAGGTGAACAGCTACAGTTTCCCAAGTGCCTGCTATGGGATCGGCATCCTGTTAACGTGCATCCCACAACCCCCAAAATAACAGTGGATGAGTGGTGAGGTCGGCGTCCAAACTTCACCTTGGCTTAAAGGACCCATGCCTGCTCTCTCTGTAAGGAAGGCGGCCAGGTCGCTGGGCTGGGGCCCCTATTCTGGAGAGGACCTGGGAAGGGCAAAGACCCCTACAAACCCTTCCCTACAGCCACTCCTAGGGCTTTCCTCAGAACATTCCATGCATCTCTGCGGGTTTGTGAAGACAGATGAGGCATCTGAGGGCCTCAGGTACTCAAACTGTTCTGTCTGGGGGGCAGCAGCTGGGCCGGTAAGCAGGGAGACCCCCTTGTGACAGTGCAACCCACATCTGCTAGGACCTAGGTGAGAGGGGGCATCCCGCAGAGAGGGGGCTGGTTCTGACCGCACAAAGTCAGTGGGGCAGGGGGGCTGCTGCTGGGTGCAGTCATCACACAGGAGGTGTGAGGAGGACCCAGAGACCCAGAAGAACTAGCACATCCCCGGGAAGCCCGCCCACACTGCCCACCCCCCATGCCCACATGTTAATAGTGGAATATACCAATTCTGTACAGAGATAGCTGCTTACATCCTCCACCTCTTCTTTGGGTTCACGGTGGGCAATGATGGCCTCTGACTTCACTCTGCAGGATGAGGAAGGAAGCGGGGCAGGGTGAGGGCCCCACTGGGCACTGGCCCAGAGGATGTGTCCCACCTCTCAGCTGCACTCAGGGCTCTCCCCTCAGGTTCTAGGCCCTGAGCATTCCTGCCAGTGCCTTGGGGACGGGTGGCTCCACACCCTTGCCCACATGTGCCCTGAAGCCCAGCCAAGGAACAGGACCTCCAATTCAGGTGGTCAATTGCTAACAGGAAGGCAAGGGCAGTGCTAGCTTCAGGCAGGGCCAGAGGAGACCTGGCTCCCAGTCCCACAAACCTGGCACAGGCGACACCTGCCTAGGGCCCACCCCTCACACCTCCCCTTTCCTGTCTGGAGCCAAAGGCACCACTTTGGGAGAATGGGGTGAGGATCAGGCTGGAAGAGAAAGGCCACAGGGACGTGCAGAGTGCTGGGGAGGACACCCCAGAGTTTCCCAGCAAGGCTCTGTGACCCAACCTCGGCTGATCGAGGGCTGGGGAGCAGAGGGGAGTGCAGGGGACCTGCGGTGGCCAGAGGCCATTATCCTCCCTTCCCTCCTCCTGAATGAATGTAATAGTGTGAGAGGAGTGGGAAGGCCCCACTCAGCCGCCAGAGAAAGGACACCCAAGACAGGACACTGTCCCTCGTGTGGGATTATTCCCCCGAGGATGGTGGAGACAAGAGGGGAGGGGTGGGTGGCCAACACAGTAGTTGGGTCTGGAGAGGGTCGATTATGAGATGTAGCTCAGGGATGAGCAGGAGGCTGAGCAGTGAGCATGCAAAGTGAGCCACTTTGGGAAGGAATGACCTCAGGGGGTGTAGTTAGCTAGAAAGCAGATGCCAGGGGATTGCGGAAAGGACATGAGGGGCCGGGCGGGGCCTGACCCCCCCTCTCCACGCCTGGCGGCCCAGCCTCCGTGGGAGCCCCGCCCCTCAAGGAGCCCCACTCACCTCCTCAGCTCCTCCTCCAGGTCCTTGATGCGGTTCTCCAGTCTGAGTTTGGCCTGCCTGGCAGCTTCCAAGTCCCCCTTCAGCACCTCCTGCTCCCCCGAGAGCTGGTCCACCTTGGCGATGAGGTCGTTCTTCACCACATTCAGAGCGTTTCTTTGAAAAGGCAGAAAGGGGAGCTCCTTGTGAGCCAGTGTGTACATTAAGTGATGAGGTTTCAAAGGGGTCTGCCCACCCTGGTGTATCTGAGCAGACACATCCTGGTCTTGAAACTGGTGAGAGGAGGTGACCACCCCATCCTCTCCCCAGGAGGGGTGAGCTCAGTCCAGTGGGTCCAGGTCTTCCCTGGGGACTGCCCTGAGGCTGGGCCGATGCAGTTGTTACAGGAGCCCCTGGTCCTGGTTGGGGGCTGTCTCAGCAACTGTGGTGCTGAGGAAGAGCATCCTTACTTGGTTTCTAGAAGCTGTGAGTTCTCCAGCAGCAGATTCCCCACTTCCTTGCCCATTCCTGAAACAAAAGGTACGGAGTTATTACGTGTGCCTGGTGAAGCCAGACCCTGATGCTCACACCTGCCTCAGAATAACAGACGTCCTGCCAGGGGGCGGCCCACCCCTGGAAGGATGGCCCCCCCGGGAGGGCTGATGTGAGGGGATAAGGAACAGAGGCCCAATCTGCAGGAAGACGCTTGCCCGGGGAGGCCAGGCGACCCTGAGAGGCCTCTGCCGGTCTTGAGGCAGGCTCTCCACCAAGCAATGCAGTCAGGAAAGGACCTGCTGCGTGCGAGCCCCGTGGGGGTCTCAGACTGGCCTCTGGAGGGCAATGAGCAGGTCTCCTCTGCCCTGATGAATGCAGCAGCCCTGGACTTACATTCTGGAACTCAGTGATGGGCTCTCACAGCTCTCTACCAACATGAAGTCTGGGTACCAGCAGGGCCCAGACGGTACCCTTATGGCCGCTGTGCAACCTCCTCAATCGATGCCCACCCCTGGCCCAGTATCACTGCCTTCCCCCAGCCCTGTGACTTCCAGGCCATCATGAAGCAGACCCTTTTCAGAGCTACCCCCTCGGAGAATGGAGGTTGGAGCTGTGGTGATGGGGACAGAGAGCCCTGGCCAAGGAGATGGGATGGTCCATGGCAGGTGCAGCCCTCCACCAGGCTGGGAGCAGGCCTTTAGGAGCCAGAAGGTGGAGTGGAGGTGAGGACAGCGCTCCCGGGGCTGGTGCCCAGAGGGGATGGCCAGACCCCAAAGTGGGCCCCGCAGACTGAGGTCTCTGCAGGCGTGTCACAAAACCCCCAAAGCACTGCATCTAATGCTTTAGGACTGCCTCGAAGCCCAAGGTCTGTTCCTCTTGTTCACTTCCCTCCTCCATGGCCTTAACACAACTGTGAGACGAGATGACCCACGCACACGGTGTGCCCAGCTTAGGGTTCTGCCGGCTGTTTCTATTCTCACCTCCTCGCCTCAAACATGGCCTGCCTGCCCTTCAGATGGGATCCAGCAGGCCCTGGGCTCAGGCCTTCCTGAACTAATGTGGGGGGCTCAGAGAGGCTGGGGTCCCCTCCTCAGCCCGTCAAGGGTCTGCTCTGAGGGAGTCAGGTGCCCGCTCACCATGCCTGCTGGAGGCCCTCCCACCCCCACCCCTGAAGCCACGGACACCACTGCCCCCACGGCTGCCCCACCGGGCTCAACAAAGCGAATGGCTCATGAAGCATGAGAAGGCGTCAGGGAGGCAGAGGAAGCCAGAAGCAGGGAAACACATACTGAAACAGGGCCTCGGCCTTACCAAAAAAATCATCGCGCACTATGGGCGCCGTCCCAGTCCCACGGGAGATGGGCGACCAGGGCGGGAGGAAGGAAAGGGAGAGAGGAGGGGAGAGAAAAGAAGCGCGTTAAGCCCGTATGATGAGCAGGCGGGGGGACTTCAGGGCTACTTCTCGCTGGGTTAGGGGTGGACACAGGAGTGGGACAGGAGGGGCGGGAGACGGGATGGGGCCAGCTACTCCTTCTAGAAAGTTTACCCTGGGTGGTGAGGTGGAGGGTCAGGGCAACACAACTGACATCTTACACTAAAATCCTGGGTTGGTGGGGTGGTGGGGTGGGGGGTGGGGGCTAAGGACAGAGGTCTCTGCAAATGAGGGAGAGCTGTGACCAGGCCCCGGGTGCCTTTGAACATAGTGGGGAGGTAGCCAACAGAGGGGAGATGCCACAGCACTGAGCCTGTACTCTGTGTCCAGTTAACTAGCCTCCGCCTCTATCGGGTCTGTAGAACCTTAAGAAATGGCCTACAAGGAGAGACCGGGGTCAAGGGCACAGCAGCTCTCCCTCAATTGTCAAGGTCACCGTCAGTGGGCTGGTGGAGCAAACCAAAAGAAGCTTCCGAGCAGCAGTAGGCTGGTGAGCAAAAGCACGTGTGCCTTAGTGGACTGGACCAGGATTGGGAGGGGACAGGCTGCACAGCTGGCAGTGACTGGGCAGCAGCAGTGGGGTGTCCCAGGGTGCCACCCCCTCCACCTGGATGCCACCATGGGGAAGAGGGGCCGCAAACAGACAGCAGAGATACACACCTGAGAACTCCCCTGGGGCCATGTCCAGCGAAGCACAGAGAGATGGGGAAGGAAGTGACAAAGGTTAATTGGTGACTGAAACCAACAAAATGAAGAAACTCTTATTAAAGAAAAAGCGACGATGATCAGCCATTTCCATGTTGAAGGGCCCAAAAGCATACGAGCAGACGACCCCAGGCCTGTGGGTGCCAAATGCATCCAAGGCAGGAACCCTGAAGGAAAGGGGAGGTCAGAACAGCACGCTCCTCAGTCCTGGAGGCCCTGGGGCAGGCGTGCGGATCTAAAGCCTGCTCGCCCCTCTACTCCCACCACCATCAGGAGGGCCAGACCCCTGTGAAGCTAACGTGTGTGTGGGTGTGGTGTGGTGGGTGCTGGGCATCCAGCCTCACAGGCGCCCCCAGAGTGAGTGAGCCATGGACAAGGACCTGGCCTCGGTGGGGGGTGGGGGTGGGGCCCTGGCCAGCCCAGGTCTTAGGGGAAGGGCAAGACCTTACTTAGGTCAAGGGCAACCAGAAGACAAGGGCCCTACTGTGCAGGGAGGGAATCACTGAGTCAGGATGTGAGGGGTTGGGGGGCCGCTTGTGCCAAACTGCTCTCCGCTACCCAGCTGAAGACTTGAGGAAATGATACTGTTCTATTTGATTCATTTCACGCAGAAAGAAATGGTATAAAAAGTCGTCTGACTTAAAGGACAAACTACAGAATCTGTGGAAGGAATTCAAATGATAAAGTGGATTTATCATTTTGATAGGCAGTTCAGAAGTGGATGTGTCTCCCCTCTCATCTCTAATTCCCAGGCAGCTGCTGTTCACGTTTGATATTCTCCTTCTCAGGCGTCTTTCTAGGCAGATATCAGTTTCTGAAAAACAAAATCGTGACCACCACTCTCCATCCTCTTGGGCAACTTCCGCCGTTGCACCTTACATGGTATCCCAGGACCCCTTCCACGTGAAGGATCCACGATCACCTTGAAAGCTTCGATGTATTTCCATATGGAGACGTCCCATTGTTTCCTAGGGCACCGGCTCCTTTGACAGGCATTTCAGGCCTGCACGGTTGTGCGTGGGCACCAGGACACGCACATGGGCTCCTGTGGGTGCCTTGGCCCTATTTGAGGAGCGGTGGTCCCGCTCCCTCCAGGTCCAGCCTGGCCGTACCCTGACAGCTGGCCTCTACCGGCCACCTCCCATCAGCGGGGTGGACAGTACCCGCTTCATTTTTGTCAATCGTTTGAGGAAAAAGAGTTAACTCTATACTCTCTCACTATTCATTTCTGTGTTATTCTTGAAGTTGAACATCTTTTCAGGTTTGTGGGTCTCTTCTGTGAATGTCCTGCTTTATCCTCTACTCATTTCCTATTTAAAAAAATTTTTTTAAATTAATTAATTATTGCCTGCATTCGGTCTTCATTGCTGTGCATGGGCTTTCTCTAGTTGC
The DNA here is from genome assembly GCF_002837175.3 of Physeter macrocephalus. Taxonomy (NCBI): domain Eukaryota; kingdom Metazoa; phylum Chordata; class Mammalia; order Artiodactyla; family Physeteridae; genus Physeter; species Physeter macrocephalus. The sequence goes on along the minus strand of NC_041227.1, from coordinate 48,064,966 downwards.
AGCGAGCAGGGGCAGCAACTCTGTTGCGGTGTGCAGACTTCTCATTGCGGTGGCTTCTCTTGTGGCGGAGCACGGGCTCTAGGCGCAAGGGCTTCAGTAGTTGTGGCACGTGGGCTCAGTAATTGTGGCTCGCAGGCTCTAGAGCACAGGCTCAGTAGTTGTGGCACACGGGCTTAGTTGCTCCATGGCATGTGGGATCTTACCAGACCAGGGCTCGAACCTGTGTCCCCTGCATTGGCAGGCGGATTCTTAACCACTGCACGACTAGGGAAGTTTCCTATTGTACTTCACTTCTTTTAACGTTAATGGTGGAGACCATAAATACATATATCTATACATACACATACGTACATATATATACACATGCGCACACACACACACACACACACACACACACACACACACACACACATATACTCTTTGGTTTTGGCAATGAAGAGAAGCTCAGATTATGAAAATACTCTCCAATACTCTCTTCCAGTTGTTATCCTTGTATTTTTATGTTTAGATCTTTAATCCACCTAGAAATTATTTTTGTGTTCGGAGTGAGGTTGAATTAGACCTCATTTTTTTCCAAGTGGCTAGTCAATGAATCCAGTACACATATTGAATAATCCATCATCTGGGTGTCTTCAGGAACTGGTGATGGGGGACCAGGCCTCCTGTCACTGACACTTCCTCCAGCTGAGCCAGACTCTGGGGACTCGAGCAGACCCCAGCTCATCCCTCCACCATGCTGGACAAAGGGCCGGCCCCTCACTCCAGGGCTCCGTCCGCAGATCACAGGAGCTTGCGGCTCTCCTCAACTCCTCAGGGCTGCCTGCCTTGCCTGTGCCCCTCGTGATGAAGGCTCCAGAAAGGCGCCCAAAGGCCCATCACTCCCAAGAGTGGGGTCTCATTCCAACCAGAACTAAGTGGTGCCCGAGACGGCCCCCGCCCGCCAAGCGTTGCAGTGCAAGTGCCTTGGCACTCAGGGTTCTCACCACCAGGTGAGAAGACAATTCTCACTTCAGCCCATCAGAACAGACCCATCAGATGCACTGGTTAGAGCTTCTTACATCAGGCACTCCTGTTCGAGGGAACTGACCTCAGGAGGTGCATCAGACATCATTTCCCTCTCAGGAACCCTGCTGCAACAGACTCCACCTCTACCTACTGACTCAGTCAATGTGGCTCCAGGTAAAACTCACTGGTGTGTGGTTTCTAGTTCTCTGCTTTTCTCTCCCATCACTCTTTATGGAGACTCTGGCATCCGGAACGGTGCTGCCTGAACCACAGGATGTGGCCAGGTGCTAGAGCATCTGCCAGCCCCGGGGGCACCGGGATGGGTGGGGGGCAGTCACATGGAGTGAGCACGCACACCTTCAGCACGTGGGCGCTGCAGGGGAGGGGACAGCTCTGCAGCCTGGGGCCACAGGGCAAGGCAGGAGACGTGGCTGACAGGATGGACTGACTGGCAGGCCACCCAGTGCCACCAGGTAGCGAGGAGGCCAGTGAGCTAGGGTGATCTCGTAGAACCATGGGAGGCATCACAAGTGTAGCAGAAGCATCAGTCACAACAGCCAAAAGTGAAATGACCCAAATGTCCATCAGTGGCTGAATGGATACATGAAATGTGGTCTATCCACACTGGAACATTATTCAGCCATAAAAAGGAATGAAACTCTGACACACTCCAACATGGACGAACCTTAAAGGCATGATGCTAAATGAAGGCAGCCAGATGGAAAAGGCCACTGACGTGAAATGTCCAGAACAGGCAAGTCTGCAGACACAGGAAGTAGAGCAGCAGTGCCAGGGTGGTGGCGGGGAGCGACTGCTAGTGGGTACAGGTTTCGTTTGGTGGGTGGTGTAAAATGTTCTAAAGCTATGTGGTGATGACTGCACAAATCCAAAAGTGCTAAAGGTCACTGAGGTGTACACTGAAAGTGGGGGGATTGTATGGTGTGGAAATTCCATCTCAATAAGGCTGTTAAAAAAAGCACAGTGGTGGTCGGAGGCAGCGCTGCCACCCTGGGTGGGACCTGAGTTCAAGTCCTGGCTCTGCCACTTCACCTCGGCCTCTGTGACCTCGGTTTCTTCATCTGTGAAATGGAGACACTAGCAGTGTGAGGCATTAACGGTGGCTGTGCATATAAAACATTGGTGTCGCTCTTCTCGTAAGGCCCGTGATGAGTGTTGGAATCTTGTCACATGACGAGACTGAAGAAAGGTACGAGGTGCGGGGGCCCCACTTTGCCCCTCAGACCTCCTCCAGAGCTCCGCACCAGGAGCGGGGACGCGAAGCTGGGCCTCCGACCCTGACGTGGAAATGCAAAACATCCTATGTCTGTGTGTCTTCCTAGGGAGATACCTTTTTATCAGGTTCTCAAAAGCTCAAGAAAGTGTGGTGCCCTGCTGTGTAAGCTCTCCAGTGCAGGAGGCCGCCCCCCAGGCCCGGCGCGGCTCCAAGGTTGCCCGGGCAGAAAGGCACTCCCTCTGGTGACCACCCGTCACAGCCTGGATCCCAGGTGCCTCCTCCCGGCCACGCCCGGCCCTGCTGGTGTGAGCACATGCAGGGGAGCAGCCTACAGCCCATGCCCACGAGTCCACACCTGTCCAGGGGGTTCCCACATCTAGAAAGATCTACGCCCGCAAGTAGCTATGACAGTGGTATTCAAACAGCAAATATTAGAATTGATTAGGTAATTCACAGTCACACAAAAATAAGGAAGTTAAAACATGCAGAGGAATCTTAGTGGTTCAGGGAAATGTTAACATCAGCCACGAAGAAAAAGCCAGACAAAAGCTGCCACCCCACGTCCCAGGTGCGCATGCTGGGGCCCTGGCGCCTGGGAGGGTGTCACTCATCACAGCTTGGGGTCTCCTCTGGTTTTTACTTCCTTCCTGGCAATGTCTGATATTACTTTAATATTATTATCAGCATGTATCCTTTTTCTAAAAATAAAAAAATGCCTAAAAATTGAATTTATATGGTAGTATCTGAAATATGTAAAGAAGAGAAGGATGTCAAAATACTAAAAGTGACTGTCCCTAATGAGTAGACTTTTTCTGAATACTAACAGTTTTTGTATATTTTAAAATATATATTTTTACAATGCTTGTGAGAAAAATTCCATTAAAAATATATACTGCCAAAAGTGGGCATCTTTGTCTTGTTCCTAATCTTAGAGGGGACGCTTTCAGTCTTTCACCATTGAGTATGAATGTACTTTACTGAAATGTACAGCTAAAAACTGATACGTTTTACATGATGGTTTTACCACAGTTTGATATATACAGTTGTGTACCTAATCTCTTTAAATTCTGGCTGAAAAAACTTCTGTTCCAGGCACAAGGCGTGCTGGTGCTAAACACCCCAGATGATGCTGCTGCCTGGAGGTCTCCCCACCCTGAGTAAGACAATCAACTTATGAGAACTAATAGGATGCAGGCCCACTGCAAAGAAAGCGAGGCCGTTCCAGCTGAAAACACCAGCTGGGCCCCCTTCGTTTGCAGGTCAGGCCTGGTGGTGTGTGCAGCTGGCAGGCCGGCCGGGCGGCGCTGTCTACACGGGGACCTGGTGCGTCTATCACGGGGGAGTGACAGCAGCAGAGAGGCTGGCAACAGAAACCCTCAGATGCCAGACAGCTCCGCCTCCTCGGGCAGCAGATGATAAAACATGGATCAAACGTCAGAAGGCAGCCTTCCCAGATTCTCTTAGTGGAATCGCTACCACCCTGCTCACCATGTATCCAGTGGAGGCAGCTGCTGCCCCTCCCCAAGGAGAAACAAGAGGACCCTTCCTTGGGGTGTGGGGAGGGGACAGACCAGAACCACGGCCCTGACAACAGAGCCACACTCAGCCCTGACGCCCACCTTGCTGGCTGCTGAGCAGGAGGGAGGGCTTCGGGGACAAGGCCGCTTCTCCAGGCTGGGGCTCCGGACACACATCTGGGCCAGGGGAGCTTGAACCCCGCTGAGAGACAGCGTGACTTCCCTCCACTGCCCTGAGGGCCACAGCCCGGCCTCAGAGCCATGCAGGCTGCCCTCAGGTACAGGCAGACGCTGGCACACGGGGCCTGGCTCGGGCAGGGAGGGAGGACCAGGAGCAAGTCTGCAACAGGCAGGTTGTCTCTGCACCTGTCTCAGACATAGCCTCGCGGGGCTCTCGGAGGGCACTGACGCTGTCTGGGCACGCTCCTCGTGGACTGGAGGAGCTGGCAACCACCACCCTCCCAAAACATTCCTAGAAAGTGGGCTGCCCAGGGGAGGGGCTTGGAGCAGGGCTGGGCTGAGGGCTACTGGGAATGGGTTTCTTCTTGGGCTGACAAGACGGTCTATAGACAGTTGCTCGAATCCGTGAGCACCCCAAACCCCACCAAGCGGCACACTTTAAGCGGCGAGTTATGGTAAGTGAATACATCTCAATATTCACAGTTTGTAAAGAGAACTTCCTGGCTCACAGAGACTTTGCTTTCATCACAAACCCAACCATAGCAGGGTCCCAGGGATGGTTGTCTTTACCTAGCAGGTCGGCCCCTTCGTCCACATCCCCGATGACCTCGGACCCCGCAGTCGACAGCTCATGGTACAGGGAGTCAGTGTTGATGCCAAAAGCCTTGTTCACGATCCCCTGGGTTGGGCTGTGGGGACACGCAGCCGAGGAAGGTGGAGTGAGTGGGCAGCACCAATGGACCGCACACGGGGACACCCCTGAGGGGCCACTCGATGCCAACAACGCTGGCTCAAGTGCAGGCGTGGTGGGTGGCGGGTCAGTGTCCTGGGCAGTTCTCCCACCTCGAGGGGCTGCGAGGCACCTCTACCAGGGGAACCAACTCCCAGGGTGAGTGCTGAGCCATTCGGGAGTGGCTGTGGGCCCAGTGAGCACCTGCTGCCCGTGCGGTCCAGGCGGGGCTCCCGGCCCATGTCCAGCTCTGGGGTGGAGTCGATAATGTCCTGAACATCAGACCACTCGTCACTGCTGCCCATGCCTGGGGGAACACAGTGGAGCCCAGGGTCGGGGGGTGACCAGCAGTTCCCTGCACCACTCGTGGCTGCCCTGGGGCCCCTTGTCCGGAGACCCCACGCTAGGCCACCACAGGCAGGGACGGTTGTGGTGGGGGTTCTTCCCGAGCTGGTGGCTGGATGGGGCCTGTCCCCCAGAACTGTGATCCCATCTGAACAGGCCATTTTTTCCCTCCCTTTTCTCTGATTAGACTGTGTCTGCTGGATGACAGTGGTCTACTGTCAGGCTGAGTTGTGTCCCCCAAATTCACAGGCTGAAGCCCTGGACCCCAGTTCCTCAGAATGTAACTGTATTGGAGATGGGTTTTTAAAGAGGTGATGAAGGTAAAATGAGGCCAAAGGGTGGGCCCTGTTCTCATCTGACTGTGTCCTTATAAAAAGCAGGGGTCGGTCAGGACACTCATACAGAGGCATGACCACTTGAGGACGGGGCAGCCAAGGAGAGGCCTCAGGAGCGACCAGCCCTGCGAACTGGGAGGAGACACGCATGGTGCTGCTGGTGAGGGTGGGGCGCCGGGCAGGCGGGGCGGCCAGTACCTATGCTGACGTTGCGCATCTCCTGTGTGACCTGCACCTCCATGTTGCGGCTGTTGCGCTTCTCCCGCGCTCTCTTGTTGTTCTTGGAGCTGCCGCTGTAGTCGCCCAGAGGTTGCAGGCCCTCGCTGAGGGGCGTGACCACAGCCGAGGGCACAGAGGACGTGGGCGTGTTGGACTTGGTGCCCGTGGTGCTGGGCGTGGCCGCCGCTGAGGACTGGCCTGACTCGGACATCTCATCCTGCGGACACTGGGGCCAAACACAGGAAGAGGGAAGCTCGTGGCGCGGGTCAGGTCCCCCGGGGAGGCCACGAGGGGTGGACCACGCAGGGCCGGCGGGGCCTCGGCCACCACCACGAGGCCCCCTCGCTTGGGGTCTTTGCCACTCGGCTGCAGTAAAACAGCACTCCGTGCCAGAATGGAAGGGACAGGAGGCCACTTCTCTCCCGCTGGGCTGATTCCTCCCAGCCTCTTCACTTGACTCATCCAGCCTCTGGCTTTCCAGAGGCGGCCACACCTTATTTAAATGGCTTGGACCAGGCTTTTGGCTTGAACGCTTTCCAGTATGGGGCTAGACACGAAGCTATGTGGATGTGGCCGGTAACCCCTTGCAGCCAGTGGGTGAGCAGAGCTAAGCCCCAGCCCAGGTCAGGGCAGAGGCTCCCCGGCTGGGAAGGAGGCCGGGGAGGCCGTCGTGCCTTCTGATCAAGTTACTGCTCCACTGCGAGGCCCTCGAGGGCTGGTCCCTCTCGTTCCTGCCTCCTGCCTCCCACCCTGGCCACAGTCAGGGGCTGTGACGAGTGGGCACCTCCCCAGTTCTGCCAGTGGTGGCCTCCCCAACAAAGAGACACCAGGGGACGGGTCTCGCTTAACCTCCACGGCCCAACTGAACCAAAGTTTGCCTTCAACACCTACGCAAATGCAAACAAATTGAAACTCGACTTCCACAGAATAGGACGTCCCCCAAATGTTCCGAGAGTGAAAAAAGACCAGGTTAGTAAAAACTTCAATCAACTGTTGACCTTAAGAATCTCCCTGGAGAGAAAACACATTGTTTGAATAAATGTGGACAGGAAACAAACATTCCTCTCCTACCATCTTTCCTGGTGAAACCATCGGGGAACCGCAATAAAAATAGCCTCCGCTCTTCTATGAACTAACATCAGTAACCCCAGACTCACCCTAGACTCACCCCTGAGCAGGTGCCACGGGGCCCCCGCAGCCTCTTGCCTGGTGCTGAGAAGAGGCACAGTCTCAGGAGGGGCTGAGGCCCATGGGGGCGGCGGGGGGCAGCACTGAGGCCGCTCTGGGTACATGTTCCCATCGGCGCCAGATCACATGGTTTCCTCAGAGGACACACTTTCAGAACTTTCTTACAAGAGGAGCTGATGACGGGGTGTCGGCCTTCTCTGTGAAGCTAGATGCATGCTGGGACCAACCCACCCCCACCTTTAACTAGGAAGGGCTGACCGTGCTCCCGTGGCCACCTCTGGGTGACTAGGAGTCAGAGTGGTTTGGGAGCCTTGTGGGATCTGCCTTTTCCGGAGCAGCCTGGTCCCTGCCAGGCGCCGCCTCTCCCTGGGGGCTGAGACTCCTCTACCCGGAACCTCACATCCTCGTTCTCCTCTCGACAGGGCTCCCATCCCGGCAGCTGTGTCCCCGAGGGACACTTGGTGATGTCTGGAGACACTTGTGGTGGCCAGAGCTGGGGGTGGGTGGAGGCAGGGTGCCCACAACACCCCACAGGGCACAGTATGGCCCCCATAGCCAACAACACTCAGCCGGGTTGCTGATGAGCTGTGGTGAGAAGCGCCTCTTGCAAACATTTTTGGTTTGGGTTTGGGTTCTGCAGCTCAGGGCCAATTTGTAAAGAAAAAACTCTTTCCTCTTCACAGCACCATGCACAGTGCACGCCTCTGTGGTGGGGCCCCGAGTGCTCTCCCACAGGGAGGGTTCTGAGGAGGGTGGTACCCGAGGAGGGCTGTGCTCCAGGCTGATGCACAGGGACTTCCACAAAGACGGCCAGGCACATGAACCCATGCCTCACGGAAGTACACACTGTCAGACCATCTGACTCAATGGCCACGCTCCCTACCTGTCTGTTATTTGAACACTTTGTTTCCATGGGCCTCCTGACCCTGGTAGTCACCGTGGGGAATTCTGCAGCATAACCAGGCCTCCCCCTACTCCCCTAGCTGTCTGTCGCCTGCAGGCCACCACTTACCCATGGGACATTCCCCCTGGCCACCACTTACCTAAAGAAACCTGCCAACCTCTAACACCAACGTGCAGCAGTGACCTCCAAATGCAAAGAACCCACATCCCAGCGGCCATGCCTCCCATGAGGAGCCACAACTGTTTGGTTAAAACACTGAAAATACAGTACATAAAAACAAAAAACAAAACAAAAACAACAAAACAAATTAAAAAATTAGAAAAACTTGAAAACCTAGAGCATAAAATAAAAAGAACTTAAAAGTAATTATTAAAAAAAAATCAAACAAAACACACCTATGAACTAAAACATAAACGACTATAATTTATTAAGAGAGAACGATTTCAGACGGCGCAGGAGAAAGAGAGACGCACGAGAACACAAGCTGGCCCAAGGGGCCATCTGGAGACCCCAGCCTCCCAGCTTTCTGAAGCTCAACGCCCCCGCAGGAGCTTGGGGGTACACGCCAGCTGTGGGCCCCGCCCCTTCTGCCCGGACCCTACTTGCTGGCAAGACAGCCAGTGGCTGGCGGGCACGAGGCGTGCTCACTCCGCGGAACAGACGCAGAGTGAGTGGGGTCGCTTTCCGACACAGCTGGCAGCTTGTGGTTACCTCCTGCAGCCCAGCTGGACACTGCGAGGCAGGGGGACACTCGGCAATGAGTCGCGGTGGGAAGGAAGCTGTGGGGAAGCCTGGGCCCACATCCACTGCTCGACCCGGCCCAGAGGGTATCCTCTGATGCCTCAGTGGGGAATCATCAGACCCAGGGCGAGGGTCTGGTCTCTTCAATGAGCAATGGGGCCCGCGTTCCGTCCTGCCACAGCCTGCCTTCGCCAGAGGAGCTGAGCTCACAGACCAAGACTGGCAGCAAGTGCCCAGGGGCCCTGCACGAGTGCCTGCCCTTGGCCTTCCCAGGGCCCCAGTGCCGGGGATGGAGGGTGGGTGCTCTCACTGCTGAGCTGAGCACACCCGGGACGTCCTCCTTCTCAAACTCAGGCCCCTAGGTCGTTAGCACAGGTAGGCCGGTAAGAACAGCCCAAAGAAGAGAAGCTGACTCCTGGCCTTTGACTTTCTCCTGGTTGGAGTGCAAACCTCAGATACTATAAGGACAACACATGTTGGGTGAAGCCCAGTCTGGCTGCGAGGCTCTGGGTTGTGTTGGGGGATGGTCACTACGCTCAGCCCTGCCCAATGGGCACACCCTAGCTGTAGACAGGTCCCCCCGTCCAATGGGCACGCCCTGGCCGTAGGCAGGTCCCCGAGCAGCCGAGAGCCCCGGTTGCGGCCGCACCCTCCTGAATGAATGTGGGGCGACGGGGAGCCCTCACTCCACAGCACGGCTACAAAACCTGGTAGCTGGAGCTGAGCTGCAGCTGGCCGAGGTCACTCAGGTGCCAGTGGTCTCCCGCAGGCATGAGCTTGCCTCCCATCTGTGCACGTACCATACCGTCGGTCAGGGGGAAGACGCTCAGGGAGGTGGGGCGCTCCTTCCTGTTGAAATGTGGGGAGAGAAGGAGAGGGGGTGGTTAGACAGTGGCTTCTGAAACAGGGCTGCAAACTCTTTCTGGACATACAGATGCTTATTCTGCAGCTAGAGCTGCTCTAAAAGACACCCCTGACCACGGGCTGTAGGAAAGGGTGTGACCTGGCGGCCAGGCACACAGGACCTCTGACCCCTCTGATCTGCAGCCACGCTAATCAGCGTGTTCACCCGCTCAGGGCATCGCCACTCTGCTGTGATCCCATAGAACATTTCCCCTCCGTTACACTGTCATTTATCAGTTTTATTTATTTCCATTGTAAACAGACACCTGCACAGCAGTGCCTGTGATAGGCCCTTTGGCATCACAGGCAGCATTGCCTGGTTCCTCCTTGGCCTTAGTTCTGCCTCCTAGAGCCAGCCAGGAGGAGTCAACCCTTTCTCCCCTGTTCTTTGTTCCTCACCCTCCTCCAACACCCCATCACTGTTTTCAGGAGACCTGGGTACGGAGTTTCTCATGGGGCGCTTTTCTCTTGCTCCAAGCAGTTCCCCCCATCACGGAGCCCTGACACCACGGAGGCGCCTTATAAAGCTATGCTAGCAAACTGAGAATGTCCAGTGGGCTGGACTGATGCTCAAAGCTGCCTGCCGTGGGCTCAGTCCCTGCGATACGCTCCACGGGCTGTTAGCGGCAAGGGAACAGAGCCCAGGCCCGCGGCAGACACATGGCGCCCCAGAGCCTGTCGGTGGCTGCATGGAGTCCATGCTGCTCACAGCTGTTTAGGCCAAGCATCCGAATCCCTGACACACAGGGGCTGAGGTGGGAGGGGTGGCAAGGCTTCCTCAGGGGTCCCACGTAGCCGGGTCCAGAGGCTGGGCTGTCCTGGAGGGAGGATGGTGGCTTCCTCACGGTGCCTGGAGGATGCAGGTGATGGACAGGGGAGCGGAGCGGCCGCCATGACCAGAACTTCCTATGGCTGGCGGGCGGCTTCCTGAGGCACGACTCTGGGAAGGATGTCTCTCTGGGGGGGCCCCAACAGCTCCAGGGCGGTGGGGCTGGGGCGGAGCAGGAGGAGAACTCGGAATCTGGAAGCCCCTCCGAGCTGCTCGAGCTGCTGGTCTGTCCTGTTCAGGAAGACACTGCCTCCTGCAGAGCAGGGTCCCCGGACCTGTTGGGACCTGGCTGTGCCTCTGGGGGCTAAGCTGCAGGAGGGACAGGGCCAGAGGAGGCCTGCAGGGCCGGACAGGGGCCTCGGCCACTCGGGAAGACGGTTTCCTGCGGACGACCTCAAGTGCCTCACGCAGCCCTTGTCCCCCATGACAGACGACACTTTCTTGGTTAAGAGCTCAGACGTCAAGTTAGAAAGTTCTGGGTCTGCAGATCCATCCCAAGCTCAGCAGCCCATGGCTCAGTCCTCGCTAGGCTGTTCTCTGACCACAGCCCCCAGGCCCTCGGCATCCGGGAAGGCAGCCACTGCTCTGTGGGCTGCTCCCTCAGGGCTCCCAGCCCCTCCTCCACCACTGTTCCTCCACTGGGCTCCCAGTGCCCATATAGGGGTGCCTCTCCTGGGGCCCAGCTCTGACCTCGGTGGGGGACGCACATAAGGGGTTCCTCGGCCCAGGCTGTCACCAGATACCACGGGGTAACGTGACGGCAGGGCAGGGTGGGGCCACCTGCCCCCCAGGATGGGAGCCCATATCCATCGCCCGCCTCCACGACTCTGTGCATCAACAGACAGCCAGGCCGCACTCCCTGATGGAAATCCTCACGAGGATCGAGTCCCGTGTCCTCTCCGCTGCTCCCCACAACCGCAAGCCTCAAGAGCATTCGCTGGGTGCTGCTGACTGCCGGCCAGAGCCCATCCAAGGCTCACCCACTGTGTCCTCTTGTTATAGCCCCATAGCTCCCCCGGGAGACGCCAATGCTCGTCCACTTCAGAGGCTACAGCCCGAGGGGGTCACACTGCTCGCAGAGGTCACGCCACTGGCTCTGGGTCCTAAGTGACTGAGCTGGGCTGCCTAACACCAGGCGCAGGATCTCCACCTCTGCCCGCCACCTCCTGGGGGTGCAGACATGCGGCCCGACCCGCAGGCCAGTTGGACGTTTGCTAGTGGGACCTGCACTGCTACCTGCTTCAGGGCTGCCTCGGGGCCTGGGACCCGCCTGCCCCTCCTCGGCAGCAGGCCCTGTAAACGCCAAGTCTGGAGCCTCCAATCTGTACGATCCCGGCAGCCGTCCGAGTTCCCCCAACCCGAGGCCCAGGGACAGCTGCAGCCTTTACCTTCTCCTCCGCGACTGGCGAGGACTGCAGGGCAGTGACAGACAAGGGCCAGCACACGGCGGGGACAGCACAGAGGGCAAGACAAGAAGGCAACATTAGAGAGCGAAGGTCGGGGGCTCTGGGGGCACGTGTGCGCACATGGAGAGGGAGGGCCCCCATGGGGACAGACAGATGTAGAACACGCAGATGCCTATGCAGGATGGACACAGGGCACACAGACACACCCCCGCTTGGCTTGGACGGCAGGTTGCGCCCACTCAGCCCCGGGTAGTGGGCGAGCGTCCTCCCCGCGATGCTCCTGGCACACACAGGCACTTGTGTGTGCAGTGACAGAGCACACGATCGCATACGCCATGTTCACAGGCCCACGCACGCTCACCACCGGTTTTGTTTTGTTTTAATTTATTTATTTTATTTATGTATTTTTGGCTGCGTTGGGTCTTCGTTGCTGTGTGCAGGCTTTCTCTAGCTACGGTGAGCGGGCGCTACTCTTTGCTGCGGTGCATGGGCCTCTCATTGTGGTGGCTTCTCTTGTTGTGGAGCATGGGCTCTAGGCGCGCAGGCTTCAGTAGTTGTGGCACGCAGGCTCAGAAGTTGTGAATCATGGGCTCTAGAGCGCAGGCTCAGTAGTTGTGGTGCACGGGCTTAGTTGCTCCACAGCGTGTGGGATCTTCGTGGACCAGGGCTCGAAACCGTGTCCCCTGCATTGGCAGGCGGGTTCTTAACCACTGTGCCACCATGGACGCCCTCACCACCTGTTTTATTCTAAAGACACACAGATTCACAAAACCAAACCAGGAATGAAGTGGCAGGCGGATTCTTAACCACTGTGCCACCATGGACGCCCTCACCACCTGTTTTATTCTAAAGACACACAGATTCACAAAACCAAACCAGGAATGAAGGAAAACTGTGCCTGTCTGGGCTCAGCAGTGGCCAGCAGCTCCCCGGCACTAAGGACGAGCCTCCTTGGGGAGCCGGAGAGTCTAAACTAAGGAGATGGGCAGACACACATCTGTCCCCAAAGGATCCAGAGTTGTGGCTGGAGGGGTATACCCCAGAGAAGAGCAGGCCAGGAGGGCAGCACAGGGCCTTCCCCTTCATCTGCTGCAGCAGCACAGGCCACAGTGGGATGTCTGCACTCTCTGAGCCCTACAGAGGCCAACGCCCAGCGCAGTGAGAGAAGGCCTGTGCTTTCTCTCCTTCCACCAGCATGCCCTCTGGACATGGGAGGCGTGGCTGCAGTCCACATCCATTCGTCTGAAAGTGGGCCCGGGGCAGTCAGAGACACATGGTGGGCCCTGGGAACATCTCCATCACAGCCCAGTGTCCAGGCTGGCGGGGCAAGGGCGGCTGCAGGGCCAGCAGGAGCCCAGAGTCTCATACGCTGCGGCACCAAGCACAGGGCAAGCGATTCCGTGCGCCACAGCGAGGTTAAATGTCGCCAGCCAGCGGGCAGAGCGATGGAGGCAGCCCAAATGCAGCCCTGCCTCTCTGCTTCCCAAACAAGCGCTGCTCTGGCCACCGCCCCGCAACACACACACACACACAGGAAAGTGCCTCTTCACTGCCAAGGCACAGGAGGGTCGCAGCTGACAGCCCCAGGCTCCTCCTTCCTTCCTGCAGGCAGGCAGGCATCTCTACCCCCATGGGGCTCAGGAGGGCGTCTTAGCAGAGAGTGCCCAGGGCCTGGAGAGGATGGACACACAGCCAAGTGCACCCTGGCCTCGGGGACACCCTGAGGAGGATCAGATGGGGACACAAGGCTGGGCAGGAATCTTGGCCACAGCCCAAACTCTAGGTAATGCCCGAACAGCCAGCCTCTGCAGCCCCAAAACAACATGAGGAGCTACTGATTCCAGGTTGGCATTTGGTGCAGTTCCTTGGAAATTCCCTCAGTGACTTCTGAGGGCCAGGAGTGAGGCTTTCACAGTGTGTCGGGAAACGGTGGCTTGGAGATGGGTATTTCCTACCTTCAGATAAAACTGACCCAGAAACAATATCTGCAAAGGGTTTTGTAGTTTAACAAACTCTGATACACATTCCCTCACTTAATTCTCACAGAGCCGGGGGGGTCAGCTAATGACCCCCTGATACCCTTTCCTGGGGCGCACACATTTACAGAAAGAAAGCATCCACAACGGCTGTATCCCCTACTCCCCATGAGAAGCGGCAAGACTGTCTAAAAACATGCCAGTGGTCCCCTGGATGACCGCCCTTCCTAGGCCCTGCTAGGCCTCCGCTGACATATTACACTTTCCATTTTCAAATCGGAAGACTCAACAGCTTCGCCCACCATGGCCCAGTGAGTAGCTGACGATGCCCAGCATGGAAGGGCCTGAATCTCCTTGTTTGCAGACATCACCCACCAAGGAGACAGGTGCAGAGTAAACAGAGCCTTTTCGTGACCAGACCTGGGGCTTCCGGTGTTCGCTGCAGGAACAAGGGGCCACAGCTGCAGAGGCACAAATGGCGAGCTCCATCCGTTGGGCCTGGGGTTCCGGCCTCAGGCGCCTCCTCCGTCCTCCAGCCTGATGGAGCCATGGCCTCCCATGGCAACACCCTGGAGAAGATCTCTGACAATCTGCTCCTGGGGTACTGAGGTGCAGTTTTATCCTGACTGAAGATGGAGCAGGAACCTGGCCTCTGCAGGCTTATCTCTGCTCCCCGAATAAAACCAGCATGGCAGGGCGCGGCTGCGTCTGCTGGTCACCGAGGTGTGCAGGCCTCCCCCACCACCTAGAGTCGATTCTCACGATTTGAGCTGGTTGTATCTACAAAGTCACCGCAAACACTGCGTTTGCTTGCAGAAGAAACACGTACATAGGTAGGTACGCATCTCACACAGGTTAGAATCTTCATTCCTCACTCATCCTGGTACACTGTTTCCTTTCTTTTACAAAACAGAAAACGAGGTGCCAGAAGTATTTAACATGTCTTAGAGGACAGGGGCCAGAACTGGGCTCCATCCAGTCCCCACTGACTGGCCCCTGGACCCCAGAGTCTTGCAGGACACTGCGCCACCAGCCGCCCCCATCCCTGGGCATCTCTGCAGGAGGTGGAGCGTCGCCTCGCACCACCTCAGCTGGCACCCTGTGCACTGAGTGACTCAAATTTTTCACCGCTCTGCGCACATCTGCAGATGACCGCGAAAGTGCCGTGAGTGGTGATTTTGAGGCTACAAATAAATTTTACAGAGTAGGCGAATTCAGAAACACGGAATTTGCAGGTATTAGGATGGACTACGTGGTTTTCCCTGGGTTTCCGTGATGGCCTGCGGGCCCGCAGCAGGCCCACCCCAGCCCCTCACCTGCTTGGTGCTGTCCTCAGCACACACCCCGGCTCAAGCCACACATTCCGACCGGACACCCCTCTCCCTGAGTCAGGCGGGGGCACAGCTCCTCTTGGGGGAGGGCACCAAGCTCTGGCACCCGGCTTCCCGCCCTACCTCCTCCCCGGCAGGGTGCTCTCAGTCTGGCTGTTCCCCCCGACCTGCTGCATCTTGGACCTCTCGATGTGCTCCACATAGGTCTGGATCATCTGTGAAGAGGACACATCCGAGTGAGCGCTCCCTGCCCACGAGGTCCACCTGCTCACCCCCTCCAGCCTGTGCCGCTTTCACCCCCACTGGGCTCGGACAGAGATGAAGGCAGAGTTCAGGGGAGGGAGTCTGGCCACATAAGGCCCAGGGTTTTCAGGTTCAGGTGAACCCCAGGGAATGAAAAGGCGGCGAAGGTCGGCAGCCAACCCCACATGTGGGGCTTTACCACTTCCTCGTGGCCCTGACCCCGTGGCGGGGACACCCACCTCCGTGTGCCGCTGGTGCAGGGCATTGTACTCCTTCTTCATCTCCGACTCCCGCTCCTCCAGCCGGGAAACTAGAAAACACAACCAATGTTTGTCAACTGCACAACCCGCTTCTCCAGGGCACGTACTTCTCTGGGCTTGACTGCTGGGGGGCAGAGTGTTCCAGACAAATCCATGCCTGGATGGATTTGTGATACACCCTAGCAGGCGGTTCTGATGGGCCCGAGTCTGGGTGTATCACCATGTGTGCGGTTATCTGAGGCTATTCAATGCTGCTACAGAGAGGAAGAGCTGGGTGAAACGCACACAAGCCTTACTCTCTATGTCTTAGTCAGCTGGTAGCTTCGGAGGTGCAGGCAAAACTCACAGATGTGTCACATTGTGTCACATGTAGCCAAGGAACGAGCAGGTGGCTTGTGGACAGAGGCAGAATTCGGAAGTAAGCAGCCTCTGAGACACACTAAAGAGAAGAATATCTGAACACAGGATGGAACACACAGGTGTCCCTCACACGGACCAGGGGCTGGAAAGACCAAGTCACAATCGTGCCACCTCTGGGCTGGCAGCTCTGTCACCCCTGTGACACCCAGGATGGTCCCCACGTGTGCTCTGACCAAGAGGCACAGGGAAGCACCTGAGTGCCACGGGCTAACTGGACAGCCAAGCCACGGAGCCAGCATGCCGCGGGCTTCAGACACCTTGCATCTGTGGCCCTTTGTTCCAACCTCAGTTCTGTTGAACTCTGCACAGAGACAGGAGACGCGACAGCCTTGTTCTCCCCTCTCCTCGGTCCTTGCCCCTGATGCTGACCAAATGGAAAACTTCAGACTGTACTTTGGAGTTTACATGTTTTCCTTCTAAGAAAAGATGAAAAGGTTTCACGTGAAAATTATTCTAAGCAAAGGGAATATTAAGGATTCTGTGTAGTTATAGAAAGGGTGGATCTATGCAAAACTAAAATGGGCCTTTCGGTTCGCCTCTGCTCCACAAAGACTAGCGTGTTTGTGTGTGTGTATGTTGCCACTAGCCGTGCTCACCTGCGACACCCGGGGGGTACTGGCTTTAGCAAAATGGGCTTCCAGTCTTGGTTTGGGATACGGATAGACCCAACCATCAAACCATTTTTTAAAAAATTAATTTTATTTTATTTTTGGCTGTGTTGGGTCTTCGTTGCTGCAAGCAGGCTTTCTCTAGTTGCAGCGAGTGGGGGCTACTCTTCGTTGTGGTGCACAGGCTTCTCATTGTGGTGGCTTCTCTTGTTGGGAGCATGGGCTCTAGGTGCGCGGGCTTCAGTAGTTGTGGCACGCAGGCTCAGTAATTGTGGCTTGTGGGCTCTAGAGCACAAGCTCAGTAGTTGTGGTGCACGGGCTTAGTTGCTCTGCGGCATGTGGGATCTCCCCAGACCAGGGCTCGAATCCATGTCACCTGAATTGGCAGGCGGATTTGTAACCACTGCACCACCAGGGAAGTCCCTCTTTTTTTTTTTTTGATATGATCTTAACTTTTCAGAGGAACGACGGCACCTGTTATCCAAGGTAATGAGGTAAAGTAGCAAACTAGGTCTCAACCATCAAAACCACTAATTACAGAAAACTGAAATTACAGGGTCGTTATAACTTTGAGAGTATAGTTTAAACACAGATTTCTAAAGGTAAAATAATAGTTCTTATTAAAAAAAACAAAAACAAAAACACAAAACCCTTTCCTCGCCTCTCCTTGTAAGGGACAGGGTGTTCCCGTAGGCACCCTGGTCGGCCATGAGTGCCCCCTAGGAACTGTCATTACAGGGGCACCATTGTTGGGCCCAACTTTCAGGTCACTAAAGAGCACCCGCTCCTCAAGCAGCACACAGACAGGAGCCCCAGACGGCAGCCAGGAGCTCTGTCCTAAGGGGCCACACAAAGTTCACAGATTTGTGAATTTTGGGTCAGATTGCAACATTAAGCAAAAGTGCTCTGTCATCAGAGGGGCCTTATTTATAAATTTTATTTATTTCCACAAAGGATTTGAGGCCATTTACAGAAATACAGAGCGGTGTAAAGACAGAAAACAAACTATTGAGGGAATCACAAAGAAAATAAGATAAGGCTCTCATTGGGTTTTCTCACTCTCTTTTTATCAAAGGCTCTCAATATCCCTCCCAGCTGGGTGGGTCTGAGAACAACAAATGCATTCA
This sequence comes from Physeter macrocephalus, assembly GCF_002837175.3. Classification (NCBI taxonomy): domain Eukaryota; kingdom Metazoa; phylum Chordata; class Mammalia; order Artiodactyla; family Physeteridae; genus Physeter; species Physeter macrocephalus. The sequence continues at coordinate 48,047,465 of NC_041227.1, read as the reverse complement.
AAATGCAATTTCATCTCTCTGGGCTAGCAACTTACTCTGATCTGCATAGTTTTTGGCCTTCAGTTCCAGCTGGCGGGTCTGAAAGTCGTAGTGTTCCACCTGGGTTTGTAGCTCTTTCTTCTCTTGTTCCAAGGCATCTTCAAACTCAATAAATTTCTATACATGCAAGGAAGAAAAACAGCAGGCGTCAAGAATGTGGGTCGGCCAGATGACAGCAGCCCCTCAGAAGGGCCCGCGCTCAGGCCCAGAATGTGGTTTCTGCACCCCAGAGCCGGCTTCCCTTCCCGTCCACCACCCACCACAGCCCTGCGGATAGCTTCCCAACAGTGGATACCACAGCCTTCTAACCAGCTATCCGGCAGTCACCCGGGGCCCTGAAGTTGGAAAAGCCCACACACGCTGGTTTTAATCTTGAAATTCTTAATAGTTTTTGAACAAGGGGCCCCCATTTCCAGTTTTGCACTGAGCCCCACAAATTATGTAGCTGGTCCTTAGGCAATGGAGTAATATTATTCCTCTCAACACTGAACATCTAAAAGAGGCCAGGGATGGACTTCCCTGGTGGCGCAGTGGTTAAGAATCTGCCTGCCAATGCAGGGGACATGGGTTTGATCCCTGGTCTGGGAAGATCCCACATGCCACAGAGCAACTAAGCGCGTGCACCACTACTGAGCCTGCGCTCTAGAGCCCGCGAGCCACAACTACTGAGCCTGCGTGCCACAAGTACTGAAGCCCACACGCCTAGAGCCCGTGCTCTGCAACAAGAGAAGCCCGCGCGCCGCAACAAAGCGTAGCCCCCACTCGCTGCAACTAGAGAAAGCCCGCGCGCAACAACAAAGACCCAACGCAGCCAAAAATAAATTTAAAAAAAGAAAGAAAAAAAGTCTCTAATTTTCAAAAATAAAAATAAATAAAGAGGCCACGTGTACTTTCCTCTTAACCTGTATCTCAGTCACTGCTCAGTTCAGGAAGCCATCTTTCGTGGAATAACCGGCAATGCGTAGTACTGCTCTGATTCTTTTAAAAACAAGGTGGGGGGTTGTTGGCCTAGATTTGGAATCTGCACTTTACATGGTAAGTTTCTGAGCAAAATTACTATCGAATCAAGTGAAAAGAAGGCACTTTGTAAAACAAAAGAAAATCCTAAATGTTCTTAGGAGGAGACCTAGGTTAACACTGACAGCCCAGGGTAAAGGCAAGGTCTGGTCCAGGGGGATGGGCACTGGGCAGCAAACCCCCCTCCCTCCCTCGGGTAGGTGACGGCCTGAAGGCCACAGCCCTGCAAAAGCCCTGATGGGAACGTTAACACCTTGATTTTACGGCTTACGAAACGGAAATATTAGTAAGAAATTTCATTTGTAGGAAGCATAAATGTCAGCTGGGTTCTTAAGACACAAAGTGTTTCAGAAGATGGGAATATAAAACGGGCTGTTGGTTCCAGGTTTCGGGTGTCTGGGAGAGTCAATGAGTTCGTGGTGGCCATAGCTGTATTTCCCGTAAAAACTGCACCCAGTCCCCCACTCCGACTCTGGGCCCCAGAGATGCTTCTTCCTACAGCGGCTTCTCAGAGGTCTTTGTGCTGAAAAGCACTGGGGCTCCTGCCCAAAGGATGACTCACCCAGTGCAGTGACAGAGGGCAAAAACATCCGGGGTGGGGGCGGGTGGGGGTGCGTCAGAAAGAAAATTTGCATTGATGACATCACTCACAACTTAAGTAAAATGAAGAACACCCGCCCCATTGCCAGGAAAATGCACAGAAATGGTGCAGAAGCACAAAAATTTAAAGTAAGCGGTTTTGAATGACTGTGGCCATGACCAGCATATGAAGAATAAACAAATGCTATTAACTGGCTGGTAAAGAAATTATTTAACTTGGGTAATTTTAATTCCTATTACTTAAAAAAAATTCTTTTGTAGAAAAATCAGATGAGAGTGTTAAGTGAATGAAAGTAATACTTTAAAAAAAACATAATTCTGCCATGCTATCAATGGTTAAGAAACAACAACAACAAAACCATAATTCTACCAACCAGAGAGGGTCAGTTAAAACTGGGTGACATTCTTCCAGACATGTGTGTGAGTGTGTGGAGCAGATGTGCCATCATTTTGTACACGGTATCTTGACCTTATTCACTCGTCTACACTGGAAACGTCTCTCCACACTAAGAACTGTGCTCTGCCACTCCTACTTCTAACAGGTGTGTGTTCCCCTGTTGGTGCATGTCTGCAGAGCATAGTTTACTCAACTGATCGCCTCCTGTTGGACTACCAGTCTGCTTTAAAACGTCCGTTATTATGGTTACTACTTGTGTATCTGCCCAGTGGCATCCTGCTCCCCAAGGCCAGACAGGCACCCCAGCCCACACCCCCCAGGTCGGGTGGTGCCCTTCCCGGAGCCCCCATGGCCTCTGCGCTGCCAACCCGACAGGTGGGAAAATGGCAGAGCATAAATAATTTTCAGCTCCTGGATTACTAGTGAGACTGAATAAATTCATTAATCATATACACTACATCTAACAGCTCATTACGTCCTTTGTCTGATTTTCTACTACAGGTTATTTTTCTTAACAATTTGTAAGGACTTATTAGACCCACTCAAGAATTTGTCTTCTATGCTGCAAGTATTTTTCCCAGGATATAGTCTGTGTGTGTACAGTACAGAAGTTTACTTACTTCTACACCATTTACTTAATAATTTACCCTTTCTTCATTGCTCTGAATGCTACCTTTATGATATGCTAACTTCTAAGACATATTTCGGTCTATTTCTGAGCCAGTAACCAAAGGTTTTTTTATCACTTTAAAAAAAAAATTTATTTATTTTTGGCTGTGTTGGGTCTTTGTTTCTGTGCAAGGGCTTTCTCCAGTTGCGGCAAGTGGGGCCCACTCTTCATCGTGGTGTGCAGGCCTCTCACTGTCGCGGCCTCTCTTGTTGCAGAGCACGGGCTCCAGACGCGCAGGCTCAGTAGTTGTGGCTCACGGGCCTAGTTGCTCCGCGGCATGTGGGATCTTCCCAGACCAGGGCTTGAACCTGTGTCCCTTGCATTGGTAGGCAGATTCTCAACCACTGCGCCACCAGGGAAGCCCCCTTAAACTTGTAGTGTAATAGCATCTTTTAATAGCTGATATACATTTACACTCTTAACTCTTCCTTTTCGATATTTTCTTGGTTACTCCCACTTGTGAATTGTTCTAGATTAAGTTGAGAATCATCCTGAATCACTTATATATTTATTTTTTGAATCAACATTTTGCCTGTCAGAAAGCATCAGTTCTCTGGTCCTCAGGAAGGGGTCCCTGTTTTTCATGACAAAATGCTCAGGGCTGGACTTGGGCTGAATAGAAAGCTCACCTTGAGCCAGTGAAGAGCTGAATGATGGGGCGACTGGGGCTGGAGGATGGAAAATGCTCCCTTTCTGTAAACTGAGCCCTGTCCTACCTCCAAGCTGGAACACCAAAGTTTTACACAAAGAAAAGCATTCTGTGGTGCTAACATCATTTCTCTAGAATTCCCATCTGTATTTCATCATATTACCTGCAATTCATAGCTGAGAGTCAGCTAAAAAGATTTCTAGATGAAAGATGATTGGCTGCACCACGCAGCATGTGGGATCTTAGTTCCCTGACCAGGGATCAAACCCATGCCCCCTGCAGTGGAAGCGTGGAGTCTTAACCACTGGACCGCCAGGGAATTCCTCCAGATTCTTAAGAAGGTCAGACAGATGTTCCTAAATCTATCCTGATAGGTGATCGTTAAAATCCAATGTAGATGACAGTCCCAAAAAGCTTTGTCATGCCATAAAACAACCGATATGCTTTGAGATCCCCAATGAAGTTGGCCCCAAACCAGGTGACATGCAGAAATCCTCTGATGTTATGATATTTTAAGGCCTTTCAGCCCTAGGAAATACAGAGACATTAACTGAGAGAGAAAACATCTAGGTAAGCTGTGTACATGTATGTCCTCAAGGCCAAAGGCAGAGGGCACCCCAAGTGGCAGGGAGACATGAACGCACAGGACATTTGTGGTTCCCAGGCCACAAGGAATCCTGGAGCCAAGGGACAGTCTTGTGACGGGAATGGTCAATCATCAGTAACCACCCGCAGACAAGGGGTGTGAGTGATCACGATCACAATCACGTGGCAGCAACTCCCCAGATGAACAAAAAGCCCCAAGGAACCCACAAGGGACCACCAGCATACTAAAGGGCCAGTCCTCAGCTTCCCTGCTGGGCTGGACCAAACACTGGGACATTGGGACACTGCAGGCTCTGCAGGTTGGCGACCACCGCACTTGGCATTTGGGGAAGAACCGCTCTTCCCCGTTACCTTGAGGGACAGCATCGAACCAGACAGAGCTGACTAGGGGGCATCTCAGGGGCTCCAAGTTCACGAAAACATCACAAACACAATATGCTGTTCTACAGCTTAAAAGGCATCCTCTTTCCTCCCCTCCTGAAAAAACTCTTTCAACGTTATTACAGTAATTTTAGTTGACGAAAACGCAAGCTAACTGTTTAACTGAAATGGAAGATGCAATGCCACCTTCATCAAATATTATGAGGGATAAATAACGTGAAGGACCAGTGCCTGGCCAAGACTAAACAGATATTTAATCATTGCTTTATGAGGAAATGCTTGGGGCTAGACTTGGGATGAAGTAAGAATCACCTGGACAAGTAAGGAGTAGTTGATGGAATAAAGCAGGGGCTTCATGGTTGGTGGTTAAATGAATAAGTAAGGAAAATACAAGTTCTCCTCCAAAACGAGGAGGGCAGCTGTGGCGGGGGAGGTGTCAGGAGGGAACTCTAGTAACTGGGTTAGAGTCACAAAACATTCAATAGATGTTTTCAAGGAAGCAGAAAATATTTTTATTTACAGATCATTTACTTTAGATTTAAGAGAATCAAGAATTTTCAGTGGTGGGGGACAGGGTAAGTTATCTCTATAAGGAAGTCGTCCATAAGAAAGCTAAACATTTTTCAATTTTTATTGAATTTTTCCAATTCAATTTATCCAATATGAATGGAAATGAAAAGAATACAATTTTTAACAGCATTTGGGTTGAGTGGGTCTGCCTGGTGCTGGATTGTGAAACAGAAGGAATCTACCGTCTGAGACATGCCAAAGTGAAAAACTCGTACACACGCCAATTACATGCACTACAGATTTGAGTTTGTCTGGAATTGTCATCTGTCTAACCGAGTCTAGTCAAAATGTCACTTGGCACCTGATAACACACAGAGGTTTAAGGCCACCTCACAACAAATCTTTTGAGCCTCCCGAAGAGCAATGAGGAGCAACTAACAATTGAGGAAAAGGTACCAGGGTGTCTTAACATGAACATTGAGCTAGGAAATACCTGATTCTTACTGCTAAATACCAATCTACTACATGATTCCCCTTTTAGATTTTGTTTTTAAGATAGACTTCTACCCCTCCCTCTCGCTGACAAATTGCTCTGTTTTTCTTTGCAGAGCACAGGCTCCGGACGCGCAGGCTCAGCGGCCATGGCTCACGGGCCCAGCTGCTCCGCGGCATGTGGGATCTTCCTGGACCGGGGCACGAACCCGTGTCCCCTGCATAGGCAGGAGGACTCTCAACCACTGCACCACCAGGGAAGCCCTGCTCTGTTTTAAAATTAAATTCAACTTTGGTTTTCAGAATTTGCTTTTTGGTGAATTTCAAGGTACATACTGAAGTAACCTAAGAGTGTGGGAACTTCCAAAAATCCAGGAACCAGAGGAAGCTTTTCTCAATATCCCATGGAATGAGATCATTCTATCTAACTCATGCATAAAACCAAACTTAACAAATAAACTGACTTTTTCTGGACTTCCCTGGTGGCACAGTGGTTAGGAATCCGCCTGCCAATGCAGGGGACACAGCTTCGAGACCTGGTCCGGGAATATCCCACATGCCGTGGAGCATCTAAGCCCATGCGCCACACAACTGAGCCTGCGCTCTAGAGCCTGCGAGCCACAACTACTGAGCCCGTGTGCCTAAAGCCCGTGCTCTGCAACAAGAGAAGCCACTGCAATAAGTCCACGCACTGCAATGAAGAGTAGCCCCTGCTCACTGCAACTAGAGAAAGCCTGCACGCAGCAACGAATACCCAACACAGCCAAAAATAAACAAATTTTTTTTTTTTTTTTGGTATGCGGGCCTCCCTCTGTTGTGGCCCCTCCCGTTGCGGGGCACAGGCTCCGGACGCGCAGGCCCAGCGGCCATGGCTCACGGGCCCAGCGGCCATGGCTCACGGGCCCAGCCGCTCCGCGGCATGTGGGATCCTCCCAGACCAGGGCACAAACCCGGTTCCCCTGCATCGGCAGGCGGACGCGCAACCACTGCGCCACCAGGAAAGCCCAATAAATTTATTTTTTAAAAAAGAAATAAACTGACTTTTCATGTCAAATATAAAATTAAGACAACAGAAGCCAGCATTCCTAATCCCAGAATGCAAGAGAGATTACTAGGTAAACACTCTCTTATAACATAATCATTAGAATTCTGGTAACTTTCATAATTGAAGGCTATTTTAATTAAAGGCAAAGTAAATTAAGACATTAAATCCAATCCTTCCCTCTTATATGTCCTTTAGGCCAGGGTCACACATAGGAAATAATTTAATTCTGGTTGAATTGTTAGAAATAAAACAGGAATCAAAGATTTTGTTCTTTTGCATGTAATTCCTTCCTGGGGATGAGGGGGTAACGTGAATGTCCAAAAGAAAAACGCTATTTTTGGGTCTTTTATCTTAGGCAGGGTGGTGCACTGGGGTGCTGGGCACGGGCTCAGTGCCCAGGGGAGACGCCTTCTACGGATGGGTAATTCCCTGCTCCTGTCGGTCACTCCCATCATGATCAAATATTTACTGGGCGCTCACAGGGGTGCTGAACTCATGAGACCTCATGCCTCAGAGGTTTTTTTCCCCCAGCTTTTTCCCATATTCCATGACTGTTACCATTTACATCTAAAATGCAGTGTGGGCAGGTGGACAGAGAGGGAGGGAAGGGCATTTCTGCATTCAGGTTTTAGATACACATCTGAGATCAGGCCACTCTGCAGGAACCCAAGAACAAGGTTGGATTCATTTTTAAAAAAGCATAGATTCCTCATTTAGGTTAAAGGAACCACTGGTTCAGCATCTGCCTGAGATGAATCCCAACAAATGGCACTGGTTTAACTCACACTGATTTTCAAGAATTGGTAAGATAGGGACTTCCCTGGTGGCTCAGTGGTTAAGACTCCGCGCTCTGAAGGCAGGGGGCCCGGGTTCGATCCCTGGTCAGGGAACCAGATCCCACATGCAGGCCGCAACTAAGAGTTCGCATGCCACAACTAAGGAGCCTGTGAGCTGCAACTAAGGAGTCCACCTGCCACAACTAAGACCCAGCGCAACCAAATAAATATTTTTAAAAAAAAAAGAATTGGTAAAATAGGAAAGATGTCTGTAAAAAATACATATTTTAATATATTACATATTTATTTAAGTATTTTACGTTAAATACTAATATATACTTTGTATCTTAAAATATACATTACATTTATTATATTATTTATGATATACGACATGATTGGTTCTGGGGGGAAATAAGATAAAGGAAGATAAGATGAAAACTGTAAATGCCCCATACTGGGAGAAATATCCCTGGGGGAAGTTATTCTCAAGTAGACTGTGTTCTCTTTGAAGCATTCTTTTTTTTTTTTTTTTAATTAATTAATTAATTTATTTTTGACTGCATTGGGTCTTCATTGCTGCACATGGGCTTTCTCTAGTTGTGGTGAGCAGGGGCTACTCTTCATTGCGGTGCATGGGCGTCTCATTGTGGTGGCTTCTCTTATTGTGGGGCACGGGCTCTAGGCGCAAGGGCTTCAGTAGTTGTGGCACACGAGCTCAGTAGTTGTGGCTTGCGGGCTCTAGAGCGCAGGCTCAGTAACTGTGGCACACGGGCTTAGTTGCTCCACAGCATGTGGGATCTTCTGGACCAGGGCTCGAACCCATGTCCCCTGCATTGGCAGGCAGATTCCTAACCACTGCGCCACTAGGGAAGTCCATCTCTGAAGCATTCTTAGCAGTTTACACTGATTTCTTCAACTTCCTAATCCACTTGGCTTCTACATCCCTCTCGCTCCAATTAACAGGAGAGACCTGAGGACGCCCATAGTCGCCCTTTGGTGGACACAGGGTCTTGCTGTCCAGAAGCGTACACTGAAGACCTGAGGCCACAAGCTTGGGCAGAACCCATGGGATCCCGCCCGGATCTGGGTCCAATTCACTGGGAGAAGGAAGTGGTAAGAGGCCGGCGTGGGAAGGTCAAGGAGCAGGAGCACAAGCTGAAGTTGAGTGGAAGGAAGGGCACCCAGAGAACTTGAACAAAAGGCATCACCTTGAACCCACCACTGTAGATAATCAGAATCCAAATGCCCTGACCCCTGTCTCACAAACCCCACCAACGGAGGTCTGCTCCACTGATCTTGGTATTCCCCAAATCTCCTGCCCATGAGAGGCGCTCAAAAGAAGGTAACTGACTTATGATTTCGCGGGCCCTAAGTGTCTGTGAATATTTCCTTTCCTTGGGTTGAGCCTTTCCCACCCTGGTGACAGGGATGCTTTCTTCCCTTGTTTTTTTTTTTTTTTTTTTTTTTTTGCGGTACGTGGGCCTCTCACTGCTGTGGTCTCTCCCGTTGCGGAGCACAGCCTCTGGACACGCAGGCTCAGCGGCCATGGCTCACGGGCCCAGCCGCTCCGCGGCATGTGGGATCCTCCCGGACCGGGGCATGAACCCGTGTCCCCTGCATCGGCAGG